>NW_028270141.1:147284733-147626513 GCF_037043375.1 Chiloscyllium plagiosum | reverse complement strand
CAGGTGATCCTATCAATCACTCAGTGCCCACGTGCTCCTGTCAATCACACAGTGCCCACGTCTCCATGTCAATCACTCAGTGCCCACGTGCCCCTGTCAATCACTGAGTGCCCATGTGTTCCTGTCAATCACACAGTGCCTACATGCCCCTGTCAATCACACAGTGCCCATGTGTTCCTGTCAATCACACAGTGCCCACGTGCCCCTGTCAATCACTGAGTGCGCACATGCCCCTGTCAATCACAAAGTGCCCATGTGCTCCTGTCAATCACGGAGTGCCCATTTGCTCCTGACAATCACTCAGTGCCCATGTGCCCCTGCCAATCACACAGTGCCCACGTGCCCCTGCCAATCACTGAGTGCCCATGTGCTCCTGTCAATCACTGAATGCCCATGTGCTCCTGCCAATCATAAATTGCCCACGTACCGCTGTCAATCACACAGTGCCCATGTCAATCACTGAGAGCCCACGAGCCCCTGTCAATCACACAGTGCCCATGTGTTCCTGTCAATCACTCAGTGCCCACGTGCCCCTGTCAATCACACAGTGTCCACATGCCCCTGTCAATCACACAGTGCCCATGTGCTCCTGTCAATCACACAGTGCCCATGTGCCCCTGTCAATCACACAGTGCCCACGTGCTCCTGCCAATCACTGAGTGCCCACGTGCCCCTCTCAATCACACAGTGCCCACGTGCTCCTGCCAACCACTGAGTGCCCACGTGCCCCTGTCAATCACACAGTACCCATGTGCTTCTGTCAATCACTGAGTGCCCACGTGCCCCTGTCAATCACGCAGTGTCCGGGTATTCCTGTCAATCACACAGTGCCCACGTGTCCCTGTCACTCAGTGCCCGTGTGCCCCTGTCAATCACATAGTGCCCATGTGCACCTGTCAGTCACTGAGTGCCCACGAGCTCCTGTCAATCACACAGTGCCCATGTGCTCCTGTCAATCACTGACTGCCCATGTGCTCCTGTCAATCACACAGTGCTCATGTGCCCCTGTCAATCACTGAGTGCCCACGTGCTCCTGTCAATCACTGAGTGCCCATGTGCTCCTGTCAATCACTCAGTGCCCACGTGCCCCTGTCAATCACTGAGTGCCCATGTGCTCCTGTCAATCACTGAGAGCCCACGTGGCCCTGTCAATCACACAGTGCCAATGTGCTCCTGTCAATCACACAGTGCCCACGTGCCCCTGTCAATCACTGAGTGCCCACGTGCCCCTGTCAATCACTCAGTTCCCATGTGTTCCTGTCAATCACACAGTGTCAACGTGCCCCTGTCAATCACACATTGCCCATGTGTTCCTGTCAATCACTCAGTGCCAACGTGCCCCTGTCAATCACACAGTGCCCATGTGCTCCTGTCAATCATGGAGTGCCCATTTGCTCCTGACAATCACTCAGTGCCCACGTGCCCCTGTCAATCACACAGTGCCCAAGTGCCCCTGTCAATCACTGAGTGCCCATCTGCTCCTGTCAATCACTCAGTGCCCATGTGCTCCTGTCAATCACTCAGTGCCCACGTGCCCCTGTCAATCACTGAGTGCCCATGTGCTCCTGTCAATCACTGAGAGCCCACGTGCCCCTGTCAATCACACAGTGCCCATGTGCTCCTGTCAATCACTGAGAGCCCAAGTGACCCTGTCAATCACACAGTGCGCATGTGCCCCTTTCAATCACTGAGTGCCCACGTGCCCCTGTCAATCACACAGTGCCCAGGTGATCCTATCAATCACTCAGTGCCCACGTGCTCCTGTCAATCACACAGTGCCCACGTCTCCATGTCAATCACTCAGTGCCCACGTGCCCCTGTCAATCACTGAGTGCCCATGTGTTCCTGTCAATCACACAGTGCCTACATGCCCCTGTCAATCACACAGTGCCCATGTGTTCCTGTCAATCACACAGTGCCCACGTGCCCCTGTCAATCACTGAGTGCGCACATGCCCCTGTCAATCACACAGTGCCCATGTGCTCCTGTCAATCACGGAGTGCCCATTTGCTCCTGACAATCACTCAGTGCCCATGTGCCCCTGCCAATCACACAGTGCCCACGTGCCCCTGCCAATCACTGAGTGCCCATGTGCTCCTGTCAATCACTGAATGCCCATGTGCTCCTGCCAATCATAAATTGCCCACGTACCGCTGTCAATCACACAGTGCCCATGTCAATCACTGAGAGCCCACGAGCCCCTGTCAATCACACAGTGCCCATGTGCTCCTGTCAATCACACACTGCCCACATGCCCCTGTCAATCACACAGTGCCCATGTGCCCTTGTCAATCACTGAGTGCCCAAGTGCCCTTGTCAATCACACAGTGCCCATGTGCTCCTGTCAATCACTGAGTACCCATGTGCCCCTGTCAATCACACAGTGCCTACGTTCCACTGTCAATCACTGAGTGCCCATGTGCACCTGTCAATCACTGAGTGCCTACGAGCTCCTGTCAATCACACAGTGCCCCTGTGCTCCTGTCAATCACTGACTGCCCATGTGCTCCTGTCAATCACATAGTGCTCATGTGCTCCTGTCAATCACTGAGTGCCCATGTGCTCCTGTCAATCACTCAGTGCCCACGTGCCCCTGTATATCACACAGTGCCCATGAGCTCCTGTCAATCACTGAGTACCCACGTGCCCCTGTCAATCACACAGTGCCTACGTTCCCCTATCAATCACTGAGTGCCCATGTGCTCCTGTCAATCATACAGTGCCCATATGGACCTGTCAATGACACAGTGCCTTTGTGCTCCTGTCAATCACTGAGTCCCCATGTGCTCCTGTCAATCACACAGTGCCCACGTGTCCCTGTCACTCAGTGCCCACGTGCCCCTGTCAAACACACAGTGCCCATGTGCACCTGTCAATCACTGAGTGGACACGTGACACTGTCAATCACTGAGTGCCCACGTGCCCCTGTCAATCACTGAGTGCACATGTGCTCCTGTCAATCACACAGTGCCCATGTGCCCCTGTCAATCACTGAGTGCCCATGTGCCCTTGTCGATCACACAGTACCCATGAGCTCCTGTCAATCACTGAGTACCCCGTGCCCCTGTCAATCACACAGTGCCTACGTTCCCCTTTCAATCACTGAGTGCCCATGTGCTCCTGTCAATCACTCAGTGCACACGTGCCCCTGTCAATCACACAGTGCCCATGTGCTCCTGTCAATCACACAGTGTCCATGTGCCCCTGTCAATCACACAATGCCCATGTGCTCCTGTCAATCACTGAGTGCCCGCGTGCCCCTGTCAATCACTGAGCGCCCTCGAGTACCTGTCAATCACACAGTGCCCATGTTCCCCTGACAATGACTCAGTGCCCATGTGCTCCTGTCAATCACACAGTGCCCATGTGCCCCTGTCAATCACTGAGTGCCCATGTGCCCCCGTCAATCACACAGTGCTCCCGTGCCCCTGTCAATCACTCAGTGCCCACGTGCCCCTTTCAATCACACAGTGCCCATGTGCTCCTGTCAATCACTGAGAGCCCAAGTCACCCTGTCAATCACACAGTGCCCATGTGCCCCTGTCATTTACTGAGTGCCCACGAGTACCTGTCAATCACTGAGTGCCCACGAGCTCCTGTCAATCACACAGTGCCCGTGTGTTCCTGTCATTCACACACTGACAATGTGCCCCTGTCAATTACTGAGTGCCCATGTGCTCCTGTCAATCGCACAGTGCCCATGTGCTCCTGTCAATCACTGACTGCCCATGTGCTCCTCTCAATCACACAGTGCCCGTGTGCCCCTGTCAATCACTGAGTGCCCACGTGCTCCTGTCAATCACTGAGTGCCCATGTGCCCCTGTCAATCACTCAGTGCCCACGTGCCCCTGTCAATCACTGAGTGCCCATGTGATCCTGTCAATGACTGAGTGCCCGCGGCCCCTGTCAATCACACAGTGCCCATGTGCCCATGTCAATCACACAGTACCCATGTGCTTCTGTCAATCACTGAGTTCCCACGTGCCCCTGTCAATCACGCAGTGCCTGGGTATTCCTGTCAATCACTGAGTGCGCATGTGCTCCTGTCAATCACACAGTGCCCACGTGCCCCAGTCAATCACACAGTTCCCGTGTGTTCCTGTCAATCACACAGTGCCAATGTGCCCTGTCAATTACTGAGTGCCCACGAGCTCCTGTCAATCACTGAGTGCCCATGTGCTCCTGTCAATCACTGAATGCCCACGTGCCCCTTTCAATCGCACAGTGCCCACGTGATCCTGTCAATCACTGAGTGCCCACGTGCCCCTGACAATCACATACTGCCCATGTGCTTCTGTCAATCACGCAGTGCCCGTGTGTTTCTGTCAATCACTGAGTGCGCACGTGACCCTGTCAATCACTCAGTGCCCATGTGCTCCTGGCAATCACTGAGTGCGCATGTGCTCCTGTCAATCACACAGTGCCTGTGTGTTCCTGTCAATCACACAGTGCCCATGTGCCCCTGTCAATTACTGAGTGCCCACAAACTCCTCTCAATCCCTGAATGCCCATGTTCTCCTGTCAATCACACAGTGCCCATGTGCTCCTGTCAATCACACACTGCCCACATGCCCCTGTCAGTCACACAGTGCCCATGTGCTCCTGTCAATCACACAGTGTCCACATGCCCCTGTCAATCACACAGTGCCCATGTGCTCCTGTCAATCACACAGTGCCCATGTGCCCCTGTCAATCACTGAGTGCCCATGTGCCCCTGTCAATCACACAGTGCCCACGTGCTCCTGCCAATCACTGAGTGCCCACGTGCCCCTTTCAATCACACAGTGCCCACGTGCTCCTGCCAATCACTGAGTGCCCACGTGCCCCTGTCAATCACACAGTACCCATGTGCTTCTGTCAATCACTCAGTGCCCACGTGTCCCTGTCAATCACACAGTGCCCGGGTATTCCCGTCAATCACTGAGTGCCCACGTGACCCTGCCAATCACTCAGTGCCCATGTGCTCCTGGCAATCACTGAGTGCGCATGTGCTCCTGTCAATCACACAGTGCCCACGTGCCCCAGTCAATCACACAGTGCCCATGTGCGCCTGTCAATCACACACTGCACACATGCCCCTGTCAATCACACAGTGCCCATGTGCTCCTGTCAATCACAAAGTGTCCACATGCCCCTGTCAATCACTGAGTGCCCATGTGCTCCTGTCAATCACACCCTGCCCATGTGCTCCTGTCAATCACACAGTGCCCCTGTCAATCACTGACTGCCCACGTGCTCCTGTCAATCACTGAGTGCCCATGTGCCCCGGTCAATCACTGAGTGCCCACGTGCCCCTGTCAATCACACAATCCCCACATGCCCCTGTCAATCACTGAGTGCCCACGTGCCCCGGTCAATCACAGTGCCCACGTCTCCCTGACAATCACTGAGTGCCCATGTGCTCCTGTCAATCACACAGTGCCTACGTGCCCCTGTCAATCACACGGTGCCCATGTGATCCTATCAATCCCTCAGTGCCGATGTGCTCCTGTCAATCACAGTGCCCACGTCTCCCTGTCAATCACACAGTGTCCACGTGCTCCTGTCAATCACTGAATGCCCACGTGCTCCTTTCAATCACTGAGTGCCCACATGCCCCTGTCAATCACACAGTGCCCATGTGCTCCTGTCAATCACACAGTGCCCATATGCTCCTGTCAATCACATAGTGCCCACGTGCCCCTGTCAATCACTGAGTGCCCATGTGCTCCTGTCAATCACACAGTGCCCAAGTGCCTCTGTCAATCACACAGTGCCCACGTGCTCCTGTCAATCACACAGTGCCCATGTGCTTCGGACAATCACTCAGTGCCCACATGCCCATGTCAATCACACAGTGCCCATTTGCTCCTGACAGTCACTCAGTGCCCACTTGTCCCTGTCAATCACACAGTGCCCACGTGCCCCTGTCAATCAGTCAGTGCCCACGTGCCCCTGTCAATCACTGAGTGCCCATGTGCTCCTGTCAATCACTGAGAGCCCAAGTCACCCTGTCAATCACACAGTGCACATGTGCTCCTGTCAATCACTGAGTGCCCACGTGCCCCTTTCAATCACACAGTGCCCACCTGATCCTGTCAATCACTGAGTGCCCACGTGCACCTGACAATCACACACTGCCCATGTGCCCCTGTCAATCATTCAGTACCCATGTGCTTCTGTCAATCACTGAGTGCCCACGTGCCCCTGTCAATCACGCTGTGCCTGTGTGCTCCTGTCAATCACTGAGGGCCCACGTGACCCTGCCAATCACTCAGTGCACATGTGCTCCTGTCAATCACACACTGCCCACGTTCCCCTGTCAATCACACAGTGCCTGTGTGTTCCTGTCAATCACACAATGCACATGTGCCCCTGTCAATTACTGAGAGCCCACGAGCTCCTGTCAATCACTGAGTGCCCACGAGCTCCTGTCAATCACTGAGTGCCCACGTGCCCCTTTCAATCACACAGTGCCCACGTGCTCCTGCCAATCACTGAGTGCCCACGAGCTCCTGTCAATCACACAGTGCCCATGTGCTCCTGTCAATCACTGACTGCCCATGTGCTCCTGTCAATCACACAGTGCCCCTGTCAATCACACAGTGCCCACGTGCCCCAGTCAATCACACAGTGCCCATGTGCGCCTGTCAATCACACACTGCACACATGCCCCTGTCAATCACACAGTGCCCATGTGCTCCTGTCAATCACAAAGTGTCCACATGCCCCTGTCAATCACTGAGTGCCCATGTGCTCCTGTCAATCACACACTGCCCATGTGCTCCTGTCAATCACACAGTGCCCCTGTCAATCACTGACTGCCCACGTGCTCCTGTCAATCACTGAGTGCCCATGTGCCCCGGTCAATCACTGAGTGCCCAGGTGCCCCTGTCAATCACACAATCCCCACATGCCCCTGTCAATCACTGAGTGCCCACGTGCCCCGGTCAATCACAGTGCCCACGTCTCCCTGACAATCACTGAGTGCCCATGTGCTCCTGTCAATCACACAGTGCCTACGTGCCCCTGTCAATCACACGGTGCCCATGTGATCCTATCAATCCCTCAGTGCCGATGTGCTCCTGTCAATCACAGTGCCCACGTCTCCCTGTCAATCACACAGTGTCCACGTGCTCCTGTCAATCACTGAGTGCCCACGTGCTCCTTTCAATCACTGAGTGCCCACGTGCCCCTGTCAATCACACAGTGCCCATGTGCTCCTGTCAATCACACAGTGCCCATATGCTCCTGTCAATCACATAGTGCCCACGTGCCCCTGTCAATCACTGAGTGCCCATGTGCTCCTGTCAATCACACAGTGCCCAAGTGCCTCTGTCAGTCACACAGTGCCCACGTGCTCCTGTCAATCACACAGTGCCCATGTGCTTCGGACAATCACTCAGTGCCCACATGCCCATGTCAATCACACAGTGCCCATTTGCTCCTGACAGTCACTCAGTGCCCACTTGTCCCTGTCAATCACACAGTGCCCACGTGCCCCTGTCAATCAGTCAGTGCCCACGTGCCCCTGTCAATCACTGAGTGCCCATGTGCTCCTGTCAATCACTGAGAGCCCAAGTCACCCTGTCAATCACACAGTGCACATGTGCTCCTGTCAATCACTGAGTGCCCACGTGCCCCTTTCAATCACACAGTGCCCACCTGATCCTGTCAATCACTGAGTGCCCACGTGCACCTGACAATCACACACTGCCCATGTGCCCCTGTCAATCATTCAGTACCCATGTGCTTCTGTCAATCACTGAGTGCCCACGTGCCCCTGTCAATCACGCTGTGCCCGTGTGCTCCTGTCAATCACTGAGGGCCCACGTGACCCTGCCAATCACTCAGTGCACATGTGCTCCTGTCAATCACACACTGCCCACGTTCCCCTGTCAATCACACAGTGCCTGTGTGTTCCTGTCAATCACACAATGCACATGTGCCCCTGTCAATTACTGAGAGCCCACGAGCTCCTGTCAATCACTGAGTGCCCACGAGCTCCTGTCAATCACACAGTGCCCGTGTGTTCCTGTCAATCACACACTGCCCATGTGCCACTGTCAATTACTGGGTGCCCACGAGCTCCTGTCAATCACACAGTGCCCATGTGCTCCTGTCAATCACTGACTGCCCATGTGCTCCTGTCAATCACTGACTGCCCATGTGCTCCTGTCAATCACACAGTGCCCCTGTCAATCACTGACTGCCCACGTGCTCCTGTCAATCACTGAGTGCCCATGTGCCCCGGTCAATCACTGAGTGCCCACGTGCCCCTGTCAATCACACAATCCCCACATGCCCCTGTCAATCACTGAGTGCCCACGTGCCCCTGTCAATCACAGTGCCCACGTCTCCCTGACAATCACTGAGTGCCCATGTGCTCCTGTCAATCACACAGTGCCCATGTGCTCCTGTCAATCACTGACTGCCCATGTGCTCCTGTCAATCACACAGTGCCCCTGTCAATCACTGACTGCCCACGTGCTCCTGTCAATCACTGAGTGCCCATGTGCCCCGGTCAATCACTGAGTGCCCACGTGCCCCTGTCAATCACACAGTGCCCATGTGCTCCTGTCAATCACACAGTGCCCACGTGCCCCTGTCAATCACAGTGCCCACGTCTCCCTGACAATCACACAGTGCCCATGTCCTCCTGTCAATCACACAGTGCCTACGTGCCCCTGTCAATCACTGAGTGCCCATGTGCTCCTGTCAATCACTGAGTGCCCATATGCTCCTGTCAATCACACAGTGTCCACGTGCTCCTGTCAATCACTGAGTGCCCACGTGCTCCTTTCAATCACTGAGTGCCCACGTGCCCCTGTCAATCACACAGTGCCCATGTGCTCCTGTCAATCACAGAGTGCCCATATGCTCCTGTCAATCACATAGTGCCCACGTGCCCCTGTCAATCACTGAGTGCCCATGTGCTCCTGTCAATCACACAGTGCTCAAGTGCCTCTGTCAATCACACAGTGCCCACGTGCTCCTGTCAATCAGACAGTGCCCATGTGCTTCGGCCAATCACTCAGTGCCCACATGCCCATGTCAATCACACAGTGCCCATTTGCTCCTGACAGTCACTCAGTGCCCACTTGTCCCTGTCAATCATACAGTGCCCACGTGCCCCTGTCAATCAGTCAGTGCCCACGTGCCTCTGTCAATCACTGAGTGCCCATGTGCTCCTGTCAATCACTGAGAGCCCAAGTCACCCTGTCAATCACACAGTGCACATGTGCTCCTGTCAATCACTGAGTTCCCACGTGCCCCTTTCAATCACACAGTGCCCACCTGATCCTGTCAATCACTGAGTGCCCATGTGCACCTGACAATCACACACTGCCCATGTGCCCCTGTCAATCATTCAGTACCCATGTGCTTCTGTCAATCACTGAGTGCCCACGTGCCCCTGTCAATCACGCTGTGCCCGTGTGCTCCTGTCAATCACTGAGGGCCCACGTGACCCTGCCAATCACTCAGTGCACATGTGCTCCTGTCAATCACACACTGCCCACGTTCCCCTGTCAATCACACAGTGCCCACGTGCCCCAGTCAATCACACAGTGCCTGTGTGTTCCTGTCAATCACACAATGCACATGTGCCCCTGTCAATTACTGAGTGCCCACAAGCTCCTGTAATCACTGAGTGCCCATGTGCTCCTGTCAATTACACAGTGTCCATGTGCCCCTGTCAATCACTGAATGCCCATGTGCTCCTGACAATCACACAGTGCCCATGTGCCCCTGTCAATCACACAGTGCCCACGTGCCCCTGTCAATCACTCAGTGCCCACGTGCCCCTGTCAATCACTGAGTGCCCATGTGCTCCTGTCAATCACTGAGAGCCCAAGTCACCCTGTCAATCGCACAGTGCCCATGTGCCCCTGTCAATCACACAGTACCCATGTGCTTCTGTCAATCACTCAGTGCCCACGTGTCCCTTTCAATCACTGAGTGCCCATGTGCCCCTGTCAATCACACCGTGCCCATGTGGTCCTGTCAATCACACAGTGCCCATGTGCCCCTGTCAATCACACAGTGCCCATGTGCCCCTGTCAATCACACAGTGACCATGTGCTACAGTCAATCACTGAGTGCCCACGTGCCCCTGTCAATCACTCAGTGCCCATGGGCTCCTGGCAATCACTGAGTGCGCATGTGCTCCTGTCAATCACACAGTGCCCACGTTCCCCTGTCAATCACACAGTGCCCATGTGCTCCTGTCAATCGCACACTGCCCACATGACCCTGTCAATCACACAGTGTCCATGTGCTCCTGTCAATCACTGAGTGCCCATGTGCTCCTGTCAATCACACAGTGCCCATGTGCTCCTGTCAATCACACACTGCCCACATGCCCCTGTCAATCACACCGTGTCCATGTGCTCCTGTCAATCACATAGTGCCCATGTGCCCCTGTCAATCACACAGTGCCCATGTGCCCCTGTCAATCACACAGTGCCCATGTGCTACTGTCAATCACTGAGTGCCCACGTGCCCCTGTCAATCTCTCAGTGCCCATGTGCTCCTGGCAATCACTGAGTGCGCATGTGCTCCTGTCAATGACACGGTGCCCACGTTCCCCTGTCAATCACACAGTGCCCACGTTCCCCTGTCAATCACACAGTGCCCATGTGCTCCTGTCAATCGCACACTGCCCACATGACCCTGTCAATCACACAGTGTCCATGTGCTCCTGTCAATCACTGAGTGCCCGTGTGCTCCTGTCAATCACACAGTGCCCATGTGCTCCTGTCAATCACACACTGCCCACATGCCCCTGTCAATCACACCGTGTCCATGTGCTCCTGTCAATCACATAGTGCCCATGTGCCCCTGTCAATCACACAGTGCCCATGTGCTCCTGTCAATCACACAGTGCCCATGTGCTACTGTCAATCACTGAGTGCCCACGTGCCCCTGTCAATCTCTCAGTGCCCATGTGCTCCTGGCAATCACTGAGTGCGCATGTGCTCCTGTCAATGACACGGTGCCCACGTTCCCCTGTCAATCACACAGTGCCCACGTTCCCCTGTCAATCACACAGTGCCCATGTGCTCCTGTCAATCGCACACTGCCCACATGCCCCTGTCAATCACACAGTGCCTATGTGCCCCTGTCAATCACTGAGTGCCCATGTGCTCCTGTCAATCACACAGTGCCCATGTGCTCCTGTCAATCACACAGTGCCCATATGCCCCTGTCAATCACTGAGTGCCCATGTGCTCGTGTCAATCACACAGTGCCCATGTGCCCCTGTCAATCACACAGTGCCCACGTGCCCCTGTCAATCACTCAGTGCCCACGTACCCCTGTCAATCACTGAGTGCCCACGTGCCCAATTCAATCACACAGCGTCCACATGCCCCGTCAATCACTCAGTGCCCAGGTGCTCCTGTCAATCACACAGTCCCCATGTGCTCCTGTCAATCACTGAGTGCCCACGAGCTCCTGTCAATCACTCAGTGCCCACGTGCCCCAATCAATCACACAGTGCCCACGTGTTCCTGTCAATCACACACTGCCAATGTGCCCCTGTCAATTACTGAGAGCCCACGAGCTCCTGTCAGTCACTGAGTGCCCATGTGCTCCTGTCAATCACTGAGTACCCATGTGCTCCTGTCAATCACTCAGTGCCCACATGCCCCTGCCAATCATACAGTGCCCACGTGCCCCGGTCAATCACACATTGCCCACGTGCCGCTGTCAATCACACAGTGCCCATGTCAATTGCTGAGTGCCCACGTGACCCTGCCAATCACTCAGTGCACATGTGCTCCTGGCAATCACTGAGTGCGCATGTGCTCCTGTCAATCACACAGTGCCCACGTTCCCCTGTCAATCACACAGTGCCCACGTGCTCCTGTCAATCACACACTGCCCACATGCCCCTGTCAATCACACAGTGCCCATGTGCTCCTGTCAATCACACAGTGTCCATATGCCCCTGTCAATCACTGAATGCCCATATGCTCCTGTCAATCACACAGTGCCCATGTGCCCCTGTCAATCACTGAGTGCCCATGTGCCTCCGTCAATCACACAGTGCCCACGTGCCTCTGTCGATCACTCAATGCCCACGTGCCCCTGTCAATCACTGAGTGCCCATGTGCTCCTGTCAATCACACAGTGTCCATATGCCCCTGTCAATCACTGAATGCCCATGTGCTCCTGTCAATCACACAGTGCACATGTGATCCTGTCAATCACTGAGTGCCCACGGCCCCTGTCAATCACACAGTGCCCATGTGCCCCTGTCAATCACACAGTACCCATGTGCTTCTGTCAATCACTCAGTGCCCACGTGCCCCTGTCAATCACACAGTGCCCGGGTATTCCCGTCAATCACTGAGTGCCCAAGTGACCCTGCCAAATACTCAGTGCCCATGTGCTCCTGGCAATCACTGAGTGCGCATGTGCTCCTGTCAATCACACAGTGCCCACGTGCCCCAGTCAATCACACAGTTCCCGTGTGTTCCTGTCAATCACACAGTGCCCATGTGCCCTGTCAATTACTGAGTGCCCACGAGCTCCTGTCAATCACTGAATGCCCATGTGCTCCTGCCAATCATAAATTGCCCACGTGCCGCTGTCAATCACACAGTGCCCATGTCAATCGCTGAGAGCCCACATTCCCCTGTCAATCACACAGTGCCCATGTGCGCCTGTCAATCACACACTGCCCACATGCCCCTGTCAATCACACAGTGCCCATGTGCTCCTGTCAATCACACAGTGTCCACATGCCCCTGTCAATCACTGAGTGCCCATGTGCTCCTGTCAATCACACAGTGCCCATGTGCCCCTGTCAATTACTGAGTGCCCACGAGCTCCTGTCAATCACTGAGTGCCCACGAGCTCCTGTCAATCACTGAGTGCCCACGAGCTCCTGTCAATCACACAGTGCCCGTGTGTTCCTGTCAATCATACACTGCCCATGTGCTCCTGCCAATTACTGACTGCCCATGTGCTCCTGTCAATCACACAGTGCCCATGTGCTCCTGTCAATCACACAGTGCCCACAAGCTCCTGTCAATCACTGAGTGCCCACGAGCTCCTGTCAATCACACAGTGCCCACGTGTTCCTGTCAATCATACACTGCCCATGTGCCCCTGTCAATTACTGAGTGCCCACGAGCTCATGTCAGTCATTGAGTGCCCATGTGCTCCCGTCTATCACACAGTGCCCATGTGCTCCTGTCAATCACTGAGTGCCCATGTGCTCCTGTCAATCACTCAGTGCCCATGTGCCCCTGTCTACCACTGAGTGCCCACGTGCCCTGCCAATCATACAGTGCCCACGTGCCCCTGTCAATCACACATTGCCCACGTGCCGCTCTCAATCACACAGTGCCCATGTCAATCACTGAGAGCCCACGTTCCCCTGTCAATCACACAGTGCCCATGTGCTCCTGTCAATCACACACTGCCCACGTTCCCCTGTCAATCACACAGTGACCATGTGCTCCTGTCAATCACACAGTGCCCATGTGCTTCGCTCAATCTCTGAGTACCCACGTGCCCCTGTCAATCACACAGTGCACACGTGCCCCTGTCAATCACTGAGTGCCCATGTGCTCCTGTCAATCACTGGGAGCCCACGTGCCCCTGTCAATCACACAGTGCCCATATGCTCCTGTCAATCACTGAGAGCCCAAGTGACCCTGTCAGTCACACAGTGCGCATGTGCCCCTGTCAATCTCTGAGTGCCCACGTGCCCATGTCAATCACACAGTGCCCATGTGCTCCTGTCAATCACACAATGCGCACGTGCCCCTGTCAATCACTGAGTGCCCGCGTGCCTCTGTCAATCACTCAGTGCCCATGTGATCCTATCAATCACTCAGTGCCCATGTGCTCCTGTCAATCACATAGTGCCCACGTCTCCATATCAATCACTCAGTGCCCACGTGCCCCTGTCAATCACTGAGTGCCCATGTGTTCCTGTCAATCACACAGTGTCTACGTGCCCCTGTCAATCACACAGTGCCCATGTGTTCCTGTCAATCACTCAGTGCCCACGTGCCCCTGTCAATCACTGAGTGCCCACGTGCCCCTGTCAATCACACAGTGCCCATGTGCTCCTGTCAATCACACAGTGCCCACGTCTCCATATCAATCACTCAGTGCCCACGTGCCCCTGTCAATCAGAGTGCCCATGTGTTCCTGTCAATCACACAATGCCTACATGCCCCTGTCAATCACACAGTGCCCATGTGTTCCTGTCAATCGCTCAGTGCCCACGTGCCCCTGTCAATCACTGAGTGCCCACGTGCCCCTGTCAATCACACAGTGCCCATGTGCTCCTGTCAATCACACAGTGCCCACGTCTCCATATCAATCACTCAGTGCCCACGTGCCCCTGTCAATCAGAGTGCCCATGTGTTCCTGTCAATCACACAATGCCTACGTGCCCCTGTCAATCACACAGTGCCCATGTGTTCCTGTCAATCATACACTGCCCATGTGCCCCTGTCAATCACTGAGTGTGCATGTGCTCCTGTCAATGACACGGTGCCCACGTTCCCCTGTCAATCACACAGTGCCCACGTTCCCCTGTCAATCACACAGTGCCCATGTGCTCCTGTCAATCGCACACTGCCCACATGCCCCTGTCAATCACACAGTGCCTATGTGCCCCTGTCAATCACTGAGTGCCCATGTGCTCCTGTCAATCACACAGTGCCCATGTGCTCCTGTCAATCACACAGTGCCCATATGCCCCTGTCAATCACTGAGTGCCCATGTGCTCGTGTCAATCACACAGTGCCCATGTGCCCCTGTCAATCACACAGTGCCCACGTGCCCCTGTCAATCACTCAGTGCCCACGTACCCCTGTCAATCACTGAGTGCCCACGTGCCCAATTCAATCACACAGCGTCCACATGCCCCTGTCAATCACTGAGTGCCCATGTGCTCCTGTCAATCACACAGTCCCCATGTGCTCCTGTCAATCACTGAGTGCCCACGAGCTCCTGTCAATCACACAGTGCCCACGTGCCCCAATCAATCACACAGTGCCCACGTGTTCCTGTCAATCACACACTGCCCATGTGCCCCTGTCAATTACTGAGTGCCCACGAGCTCCTGTCAGTCACTGAGTGCCCATGTGCTCATGTCAATCACAAAGTGCCCATGTGCTCCTATCAATCACTGAGTACCCATGTGCTCCTGTCAATCACTCAGTGCCCACATGCCCCTGCCAATCATACAGTGCCCACGTGCCGCGGTCAATCACACATTGCCCACGTGCCGCTGTCAATCACACAGTGCCCATGTCAATTGCTGAGTGCCCACGTGACCCTGCCAATCACTCAGTGCACATGTGCTCCTGGCAATCACTGAGTGCGCATGTGCTCCTGTCAATCACACAGTGCCCACGTTCCCCTGTCAATCACACAGTGCCCACGTGCTCCTGTCAATCACACACTGCCCACATGCCCCTGTCAATCACACAGTGCCCATGTGCTCCTGTCAATCACACAGTGTCCATATGCCCCTGTCAATCACTGAATGCCCATGTGCTCCTGTCAATCACACAGTGCCCATGTGCCCCTGTCAATCACTGAGTGCCCATGTGCCTCTGTCAATCACACAGTGCCCACGTGCCCCTGTCGATCACTCAATGCCCACGTGCCCCTGTCAATCACTGAGAGCCCAAGTCACCCTGTCAATCACACAGTGCACATGTGCTCCTGTCAATCACTGAGTGCCCACGTACCCCTTTCAATCACACAGTTTCCACGTGATCCTGTCAATCACTGAGTGCCCACGGCCCCTGTCAATCACACAGAGCCCATGTGCCCCTGTCAATCACACAGTACCCATGTGCTTCTGTCAATCACTCAGTGCCCACGTGCCCCTGTCAATCACACAGTGCCCGGGTATTCCCGTCAATCACTGAGTGCCCAAGTGACCCTGCCAATCACTCAGTGCCCATGTGCTCCTGGCAATCACTGAGTGCGCATGTGCTCCTGTCAATCACACAGTGCCCACGTGCCCCAGTCAATCACACTGTTCCCGTGTGTTCCTGTCAATCACACAGTGCCCATGTGCCCTGTCAATTACTGAGTGCCCACGAGCTCCTGTCAATCACTGAATGCCCATGTGCTCCTGCCAATCATAAATTGCCCACGTGCCGCTGTCAATCACACAGTGCCCATGTCAATCGCTGAGAGCCCACATTCCCCTGTCAATCACACAGTGCCCATGTGCGCCTGTCAATCACACACTGCCCACATGCCCCTGTCAATCACACAGTGCCCATGTGCTCCTGTCAATCACACAGTGTCCACATGCCCCTGTCAATCACTGAGTGCCCATGTGCTCCTGTCAATCACACAGTCCCCATGTGCTCCTGTCAATCACTGAGTGCCGACATGCCCCTGTCAATCACACAGTGCCCATGAGCTCCTGTCAATCACACAGCGTCCAGATGCCCCTGTCAATCACTGAGTGCCCATCTGCTCCTGTCAATCACACAGTGCCCACAAGCTCCTGTCAATCACTGAGTGCCCACGATCTCCTGTCAATCACACAGTGCCCACGTGCCCCAATCAATCACACAGTGCCCATGTGTTCCTGTCAATCACACACTGCCCATGTGCCCCTGTCAATTACTGAGTGCCCACGAGCTCCTGTCAATCACTCAGTGCCCATGTGCTCCTGTCAATCACACAGCGTCCACATGCCCCTGTCAATCACACAGTGCCCATGTGCTCCTGTCAATCACACAGTGCCCATGTGCTCCTGTCAATCACACAGTGCCCACGTGCCCCAATCAATCACTCAGTGCCACGTGTTCCTGTCAATCACACACTGCCCATGTGCCCCTGTCAATTACTGAGTGCCCACGAGCTCCCGTCAGTCACTGAGTGCCCATGTGCTCCTGTCAATCACAAAGTGCCCATGTGCTCCTGTCAATCACTGAGTACCCATGTGCTCCTGTCAATCACTCAGTGCCCACATGCCCCTGCCAATCATACAGTGCCCACGTGCCCCGGTCAATCACACATTGCCCACGTGCCGCTGTCAATCACACAGTGCCCATGTCAATTGCTGAGTGCCCACGTGACCCTGCCAATCACTCAGTGCACATGTGCTCCTGGCAATCACTGAGTGCGCATGTGCTCCTGTCAATCACACAGTGCCCACGTTCCCCTGTCAATCACACAGTGCCCACGTGCTCCTGTCAATCACACACTGCCCACATGCCCCTGTCAATCACACAGTGCCCATGTGCTCCTGTCAATCACACAGCGTCCAGATGCCCCTGTCAATCACTGAGTGCCCATGTGCTCCTGTCAATCACACAGTGCCCACAAGCTCCTGTCAATCACTGAGTGCCCACGATCTCCTGTCAATCACACAGTGCCCACGTGCCCCAATCAATCACACAGTGCCCATGTGCCCCTGTCAATTACTGAGTGCCCACGAGCTCCTGTCAATCACTGAGTGCCCACGAGCTCCTGTCAATCACATACTGCCCATGTGCTCCTGTCAATCACACAGTGCCCACAAGCTCCTGTCAATCACTGAGTGCCCACGATCTCCTGTCAATCACACAGTGTCCACGTGCCCCAATCAATCACACAGTGCCCATGTGCCCCTGTCAATTACTGAGTGCCCACGAGCTCCTGCCAATTACTGAGTGCCCACGAGCCCCTGTCAATCACACAGTGCCCATGTGCTCCTGCCAATTACTGAGTGCCCACGTTCCCCTGTCAATCACTCAGTGCCCATGTGCTCCTGTCAATCACACAGTGCCCATGTGCTCCTGTCAATCATACACTGCCCATGTGCCCCTGTCAATTACTGAGTGCCCACGAGCTCATGTCAGTCATTGTGTGCCCATGTGCTCCCGTCTATCACACAGTGCCCATGTGCTCCTGTCAATCACTCAGTGCCCATGTGCCCCTGTCTATCACTGAGTGCCCACGTGCCCTGCCAATCATACAGTGCCCACGTGCCCCTGTCAATCACACATTGCCCACGTGCCGCTCTCAATCACACAGTGCCCATGTCAATCACTGAGAGCCCACGTTCCCCTGTCAATCACACAGTGCCCATGTGCTCCTGTCAATCACACACTGCCCACGTTCCCCTGTCAATCACACAGTGACCATGTGCTCCTGTCAATCACACAGTGCCCATGTGCTTCGCTCAATCACTGAGTACCCACGTGCCCCTGTCAATCACACAGTGCCCATTTGCTTCTGACAATCACTCATTGCCCACTTGCCCCTGTCAATCACTGAGTGCCCATGTGCTCCTGTCAATCACTGGGAGCCCACGTGCCCCTGTCAATCACACAGTGCCCATGTGCTCCTGTTAATCACTGAGAGCCCAAGTGACCCTGTCAGTCACACAGTGCGCATGTGCCCCTGTCAATCACTGAGTGCCCACGTGCCCATGTCAATCACACAGTGCCCATGTGCTCCTGTCAATCACACAATGCCCACGTGCCCCTGTCAATTACTGAGTCCCCACAAGCTCCTGTCAATCACTGAGTGCCCATGTGCTCCTGTCAATCACACAGTGCCCATGTGCCCCTGTCAATCACACAGTGCCAACGTCTCCATATCAATCACTCAGTGCCCACGTGCCCCTGTCAATCAGAGTGCCCATGTGTTCCTGTCAATCACACAATGCCTACGTGCCCCTGTCAATCACACAGTGCCCATGTGTTCCTGTCAATCACTCAGTGCCCACGTGCCCCTGTCAATCACTGAGTGCCCACGTGCCCCTGTCAATCACAAAGTGCCCATGTGCTCCTGTCAATCACACAGTGCCCACGTCTCCATATCAATCACTCAGTGCCCACGTGCCCCTGTCAATCAGAGTGCCCGTGTGTTCCTGTCAATCACACAATGCCTACGTGCCCCTGTCAATCACACAGTGCCCATGTGTTCCTGTCAATCACTCAGTGCCCACGTGCCCATGTCAATCACTGAGTGCCCACGTGCCCCTGTCAATCACACAGTGCCCATTTGCTCCTGACAATCACTCAGTGCCCACATGCCCCTGCCAATCACACAGTGCACACGTGCCCCTGTCAATCACACACTGCCCACGTGCCCCTGTCAATCACTGAGTGCCCATGTGCACCTGTCAATCACTGAATGCCCATGTGCTCCTGCCAATCATAAATTGCCCACGTGCCACTGTCAATCACACAGTGCCCATGTCAATCACTGAGAGCCCCCGTTCCCCTGTCAATCACACAGTGCCCATGTGCGCCTGTTAATCACACACTGCCCACGTTCCCCTGTCAATCACACAGTGCCCATGTGCGCCTGTCAATCACACACTGCCCACGTTCCCCTGTCAATCACATAGTGCCCATGTGCTCCTGTCAATCACACAGTGTCCACATGCCCCTGTCAATCACTGAGTGCCCATGTGCTCCTGTCAATCACACAGTGCCCATGTGCCCTTGTCAATTACTGAGTGCCCACGAGCTCCTGTCAATCACACAGTGCCCGTGTGTTCCTGTCAATCACACACTGCCCATATGCCCCTGTCAATTACTGAGTGCCCACGAGCTCCTGTCAATCACTGACTGCCCATGTGCGCCTGTCAATCACACAGTGCCCATGTGCCCCTGTCAATCACTGAGTGCCCATGTGCCCCTGTCAATCACTCAGTGCCCATGTGCTCCTGTCAATCACACAGTGCCCACGTGCCCCAGTCAATCACACAGTGCCTGTGTGTTCCTGTCAATCACACAATGCCAATGTGCCCCTGTCAATTACTGAGTCCCCACAAGCTCCTGTCAATCACTGAGTGCCCATGTGCTCCTGTCAATCACACAGTGCCAACGTGCCCCTGCCAATCATACATTGCCCACGTGCCGCTGTCAATCACACAGTGCCCATGTCAATCACTCTGAGCCCACGTTCCCCTGTCAATCACACAGTGCCCATGTGCTCCTGTCAATCACAAACTGCCCACGTTCTCTTGTCAATCACACAGTGCCCATGTGTTCCTGTCAATCACACACTGCCCACATGCCCCTGTCAATCACACAGTGCCCATGTGCTCCTGTCAATCACACAGTGTCCACATGCCCCTGTCAATCACTGAGTGCCCATGTGCTCCTGTCAATCACACAGTGCCCATGTGCCCCTGTCAATCACTGAGTGGCCATGTGCCCCTGTCAATCACACAGTGCCCACGTGCTCCTGTCAATCACTGAGAGCCCAAGTGACCCTGTCAATTACACAGTGCACATGTGCTCCTGTCAATCACTGAGTGCCCACGTGCCCCTGACAATCACACACTGCCCATGTGCCCCTGTCAATCACACAGTGCCCATGTGCTACTGTCAATCACTGAGTGCCCACGTGACCCTGCCAATCACTCAGTGCCCATGTGCTCCTGGCAATCACTGAGTGCGCATGTGCTCCTGTCAATCACACAGTGCCCATGTGCTCCTGTCAATCACACACTGCCCACGATCCCCTGTCAATCACACAGTGCCCATTTGCTCTTGTCAATCACACACTGCCCACATGCCCCTGTCAATTACTGAGTGCCCATGTGCTCCTTTCAATCATACAGTGCCCATGTGCTCCTGGTAATCACTGAGAGCCCAAGTACCCCTGTCAATCACACAGTGCCCATGTGCTCCTGTAAATCACACACTGCCCAAGATCCCCTGTCAATCACACAGTGCCCATGTGCTCTTGTCAATCACACACTGCCCACATGCCCCTGTCAATCACACAGTGCCCATGTGCTCCTGTCAATCACACAGTGTCCACATGCCCCTGTCAATCACTGAGTGCCCATGTGCTCCTGTCAATCACACAGTGCCCATGTGCCCCTGTCAATCACTGAGTGCCCATGTGCTCCTGTCAATCACACAGTGTCCACATGCCCCTGTCAATCACTGAGTGCCCATGTGCTCCTGTCAATCACACAATGCCCACGTGCCCCTGTCAATCACTCAGTTCCCACGTGCCCCTGTCAATCACTGAGTGCCCATGTGCTCCTGTCAATCACTGAGAGCCCAAGTCACCCTGTCAATCACACAGTGCACATGTGCTCCTGTCAATCACTGAGTGCCCACGTGCCCCTTTCAATCACACAGTGCCCACGTGATCCTGTCAATCACACAGTGCCCATGAGCCCCTGTCAATCACTGAGTGCCCTTGTGCTCCTGTCAATCACTCAGTGCCCATGTGCCCCTGTCAATCACTCAGTGCCCACGTGCCCCTGTCAATCACTGAGTGCCCACGGCCCCTGTCAATCACACAGTGCCCATGTGCTTCTGTCAATCACTGAGTGCCCATGCAGTGCCCGGGTATTTCCGTCAATCACTGAGTGCCCACGTGACCCTGCCAATCATTCAGTGCCCATGTGCTCCTGGCAATCACTGAGTGCGCATGTGCTCCTGTCAATCACACAGTGCCCACGTGCCCCAGTCAATCACACAGTTCCTGTGTGTTACTGTCAAACACACAGTGCCCATGTGCCCTGTCAATTACTGAGTGCCCACGAGCTCCTGTCAATCACTGAATGCCCACGTGCTCCTGCCAATCATAAATTGCCCACGTGCCACTGTCAATCACACAGTGCCCATGTCAATGACTGAGTGCCCACGTGCCCCTTTCAATCACACAGTGCCCACGTGATCCTGTCAATCACACAGTGCCCATGAGCCCCTGTCAATCACTGAGTGCCCTTGTGCTCCTGTCAATCACTCAGTGCCCATGTGCCCCTGTCAATCACTCAGTGCCCACGTGCCCCTGTCAATCACTTAGTGCCCACGGCCCCTGTCAATCACTCAGTGCCCATGTGCTCCTGGCAATCACTGAGTGCGCATGTGCTCCTGTCAATCACACAGTGCCCACGTGCCCCAGTCAATCACACAGTTCCCGTGTGTTCCTGTCAAACACACAGTGCCCATGTGCCCTGTCAATTACTGAGTGCCCACGAGCTCCTGTCAATCACTGAATGCCCATGTGCTCCTGCCAATCATAAATTGCCCACGTGCCGCTGTCAATCACACAGTGCCCATGTCAATCACTGAGAGCCCACGTTCCCCTGTCAATCACACAGTGCCCATGTGCTACTGTCAATCACTGAGTGCCCACGTTCCCCTGTCAATCACACAGTGCCCATGTGCTCCTGTCAATCACACACTGCCCACATGCCCCAGTCAATCAGACAGTGCCCATGTGCTCCTGTCAATCACACAGTGTCCACATGCTTCGGTCAATCACTGAGTGCCCACGTGCCCCTGTCAATCACTGAGTGCCCATGTGGACCTGTCAATCACACAGTGCCCATGTGCCCCTGTCAATTACTGAGTGCCCACAAGCTCCTGTCAATCACTGTGTGCCCACGAGCAACTGTCAATCACACAGTGCCCATGTGCTCCTGTCAATCACTGAGTGCCGACATGCCCCTGTCAATCACACAGTGCCCATGTGCTCCAGTCAATCACACAGCGTCCACATGCCCCTGTCAATCACTGAGTGCCCATGTGCGCCTGTTAATCACACACTGCCCACGTTCCCCTGTCAATCACACAGTGCCCATGTGCGCCTGTTAATCACACACTGCCCACGTTCCCCTGTCAATCACACAGTGCCCATGTGCGCCTGTCAATCACACACTGCCCACGTTCCCCTGTCAATCACATAGTGCCCATGTGCTCCTGTCAATCACACAGTGTCCACATGCCCCTGTCAATCACTGAGTGCCCATGTGCTCCTGTCAATCACACAGTGCCCATGTGCCCTTGTCAATTACTGAGTGCCCACGAGCTCCTGTCAATCACACAGTGCCCGTGTGTTCCTGTCAATCACACACTGCCCATATGCCCCTGTCAATTACTGAGTGCCCACGAGCTCCTGTCAATCACTGACTGCCCATGTGCGCCTGTCAATCACACAGTGCCCATGTGCCCCTGTCAATCACTGAGTGCCCACGTGCCCCTGACAATCACACACTGCCCGTGTGCCCCTGTCAATCATACAGTACCCATGTGCTTCTGTCAATCACTGAGTGCCCACGTGCCCCTGTCAATCACTCAGTGCCCATGTGCTCCTGTCAATCACACAGTGCCCACGTGCCCCAGTCAATCACACAGTGCCTGTGTGTTCCTGTCAATCACACAATGCCAATGTGCCCCTGTCAATTACTGAGTCCCCACAAGCTCCTGTCAATCACTGAGTGCCCATGTGCTCCTGTCAATCACACAGTACCCATGTGCCCCTGTCAATCACACAGTGCCAACGTGCCCCTGCCAATCATACATTGCCCACGTGCCGCTGTCAATCACACAGTGCCCATGTCAATCACTCTGAGCCCACGTTCCCCTGTCAATCACACAGTGCCCATGTGCTCCTGTCAATCACAAACTGCCCACGTTCTCTTGTCAATCACACAGTGCCCATGTGTTCCTGTCAATCACACACTGCCCACATGCCCCTGTCAATCACACAGTGCCCATGTGCTCCTGTCAATCACACAGTGTCCACATGCCCCTGTCAATCACTGAGAGCCCAAGTGACCCTGTCAATTACACAGTGCACATGTGCTCCTGTCAATCACTGAGTGCCCACGTGCCCCTGACAATCACACACTGCCCATGTGCCCCTGTCAATCACACAGTGCCCATGTGCTACTGTCAATCACTGAGTGCCCACGTGACCCTGCCAATCACTCAGTGCCCATGTGCTCCTGGCAATCACACAGTGCCCATGTGCTCCTGTCAATCACACAGTGCCCGTGTGTTCCTGTCAATCATACACAGCCCATGTGCCCCTGTCAATTACTGAGTGCCCACGTGCTCCTGTCAATCACACAGTGCCCATGTGCTCCTGTCAATCACTGAGTGCCGACATGCCCCTGTCAATCACACAGTGCCCATGTGCTCCAGTCAATCACACAGCGTCCACATGCCCCTGTCAATCACTGAGTGCCCATGTGCTCCTGTCAATCACACACTGCCCATGTGCCCCTGTCAATTACTGAGTGCCCACGAACTCCTGTCAGTCACTGAGTGCCCATGTGCTCCCGTCAATCACACAGTGCCCATGTGCTCCTGTCAATCACTGAGTGCCCACATACCCCTGCCAATCATACAGTGCCCACGTGCCCCTGTCAATCACACATTGCCCACGTGCCACTGTCAATCACACAGTGCCCATGTCAATCACTGAGAGCCCACGTTCCCCTGTCAATCACACAGTGCCCATGTGCTCCTATCAATCACACACTGCCCACGTTACCCTGTCAATCACACAGTGCCCATGTGCTCCTGTCAATCACACACTGCCCAGGTGCCCTTGTCAATCAATGAGTGCCCACGTGCTCCTGTCAATCACACAGTGCCCATGTGCTTCGCTCAATCACTGAGTGCCAATGTGCCCCTGTCAATCACACAGTGCCCATTTGCTCCTGACAATCAATCAGTGCCCATTTGCACCTGACAATCACTCAGTGCCCACTTGCCCCTGTCAATCACACAGTGCACACGTGCCCCTGTCAATCACTCAGTGCCCACGTGCCCCTGTCAATCACTGAGTGCCCATGTGCTCCTGTCAATCACTGAGAGCCCACGTGCCCCTGTCAATCACACATTGCCCATGTGCTCCTGTCAATCACTGAGAGCCCAAGTGACCCCGTCAATCACACAGTGCGCATGTGCCCCTGTCAATCACTGAGTGCCCACGTGCCCCTGTCAATCACACAGTGCCCATGTGCACCTGTCAATCACACAATGCCCACGTGCCCCTGTCAATCACTGAGTGCCCACATGCCCCTGTCAATCACTCAGTGCCCATGTGATCCTATCAATCACTCAGTGCCCATGTGCTCCTGTCAGTCACACAGTGCCCACGTGCCCCTGCCAATCATACAGTGCCCACGTGCCCCTGTCAATCACACAGTGCCCATGTGCTCCTGTCAATCACACACTGCCCAGGTGCCCTTGTCAATCACTGAGTGCCCATGTGCTCCTGTCAATCACTGAGAGCCCACGTGCCCCTGTCAATCACACATTGCCCATGTGCTCCTGTCAATCACTGAGAGCCCAAGTGACCCCGTCAATCACACAGTGCGCATGTGCCCCTGTCAATCACTGAGTGCCCACGTGCCCCTGTCAATCACACAGTGCCCATGTGCACCTGTCAATCACACAATGCCCACGTGCCCCTGTCAATCACTGAGTGCCCACATGCCCCTGTCAATCACTCAGTGCCCATGTGATCCTATCAATCACTCAGTGCCCATGTGCTCCTGTCAGTCACACAGTGCCCACGTGCCCCTGCCAATCATACAGTGCCCACGTGCCCCTGTCAATCACACAGTGCCCATGTGCTCCTGTCAATCACACACTGCCCAGGTGCCCTTGTCAATCAATGAGTGCCCACGTGCTCCTGTCAATCACACAGTGCCCATGTGCTTCGCTCAATCACGGAGTGCCCACGTGCCCCTGTCAATCACACAGTGCCCATTTGCTCCTGACAATCACTCATTGCCCACTTGCCCTTGTCAATCACACAGTGCACACGTGCCCCTGTCAATCACTCAGTGCCCACGTGCCCCTGTCTATCTCTGAGTGCCCATGTGCTCCTGTCAATCACTGAGAGCCCACGTGCCCCTGTCAATCACACATTGCCCATGTGCTCCTGTCAATCACTGAGAGCCCAAGTGACCCTGTCAATCACACAGTGTGCATGTGCCCCTGTCAATCACTGAGTGCCCACGTGCCCCTGTCAATCACACAGTTCCCATGTGCTCCTGTCAATCACACAATGCCCACGTGCCCCTGTCAATCACTGAGAGCCCATGTGCTCCTGTCAATCACTCAGTGCCCGCGTGCCCCTGTCAATCACTGAGTGCCAACGTGCCGCTTTCAATCACACAGTGCCCATGTGCTCCTGTCAATCACGGAGTGCCCATATGCTCCTGTTAATCACACAGTGCCCACGTGCCCCTGTCAATCACTGAGTGCCAATGTGCCCCTGTCAATCACGGAGTGCCATTATGCTCCTGTCAATCACTCAGTGCCCACGTGCTCCTGTCAATCACTGAGTGCCCACGTGCCCCTGTCAATCACACAGTGCCCATATGCTCCTGTCAATCACATCGTGCCCACGTGCCCCTGTCAATCACTGAGTGCCCATGTGCTCCTGTCAATCACACATTGCCCAAGTGCCTCTGTCAATCACTGAGTGCCCACGTGCCCCTGTCAATCACACACTGCCCACGTGCTCCTGTCAATCACACAGTGCCCATGTACTTCGGCCAATCACTGAGTGCCCAAATGCCCATGTCAATCACACAGTGCCCATTTGCTCCTGACAATCACTCAGTGCCCACGTTCCCCTGTCAATCACTCAGTGCCCACGTGCTCCTGTCAATCACACACTGCCCATGTCGTCCTGTCAATCACACAGTGCCTTCGTGCCCCTGTCAATCACACAGTGCCCATGTGGCCCTGTCAATCACTGAGTGCCCAAATGCCCCTGTCAATCACACAATGCCCACATGCCCCTGTCAATCACTGAGTGCCCACGTGCCCCTGTCAATCACTCAGTGCCCATGTGATCCTATCAATCCCTCAGTGCCCATGTGGTCCTGTCAATCACAGTGCCCACGTCTCCCTGACAATCACTCAGTGTCCACGTGCCCCTGTCAATCACACAACGCCTACGTGCCCCTGTCAATCACTGAGTGCCCAAGTGCTTCTGTCAATCACACAGTGCCTTCGTGCCCCTGTCAATCACACAGTGCCCATGTTTTCCTGTCAATCACTCAGTGCCCACGTGCCCCTGTCAATCACTGAGTGCCAACGTGCCCCTGTCAATCACACAGTGCCCATGTGCTCCTGTCAATCACGGAGTGCCCATATGCTCCTGTCAATCACTGAGTGCCCACGTGCTCCTGTCAATCACTGAGAGCCCACGTTCCCCTGTCAATCACAGAGTGCCCATGTGCTCCTGTCAATCACACACTGCCCACATGCCCCAGTCAATCAGACAGTGCCCATGTGCTCCTGTCAATCACACAGTGTCCACATGCTTCGGTCAATCACTGAGTGCCCACGTGCCCCTGTCAATCAATGAGTGCCCATGTGGACCTGTCAATCACACCGTGCCCATGTGCCCCTGTCAATTACTGAGTGCCCACGAGCTCCTGTCAATCACTGTGTGCCCACGAGCAACTGTCAATCACACAGTGCCCGTGTGTTCCTGTCAATCATACACTGCCCATGTGCCCCTGTCAATTACTGAGTGCCCACGTGCTCCTGTCAATCACACACTGCCCCCGTTCCCCTGTCAATCACACAGTGCCCATGTGCTCCTGTCAATCACACACTGCCCACATGCCCCTGTCAATCACTGAGTGCCCATGTGCTCCTGTCAATCACACAGTGCCCACAATCCCCTGTCAATCACACAGTGCCCACGTGCCCCTGTCAATCACTCAGTGCCCATGTGCTCCCGTCAATCACACAGTGCCCATGTGCCCCTGTCAATCACTGAGTGCCCACGTGCTCCTGTCAATCACTGAGTGCCCATGTGTTCCTGTCAATCACTCAGTGCCCACGTGCCCCTGTCAATCACTGAGTGCCCATGTGCTCCTGTCAATCACATACTGCCCACGTGCCCCTGTCAATCACACAGTGCCCATGTGTTCCTGTCAATCACACAGTGCCCATGTGCTCCTGTCAATCACACACTGCCCAGGTGCCCTTGTCAATCAATGAGTGCCCACGTGCTCCTGTCAATCACACAGTGCCCATGTGCTTCGCTCAATCACTGAGTGCCAATGTGCCCCTGTCAATCACACAGTGCCCATGTGGTCCTGTCAATCACGGAGTGCCCATATGCTCCTGTCAATCACACAGTGCCCACGTGCTCCTGTCAGTCACTGAGTGCCCAAGTGCCCCTGTCAAACACACAGTGCCCATATGCTCCTGTCAATCACATAGTGCCCACGTGCCCCTGTCAATCACTGAGTGCCCATGTGCTCCTGTTAATCACACAGTGCCCAAGTGCTGCTGTCAATCACACAGTGCCCATGTGCTTCGGCCAATCACTGAGTGCCCAAGTGCCCCTGTCAAACACACAGTGCCCATATGCTCCTGTCAATCACATAGTGCCCATGTGCCCCTGTCAATTACTGAGTGCCCACGTGCTCCTGTCAATCACACAGTGCCCATGTGCTCCTGTCAATCACTGAGTGCCGACATGCCCCTGTCAATCACACAGTGCCCATGTGCTCCAGTCAATCACACAGCGTCCACATGCCCCTGTCAATCACTGAGTGCCCATGTGCTCCTGTCAATCACACACTGCCCATGTGCCCCTGTCAATTACTGAGTGCCCACGAACTCCTGTCAGTCACTGAGTGCCCATGTGCTCCCGTCAATCACACAGTGCCCATGTGCTCCTGTCAATCACTGAGTGCCCATGTGCTCCTGTCAATCACTCAGTGCCCATGTGCCCCTGTCAATCACTGAGTGCCCACATACCCCTGCCAATCATACAGTGCCCACGTGCCCCTGTCAATCACACATTGCCCACGTGCCGCTGTCAATCACACAGTGCCCATGTCAATCACTGAGAGCCCACGTTCCCCTGTCAATCACACAGTGCCCATGTGCTCCTATCAATCACACACTGCCCACGTTACCCTGTCAATCACACAGTGCCCATGTGCTCCTGTCAATCACACACTGCCCAGGTGCCCTTGTCAATCAATGAGTGCCCACGTGCTCCTGTCAATCACACAGTGCCCATGTGCTTCGCTCAATCACTGAGTGCCAATGTGCCCCTGTCAATCACACAGTGCCCATTTGCTCCTGACAATCAATCAGTGCCCATTTGCACCTCACAATCACTCAGTGCCCACTTGCCCCTGTCAATCACACAGTGCACACGTGCCCCTGTCAATCACTCAGTGCCCACGTGCCCCTGTCAATCACTGAGTGCCCATGTGCTCCTGTCAATCACTGAGAGCCCACGTGCCCCTGTCAATCACACATTGCCCACGTGCTCCTGTCAATCACTGAGAGCCCAAGTGACCCCGTCAATCACACAGTGCGCATGTGCCCCTGTCAATCACTGAGTGCCCACGTGCCCCTGTCAATCACACAGTGCCCATGTGCACCTGTCAATCACACAATGCCCACGTGCCCCTGTCAATCACTGAGTGCCCACATGCCCCTGTCAATCACTCAGTGCCCATGTGATCCTATCAATCACTCAGTGCCCATGTGCTCCTGTCAGTCACACAGTGCCCACGTGCCCCTGCCAATCATACAGTGCCCACGTGCCCCTGTCAATCACACAGTGCCCATGTGCTCCTGTCAATCACACACTGCCCAGGTGCCCTTGTCAATCAATGAGTGCCCACGTGCTCCTGTCAATCACACAGTGCCCATGTGCTTCGCTCAATCACGGAGTGCCCACGTGCCCCTGTCAATCACACAGTGCCCATTTGCTCCTGACAATCACTCATTGCCCACTTGCCCTTGTCAATCACACAGTGCACACGTGCCCCTGTCAATCACTCAGTGCCCACGTGCCCCTGTCTATCTCTGAGTGCCCATGTGCTCCTGTCAATCACTGAGAGCCCACGTGCCCCTGTCAATCACACATTGCCCATGTGCTCCTGTCAATCACTGAGAGCCCAAGTGACCCTGTCAATCACACAGTGTGCATGTGCCCCTGTCAATCACTGAGTGCCCACGTGCCCCTGTCAATCACACAGTTCCCATGTGCTCCTGTCAATCACACAATGCCCACGTGCCCCTGTCAATCACTGAGAGCCCATGTGCTCCTGTCAATCACTCAGTGCCCGCGTGCCCCTGTCAATCACTGAGTGCCAACGTGCCGCTTTCAATCACACAGTGCCCATGTGCTCCTGTCAATCACGGAGTGCCCATATGCTCCTGTTAATCACACAGTGCCCACGTGCCCCTGTCAATCACTGAGTGCCAATGTGCCCCTGTCAATCACGGAGTGCCATTATGCTCCTGTCAATCACTCAGTGCCCACGTGCTCCTGTCAATCACTGAGTGCCCACGTGCCCCTGTCAATCACACAGTGCCCATATGCTCCTGTCAATCACATCGTGCCCACGTGCCCCTGTCAATCACTGAGTGCCCATGTGCTCCTGTCAATCACACATTGCCCAAGTGCCTCTGTCAATCACTGAGTGCCCACGTGCCCCTGTCAATCACACACTGCCCACGTGCTCCTGTCAATCACACAGTGCCCATGTACTTCGGCCAATCACTGAGTGCCCAAATGCCCATGTCAATCACACAGTGCCCATTTGCTCCTGACAATCACTCAGTGCCCACGTTCCCCTGTCAATCACTCAGTGCCCACGTGCTCCTGTCAATCACACACTGCCCATGTCGTCCTGTCAATCACACAGTGCCTTCGTGCCCCTGTCAATCACACAGTGCCCATGTGGCCCTGTCAATCACTGAGTGCCCAAATGCCCCTGTCAATCACACAATGCCCACATGCCCCTGTCAATCACTGAGTGCCCACGTGCCCCTGTCAATCACTCAGTGCCCATGTGATCCTATCAATCCCTCAGTGCCCATGTGGTCCTGTCAATCACAGTGCCCACGTCTCCCTGACAATCACTCAGTGTCCACGTGCCCCTGTCAATCACACAACGCCTACGTGCCCCTGTCAATCACTGAGTGCCCAAGTGCTTCTGTCAATCACACAGTGCCTTCGTGCCCCTGTCAATCACACAGTGCCCATGTGTTCCTGTCAATCACTCAGTGCCCACGTGCCCCTGTCAATCACTGAGTGCCAACGTGCCCCTGTCAATCACACAGTGCCCATGTGCTCCTGTCAATCACGGAGTGCCCATATGCTCCTGTCAATCACTGAGTGCCCACGTGCTCCTGTCAATCACTGAGAGCCCACGTTCCCCTGTCAATCACAGAGTGCCCATGTGCTCCTGTCAATCACACACTGCCCACATGCCCCAGTCAATCAGACAGTGCCCATGTGCTCCTGTCAATCACACAGTGTCCACATGCTTCGGTCAATCACTGAGTGCCCACGTGCCCCTGTCAATCAATGAGTGCCCATGTGGACCTGTCAATCACACCGTGCCCATGTGCCCCTGTCAATTACTGAGTGCCCACGAGCTCCTGTCAATCACTGTGTGCCCACGAGCAACTGTCAATCACACAGTGCCCGTGTGTTCCTGTCAATCATACACTGCCCATGTGCCCCTGTCAATTACTGAGTGCCCACGTGCTCCTGTCAATCACACACTGCCCCCGTTCCCCTGTCAATCACACAGTGCCCATGTGCTCCTGTCAATCACACACTGCCCACATGCCCCTGTCAATCACTGAGTGCCCATGTGCTCCTGTCAATCACACAGTGCCCACAATCCCCTGTCAATCACACAGTGCCCACGTGCCCCTGTCAATCACTCAGTGCCCATGTGCTCCCGTCAATCACACAGTGCCCATGTGCCCCTGTCAATCACTGAGTGCCCACGTGCTCCTGTCAATCACTGAGTGCCCATGTGTTCCTGTCAATCACTCAGTGCCCACGTGCCCCTGTCAATCACTGAGTGCCCATGTGCTCCTGTCAATCACATACTGCCCACGTGCCCCTGTCAATCACACAGTGCCCATGTGCTCCTGTCAATCACATACTGCCCACGTGCCCCTGTCAATCACACAGTGCCCATGTGTTCCTGTCAATCACACAGTGCCCATGTGCTCCTGTCAATCACACACTGCCCAGGTGCCCTTGTCAATCAATGAGTGCCCACGTGCTCCTGTCAATCACACAGTGCCCATGTGCTTCGCTCAATCACTGAGTGCCAATGTGCCCCTGTCAATCACACAGTGCCCATGTGGTCCTGTCAATCACGGAGTGCCCATATGCTCCTGTCAATCACACAGTGCCCACGTGCTCCTGTCAGTCACTGAGTGCCCAAGTGCCCCTGTCAAACACACAGTGCCCATATGCTCCTGTCAATCACATAGTGCCCACGTGCCCCTGTCAATCACTGAGTGCCCATGTGCTCCTGTTAATCACACAGTGCCCAAGTGCTGCTGTCAATCACACAGTGCCCATGTGCTTCGGCCAATCACTGAGTGCCCACATGCCCATGTCAATCACACACTGAGTGCCACACAGTGCCCATGCGCTCCTGTCAATCACACAGTGCCCATGTGCCCCTGTCAATTACTGAGTGCCCACGAGCTCCTCTCAATCACACAGTGCCCACGTGCCCCAGTCAATCACACAGTGCCCGTGTGTTCCTGTCAATCACACACTGCCCATGTGCCCCCGTCAATTACTGAGTGCCCACGAGCTCCTGTCAGTCACTGAGTGCCCATGTGCTCCTGTCAATCACACAGTGCCCATGTACCCCTGTCAATCACTGTGTGCCCACGTGCCCCTGCCAATTATACAGTGCCCACATGCCCCTGTCAATCACACATTGCCCACGTGCCGCTGTCAATCACACAGTGCCCATGTCAATCACTGAGAGCCCACGTTCCCCTGTCAATCACACAGTGCCCATGTGCTCCTGTCAATCACACACTGCCCACGTTCCCCTGTCAATCACACAGTGCCCATGTGCTCCTGTCAATCACACACTACCCAGGTGCCCCTGTCAATCACTGAGTGCCCACGTGCTTTTGTCAATCACACAGTGCCCATTTGCTCCGGACAATCACTCAGTGCCCACTTGCCCCTGTCAATCACTGAGAGCCCACGTGCCCCTGTCAATCACACAGTGCCCATGTGCTCCTGTCAATCACACAATGCCCACGTGCCCCAGTCAATCACTGAGTGCCCACAATCCCCTGTCAATCACTCAGTGCCCATGTGATCCTATCAATCACTCAGTGCCCATGTGCTCCTGTCAATCACACAGTGCCCACGTCTCCATGTCAATCACTCAGTGCCAACGTGCCCCTGTCAATCACTGAGTGCCCATGTGTTCCTGTCAATCACACAGTGCGTACGTGCCCCTGTCAATCACACAGTGCCCATGTGTTCCTGTCAATCACTCAGTGCCCATGTGATCCTGTCAATCACACAGTGCCCACGTCTCCCTGTCAATCACTCAGTGCCCATGTGCTCCTGTCAATCACACAGTGCCCACGTCTCCCTGTCAATCACTCAGTGCCCACGTTCCCCTGTCAATCACTGTGTGCCCAGGTGCCCCAGTCAATCACACAGTACCTATGTGCTCCTGTCAATCTCTGAGTGCCCACATGCCCCTTTCAATCACACAGTGCCCATGTGCTCCGCTCAATCACTGAGTGCCCACATGCCCCTTTCAATCACACAGTGCCCATGTGCTCCGCTCAATCACTGAGTGCCCACGTGCCCGTCAATCACACAGCGCCCACGTGTTCCTGTCAATCACTGAGTGAACACGTGCCCCTGTCAATCACACAGTGCCCACGTGCCACTGTCAATCACACAGTACCCACGTGAACCTGTCAATCACTGAGTGCGCATGTGCCCCTGTCACTCAGTGCTCACGTGCCCCTGCCAATCACACAGTGCCCATGTGTTGCTGTGAATCACTCAGTGCCCATGTGATCCTATCAATCACTCAGTGCCCATGTGCTCCTGTCAATCACACAGTGCCCACATCTCCCTGTCAATCACTCAGTGCCCACGTTCCCCTGTCAATCACTGTGTGCCCAGGGGCCCCAGTCAATCACACAGTGCCTATGTGCTCCTGTCAATCTCTGAGTGCCCACGTGCCCCTTTCAATCACACAGTGCCCATGTGCTCCGCTCAATCACTGAGTGGCCACATGCCCCTGTCAATCATTGAGTGCCCACGTGCCCGTCAATCACACAGCGCCCACGTGCTCATGTCAATCACTGACTGAACACGTGCCCCTGTCAATCACACAGTGCCCATGTGCCACTGTCAATCACACAGTACCCACGTGCACCTGTCAATCACTGTGTGCCCAGGTGCCCCAGTCAATCACACAGTACCTATGTGCTCCTGTCAATCTCTGAGTGCCCACATGCCCCTTTCAATCACACAGTGCCCATGTGCTCCGCTCAATCACTGAGTGCCCACATGCCCCTGTCAATCACTGAGTGCCCACGTGCCCGTCAATCACACAGCGCCCACGTGCTCCTGTCAATCACTGACTGAACACGTGCCCCTGTCAATCACACAGTGCCCACGTGCCACTGTCAATCACACAGTACCCACGTGAACCTGTCAATCACTGAGTGCGCATGTGCCCCTGTCACTCAGTGCTCACGTGTCCCTGTCAATCACACAGTGCCCATGTGTTGCTGTGAATCACTCAGTGCCCATGTGATCCTATCAATCACTCAGTGCCCATGTGCTCCTGTCAATCACACAGTGCCCACATCTCCCTGTCAATCACTCAGTGCCCACGTTCCCCTGTCAATCACTGTGTGCCCAGGGGCCCCAGTCAATCACACAGTGACTATGTGCTCCTGTCAATCTCTGAGTGCCCACGTGCCCCTTTCAATCACACAGTGCCCATGTGCTCCGCTCAATCACTGAGTGGCCACATGCCCCTGTCAATCACTGAGTGCCCACGTGCCCGTCAATCACACAGCGCCCACGTGCTCCTGTCAATCACTGACTGAACACGTGCCCCTGTCAATCACACAGTGCCCACATGCCACTGTCAATCACACAGTACCCACGTGCACCTGTCAATCACTGAGTGCGCATGTGCCCCTGTCACTCAGTGCTCACGTGCCCCTGTCAATCACACAGTGCCCATGTGCTCCTGTCAATCACTCAGTGCCCATGTGCCCCTGTCAATCACTGAGTGCCCACGTGCCCCTGTCAATCACACCGTGCCCATGTGCTTCGCTCAATCACTGAGTGCCCATGTGCCCCTGTCAATCAAACAGTGCCCATTTGCTCATGACAATCACTCAGTGCCCACTTGCCCCTGTCAAACACACAGTGCACATGTGCCCCTGTCAATCACTCAGTGCCCACGTGCCCCTGTTCCCCTGTCAATCACTGTGTGCCCAGGTGCCCCTGTCAATCACACAGTGCCCATGTGCTCCTGTCAATCTCTGAGTGCCCACTTGCCCCTGTCAAACACACAGTGCACATGTGCCCCTGTCAATCACTCAGTGCCCACGTGCCCCTGTTCCCCTGTCAATCACTGTGTGCCCAGGTGCCCCTGTCAATCACACAGTGCCTATGTGCTCCTGTCAATCTCTGAGTGCCCACGTGCCCCTGTCAATCACACAGTGCCCAATTGCTCCTGTCAATCACTAATTGCCCACTTGCCCCTGTCAAACACACAGTGCACACGTGCTCCTGTCAATCACACACTGCCCACGTTCCGCTGTCAATCAAACAGTGCCCATGTGCTCCTGTCAATCACACACTGCCCAGGTGCCCCTGTCAATCACTGAGTGTCCACGTGCTCCTGTCAATCACACAGTGCCCATGTGCTTCGCTCAATCACTGAGTGCCCACGTGCCCCTGTCAATCACACAGTGCCCATTTGCTCCTGACAATCACTCATTGCCCACTTGCCCCTGTCAAACACACAGTGCACACGTGCCCCTGTCAATCACTCAGTGCCCATGTGCTCCTGTCAATCACTCAGTGCCCACGTGCCCCTGTCAATCACTGAGTGCCCATGTGCTCCTGTCAATCACTGAGAGCCCATGTGCCCCTGTCAATCACACAGTGCCCATGTGCTCCTGTCAATCACTGAGAGCCCAAGTGACCCTGTCAATCACACAGTGCGCATGTGCCCCTGTCAATCACTGAGTGCCCACGTGCCCCTGTCAATCACTCAGTGCCCATGTGATCCTATCAATCACTCAATGCCCATGTGCTCCTGTCAATCACACAGTGCCCACGTCTCCATGTCAATCACTCAGTGCCCACGTGCCCCTATCAATCACTGAGTGCCCATGTGTTCCTGTCAATCACACAGTGCCTACGTGCCCCGTCAATCACACAGTGCCCATGTGTTCCTGTCAATCACTCAGTGCCCATGTGATCCTATCAATCACTCAGTGCCCATGTGCTCCAGTCAATCACACAGTGTCCACATCTCCCTGTCAATCACTCTGTGCCCACGTTCCCCTGTCAATCAGTGTGTGCCCAGGTGCCCCTGTCAATCACACAGTGCCCATGTGCTCCTGTCAATCTCTGAGTGCCCACGTGCCCCTGTCAATCACACAGTGCCCATGTGCTCCTGTCAATCACTAATTGCCCACGTGCCCCTGTCAATCACACAGTGCCCATCTGCTCCGCTCAATCACTGATTGCCCACATGCACCTGTCAATCACACAGTGCCCATGTGCTCCGCTCAATCACTGAGTGCCCACGTGCCCCTGTCAATCACTGAGTGCCCACGTGCCCGTCAATCACACAGCGCCCACATGCTCCTGTCAATCACTGAGTGAACACGTGCCCCTGTCAATCACACAGTGCCCATGTGCTCCTGTGAATCACTGTGTGCCCATGTGCCCCTGTCAATCACTGAGTGCCCATGTGCCCCTGTCAATCACTGAGTGCCCACGTGCCCCTGTCAATCACTCAGTGCCCATGTGCTCCTGTCAATCACATAGTGCCCATATGCTCCTGTCAATCACACAGTGCCCACGTGCCCCTGTCAATCACTGAGTGCCCATGTGCTCCTGTCAATCACACACTGCCCATGTGCTCCTGTCAATCATACAGTACCCATGTGCCCCTGTCAATCACTGAGTGCCCACGTGCCCCTGTCAATCACGCAGTGCCCGTGTGTTCCTGTCAATCACTGAGTGCCCACGTGCCCCTGTCAATCACTCAGTGCCCATGTGCTCCTGTCAATCACACAGTGCCCATATGCTCCTGTCAATCACACAGTGCCCACGTGCCCCTGTCAATCACTGAGTGCCCCTGTGCTCCTGTCAATCACTGAGTGCCCATGTGCTCCTGTCAATCACACAGTGCCCATGTGCCCATGTCAATCACTGAGTGCCCACGTGCCCCTGCCAATCACACAGTGCCCATGTGCTCCTGTCAATCACTGAGTGCCCACATGCCCCTGCCAATCACACAGTGCCAATGTGCTCCTGTCAATCACACAGTGCCCACGTGCCCCTGTCAATCACACAGTGCCCACGTGCACCTGTCAATCACACAGTGCCCATGTCAATCACTGAGAGCCCACGTTCCCCTGTCAATCTCACAGTGCCCATGTGCTCCTGTCAATCACACACTGCCCACGTTCCCCTGTCACTCACACAGTGCCCATGTGCTCCTGTCAATCACAAAGAGCCCACATGCCCCTGTCAATCACTGAGTGCCCACATGCTCCTGTCAATCACACAGTGCCCATATGCTTCGGTCAATCACTGAATTCCCACGTGTCCATGTCAATCACACAGTGCCCATTTGCTCCGGACAATCACTCAGTGCCCACATGCCCCTGTCAATCACACAGTGCCCACGTGCCCCTGTCAATCACTCAGTGCCCACGTGCCCCTGTCAATCACTGAGTGCCCATGTGCCCCTGTCAATTACTGAGTGCCCATGTGCTCCTGTCAATCACTGAGTGCCCACGTGCTCCTGTCAATTACTGAGAGCCCACGTCACCCTGTCAATCACTGAGTGCCCACGTGCTCCTGTCAATTACTGAGAGCCCACGTCACTCTGTCAATCACACAGTACCCATGTGCACCTGTCAATCACTGAGTGCCCAGGTGCCCCTGTCACACAGTGCTCATGTGCCTCTGTCAATCACACAGTGCCCATGTGCTCCTGTCAATCACACAGTGCCCATGTGCTCCTGACAATAACTGAGGGCCCACGTGCCCCTGTCAATCACTGAGTGCCCATGTGCTCCTATCAATCACACAGTGCCCAAGTGCCTCTGTAAATCACTGAGTGCCCACGTGCCCCTGTCAATCACACAGTGCCCATTTGCACCTGACAATCACTCAGTGCCCACTTGCCCCTGTCAATCACACAGTGCACACGTGCCCCTGTCAATCACACAGTGCACACGTGCCCCGGTCAATCACTCAGTGCACACGTGCCCCTGTCAATCACTGAGTGCCCATGTGCTCCTGTCAATCACAAAGAGCCCAAGTGACCCTGTCAATCACACAGTGCACATGTGCTCCTGTCAATCACTGAGTGCCCATGTGCCCCTTTCAATCACACAGTGCCCACGTGATCCTGTCAATCACTGAGTGCCCACGTGCCCGTCAATCACACAGTGCCCATGTGCCCCTGTCAATCACACATTGCCCACGTGCCCCTGTCAATCACTCAGTGCCCGTGTGTTCCTGTCAATCACTGAGTGCCCACGTGACCCTGCCAATCACTCAGTGCCCATGTGCTCCTGGCAATCACTGAGTGCCTGTGTGTTCCTGTCCATCACTCAGTGCCCACGAGCTCCTGTCAATTACTGAGTGCCCACGAGCTCCTGTCACTCACTGAGTGCCAATGTGCTCCTGTCATTCACACAGTGCCCATGTGTCCCTGTCAATCACACAGTGCCCACATGCCCCTGTCAATCATTGAGTGCCCACGTGCCCGTCAATCACACAGCGCCCACGTGCTCATGTCAATCACTGACTGAACACGTGCCCCTGTCAATCACACAGTGCCCATGTGCCACTGTCAATCACACAGTACCCACGTGCACCTGTCAATCACTGTGTGCCCAGGTGCCCCAGTCAATCACACAGTACCTATGTGCTCCTGTCAATCTCTGAGTGCCCACATGCCCCTTTCAATCACACAGTGCCCATGTGCTCCGCTCAATCACTGAGTGCCCACATGCCCCTGTCAATCACTGAGTGCCCACGTGCCCGTCAATCACACAGCGCCCACGTGCTCCTGTCAATCACTGACTGAACACGTGCCCCTGTCAATCACACAGTGCCCACGTGCCACTGTCAATCACACAGTACCCACGTGAACCTGTCAATCACTGAGTGCGCATGTGCCCCTGTCACTCAGTGCTCACGTGTCCCTGTCAATCACACAGTGCCCATGTGTTGCTGTGAATCACTCAGTGCCCATGTGATCCTATCAATCACTCAGTGCCCATGTGCTCCTGTCAATCACACAGTGCCCACATCTCCCTGTCAATCACTCAGTGCCCACGTTCCCCTGTCAATCACTGTGTGCCCAGGGGCCCCAGTCAATCACACAGTGCCTATGTGCTCCTGTCAATCTCTGAGTGCCCACGTGCCCCTTTCAATCACACAGTGCCCATGTGCTCCGCTCAATCACTGAGTGGCCACATGCCCCTGTCAATCACTGAGTGCCCACGTGCCCGTCAATCACACAGCGCCCACGTGCTCCTGTCAATCACTGACTGAACACGTGCCCCTGTCAATCACACAGTGCCCACGTGCCACTGTCAATCACACAGTACCCACGTGCACCTGTCAATCACTGAGTGCGCATGTGCCCCTGTCACTCAGTGCTCACGTGCCCCTGTCAATCACACAGTGCCCATGTGCTCCTGTCAATCACTCAGTGCCCATGTGCCCCTGTCAATCACTGAGTGCCCACGTGCCCCTGTCAATCACACCGTGCCCATGTGCTTCGCTCAATCACTGAGTGCCCACGTGCCCCTGTCAATCAAACAGTGCCCATTTGCTCATGACAATCACTCAGTGCCCACTTGCCCCTGTCAAACACACAGTGCACATGTGCCCCTGTCAATCACTCAGTGCCCACGTGCCCCTGTTCCCCTGTCAATCACTGTGTGCCCAGGTGCCCCTGTCAATCACACAGTGCCCATGTGCTCCTGTCAATCTCTGAGTGCCCACTTGCCCCTGTCAAACACACAGTGCACATGTGCCCCTGTCAATCACTCAGTGCCCACGTGCCCCTGTTCCCCTGTCAATCACTGTGTGCCCAGGTGCCCCTGTCAATCACACAGTGCCTATGTGCTCCTGTCAATCTCTGAGTGCCCACGTGCCCCTGTCAATCACACAGTGCCCAATTGCTCCTGTCAATCACTAATTGCCCACTTGCCCCTGTCAAACACACAGTGCACACGTGCTCCTGTCAATCACACACTGCCCACGTTCCGCTGTCAATCAAACAGTGCCCATGTGCTCCTGTCAATCACACACTGCCCAGGTGCCCCTGTCAATCACTGAGTGTCCACGTGCTCCTGTCAATCACACAGTGCCCATGTGCTTCGCTCAATCACTGAGTGCCCACGTGCCCCTGTCAATCACACAGTGCCCATTTGCTCCTGACAATCACTCATTGCCCACTTGCCCCTGTCAAACACACAGTGCACACGTGCCCCTGTCAATCACTCAGTGCCCATGTGCTCCTGTCAATCACTCAGTGCCCACGTGCCCCTGTCAATCACTGAGTGCCCATGTGCTCCTGTCAATCACTGAGAGCCCATGTGCCCCTGTCAATCACACAGTGCCCATGTGCTCCTGTCAATCACTGAGAGCCCAAGTGACCCTGTCAATCACACAGTGCGCATGTGCCCCTGTCAATCACTGAGTGCCCACGTGCCCCTGTCAATCACTCAGTGCCCATGTGATCCTATCAATCACTCAATGCCCATGTGCTCCTGTCAATCACACAGTGCCCACGTCTCCATGTCAATCACTCAGTGCCCACGTGCCCCTATCAATCACTGAGTGCCCATGTGTTCCTGTCAATCACACAGTGCCTACGTGCCCCGTCAATCACACAGTGCCCATGTGTTCCTGTCAATCACTCAGTGCCCATGTGATCCTATCAATCACTCAGTGCCCATGTGCTCCAGTCAATCACACAGTGTCCACATCTCCCTGTCAATCACTCTGTGCCCACGTTCCCCTGTCAATCAGTGTGTGCCCAGGTGCCCCTGTCAATCACACAGTGCCCATGTGCTCCTGTCAATCTCTGAGTGCCCACGTGCCCCTGTCAATCACACAGTGCCCATGTGCTCCTGTCAATCACTAATTGCCCACGTGCCCCTGTCAATCACACAGTGCCCATCTGCTCCGCTCAATCACTGATTGCCCACATGCACCTGTCAATCACACAGTGCCCATGTGCTCCGCTCAATCACTGAGTGCCCACGTGCCCCTGTCAATCACTGAGTGCCCACGTGCCCGTCAATCACACAGCGCCCACATGCTCCTGTCAATCACTGAGTGAACACGTGCCCCTGTCAATCACACAGTGCCCATGTGCTCCTGTGAATCACTGTGTGCCCATGTGCCCCTGTCAATCACTGAGTGCCCATGTGCCCCTGTCAATCACTGAGTGCCCACGTGCCCCTGTCAATCACTCAGTGCCCATGTGCTCCTGTCAATCACATAGTGCCCATATGCTCCTGTCAATCACACAGTGCCCACGTGCCCCTGTCAATCACTGAGTGCCCATGTGCTCCTGTCAATCACACACTGCCCATGTGCTCCTGTCAATCATACAGTACCCATGTGCCCCTGTCAATCACTGAGTGCCCACGTGCCCCTGTCAATCACGCAGTGCCCGTGTGTTCCTGTCAATCACTGAGTGCCCACGTGCCCCTGTCAATCACTCAGTGCCCATGTGCTCCTGTCAATCACTGAGTGCCCACATGCCCCTGCCAATCACACAGTGCCAATGTGCTCCTGTCAATCACACAGTGCCCACGTGCCCCTGTCAATCACACAGTGCCCACGTGCACCTGTCAATCACACAGTGCCCATGTCAATCACTGAGAGCCCACGTTCCCCTGTCAATCTCACAGTGCCCATGTGCTCCTGTCAATCACACACTGCCCACGTTCCCCTGTCACTCACACAGTGCCCATGTGCTCCTGTCAATCACAAAGAGCCCACATGCCCCTGTCAATCACTGAGTGCCCACATGCTCCTGTCAATCACACAGTGCCCATATGCTTCGGTCAATCACTGAATTCCCACGTGTCCATGTCAATCACACAGTGCCCATTTGCTCCGGACAATCACTCAGTGCCCACATGCCCCTGTCAATCACACAGTGCCCACGTGCCCCTGTCAATCACTCAGTGCCCACGTGCCCCTGTCAATCACTGAGTGCCCATGTGCCCCTGTCAATTACTGAGTGCCCATGTGCTCCTGTCAATCACTGAGTGCCCACGTGCTCCTGTCAATTACTGAGAGCCCACGTCACCCTGTCAATCACTGAGTGCCCACGTGCTCCTGTCAATTACTGAGAGCCCACGTCACTCTGTCAATCACACAGTACCCATGTGCACCTGTCAATCACTGAGTGCCCAGGTGCCCCTGTCACACAGTGCTCATGTGCCTCTGTCAATCACACAGTGCCCATGTGCTCCTGTCAATCACACAGTGCCCATGTGCTCCTGACAATAACTGAGGGCCCACGTGCCCCTGTCAATCACTGAGTGCCCATGTGCTCCTATCAATCACACAGTGCCCAAGTGCCTCTGTAAATCACTGAGTGCCCACGTGCCCCTGTCAATCACACAGTGCCCATTTGCACCTGACAATCACTCAGTGCCCACTTGCCCCTGTCAATCACACAGTGCACACGTGCCCCTGTCAATCACACAGTGCACACGTGCCCCGGTCAATCACTCAGTGCACACGTGCCCCTGTCAATCACTGAGTGCCCATGTGCTCCTGTCAATCACAAAGAGCCCAAGTGACCCTGTCAATCACACAGTGCACATGTGCTCCTGTCAATCACTGAGTGCCCATGTGCCCCTTTCAATCACACAGTGCCCACGTGATCCTGTCAATCACTGAGTGCCCACGTGCCCGTCAATCACACATTGCCCATGTGCCCCTGTCAATCACACAGTGCCCATGTGCCCCTGTCAATCACACATTGCCCATGTGCCCCTGTCAATCACACAGTACCCATGTGCCCCCGTCAATCACTGAGTGCCCACGTGCCCCTGTCAATCACGCAGTGCCCGTGTGTTCCTGTCAATCACTGAGTGCCCACGTGACCCTGCCAATCACTCAGTGCATGTGCTCCTGGCAATCACTGAGTGCCTGTGTGTTCCTGTCCATCACTCAGTGCCCACGAGCTCCTGTCAATTACTGAGTGCCCACGAGCTCCTGTCACTCACTGAGTGCCAATGTGCTCCTGTCATTCACACAGTGCCCATGTGTCCCTGTCAATCACACAGTGCCCACATGCCCCTGTCAATCACTGAGTGCCACGTGCCCCTGCCAATCACACAGTGCCCACATGCCCATGTCAATCACTGAGTGCCCACTTGCCCCTGTCAATCACACAGTGCACACTTGCCCCTGTCAATCACTCAGTGCCCATGTGCTCCTGTCAATCACTGAGAGCCCACGTGCCCCTGTCAATCACTGAGTGCCCATGTGCACCTGTCAATCACTGAGAGCCCACGTGCCCCTGTCAATCACACAGTGCCCATGTGCTCCTGTCAATCACTGAGAGCACAAGTGACCCTGTCAATCACACAGTGCGCATGTGCCCCTGTCAATCACTGAGTGCCCACGTGCCCCTGTCAATCACACAGTGCCCCTGTGCTCCTGTCAATCACTGAGTGCCCATGTGCCCCTGTCAATCACTGAGTGCCCACGTGCCCCTGTCAATCACACCGTGCCCATGTGCTTCGCTCAATCACTGAGTGCCCACGTGCCCCTGTCAATCAAACAGTGCCCATTTGCTCATGACAATCACACAGTGCCCACATGCCCCTGTCAATCACTGAGTGCCACGTGCCCCTGCCAATCACACAGTGCCCACATGCCCATGTCAATCACTGAGTGCCCACTTGCCCCTGTCAATCACACAGTGCACACTTGCCCCTGTCAATCACTCAGTGCCCATGTGCTCCTGTCAATCACTGAGAGCCCACGTGCCCCTGTCAATCACTGAGTGCCCATGTGCACCTGTCAATCACTGAGAGCCCACGTGCCCCTGTCAATCACACAGTGCCCATGTGCTCCTGTCAATCACTGAGAGCACAAGTGACCCTGTCAATCACACAGTGCGCATGTGCCCCTGTCAATCACTGAGTGCCCACGTGCCCCTGTCAATCACACAGTGCCCCTGTGCTCCTGTCAATCACTGAGTGCCCATGTGCCCCTGTCAATCACTGAGTGCCCACGTGCCCCTGTCAATCACACCGTGCCCATGTGCTTCGCTCAATCACTGAGTGCCCACGTGCCCCTGTCAATCAAACAGTGCCCATTTGCTCATGACAATCACTCAGTGCCCACTTGCCCCTGTCAAACACACAGTGCACATGTGCCCCTGTCAATCACTCAGTGCCCACGTGCCCCTGTTCCCCTGTCAATCACTGTGTGCCCAGGTGCCCCTGTCAATCACACAGTGCCCATGTGCTCCTGTCAATCTCTGAGTGCCCACTTGCCCCTGTCAAACACACAGTGCACATGTGCCCCTGTCAATCACTCAGTGCCCACGTGCCCCTGTTCCCCTGTCAATCACTGTGTGCCCAGGTGCCCCTGTCAATCACACAGTGCCTATGTGCTCCTGTCAATCTCTGAGTGCCCACGTGCCCCTGTCAATCACACAGTGCCCAATTGCTCCTGTCAATCACTAATTGCCCACTTGCCCCTGTCAAACACACAGTGCACACGTGCTCCTGTCAATCACACACTGCCCACGTTCCGCTGTCAATCAAACAGTGCCCATGTGCTCCTGTCAATCACACACTGCCCAGGTGCCCCTGTCAATCACTGAGTGTCCACGTGCTCCTGTCAATCACACAGTGCCCATGTGCTTCGCTCAATCACTGAGTGCCCACGTGCCCCTGTCAATCACACAGTGCCCATTTGCTCCTGACAATCACTCATTGCCCACTTGCCCCTGTCAAACACACAGTGCACACGTGCCCCTGTCAATCACTCAGTGCCCATGTGCTCCTGTCAATCACTCAGTGCCCACGTGCCCCTGTCAATCACTGAGTGCCCATGTGCTCCTGTCAATCACTGAGAGCCCATGTGCCCCTGTCAATCACACAGTGCCCATGTGCTCCTGTCAATCACTGAGAGCCCAAGTGACCCTGTCAATCACACAGTGCGCATGTGCCCCTGTCAATCACTGAGTGCCCACGTGCCCCTGTCAATCACTCAGTGCCCATGTGATCCTATCAATCACTCAATGCCCATGTGCTCCTGTCAATCACACAGTGCCTACGTCTCCATGTCAATCACTCAGTGCCCACGTGCCCCTGTCAATCACTGAGTGCCCATGTGTTCCTGTCAATCACACAGTGCCTACGTGCCCCGTCAATCACACAGTGCCCATGTGTTCCTGTCAATCACTCAGTGCCCATGTGATCCTATCAATCACTCAGTGCCCATGTGCTCCAGTCAATCACACAGTGTCCACATCTCCCTGTCAATCACTCTGTGCCCACGTTCCCCTGTCAATCAGTGTGTGCCCAGGTGCCCCTGTCAATCACACAGTGCCCATGTGCTCCTGTCAATCTCTGAGTGCCCACGTGCCCCTGTCAATCACACAGTGCCCATGTGCTCCTGTCAATCACTAATTGCCCACGTGCCCCTGTCAATCACACAGTGCCCATCTGCTCCGCTCAATCACTGATTGCCCACATGCACCTGTCAATCACACAGTGCCCATGTGCTCCGCTCAATCACTGAGTGCCCACGTGCCCCTGTCAATCACTGAGTGCCCACGTGCCCGTCAATCACACAGCGCCCACATGCTCCTGTCAATCACTGAGTGAACACGTGCCCCTGTCAATCACACAGTGCCCATGTGCTCCTGTGAATCACTGTGTGCCCATGTGCCCCTGTCAATCACTGAGTGCCCATGTGCCCCTGTCAATCACTGAGTGCCCACGTGCCCCTGTCAATCACTCAGTGCCCATGTGCTCCTGTCAATCACATAGTGCCCATATGCTCCTGTCAATCACACAGTGCCCACGTGCCCCTGTCAATCACTGAGTGCCCATGTGCTCCTGTCAATCACACACTGCCCATGTGCTCCTGTCAATCATACAGTACCCATGTGCCCCTGTCAATCACTGAGTGCCCACGTGCCCCTGTCAATCACGCAGTGCCCGTGTGTTCCTGTCAATCACTGAGTGCCCACGTGCCCCTGTCAATCACTCAGTGCCCATGTGCTCCTGTCAATCACACAGTGCCCATATGCTCCTGTCAATCACACAGTGCCCACGTGCCCCTGTCAATCACTGAGTGCCCCTGTGCTCCTGTCAATCACTGAGTGCCCATGTGCTCCTGTCAATCACACAGTGCCCATGTGCCCATGTCAATCACTGAGTGCCCACGTGCCCCTGCCAATCACACAGTGCCCATGTGCTCCTGTCAATCACTGAGTGCCCACATGCCCCTGCCAATCACACAGTGCCAATGTGCTCCTGTCAATCACACAGTGCCCACGTGCCCCTGTCAATCACACAGTGCCCACGTGCACCGGTCAATCACACAGTGCCCATGTCAATCACTGAGAGCCCACGTTCCCCTGTCAATCTCACAGTGCCCATGTGCTCCTGTCAATCACACACTGCCCACGTTCCCCTGTCACTCACACAGTGCCCATGTGCTCCTGTCAATCACAAAGAGCCCACATGCCCCTGTCAATCACTGAGTGCCCACATGCTCCTGTCAATCACACAGTGCCCATATGCTTCGGTCAATCACTGAATTCCCACGTGTCCATGTCAATCACACAGTGCCCATTTGCTCCGGACAATCACTCAGTGCCCACATGCCCCTGTCAATCACACAGTGCCCACGTGCCCCTGTCAATCACTCAGTGCCCACGTGCCCCTGTCAATCACTGAGTGCCCATGTGCCCCTGTCAATTACTGAGTGCCCATGTGCTCCTGTCAATCACTGAGTGCCCACGTGCTCCTGTCAATTACTGAGAGCCCACGTCACCCTGTCAATCACTGAGTGCCCACGTGCTCCTGTCAATTACTGAGAGCCCACGTCACTCTGTCAATCACACAGTACCCATGTGCACCTGTCAATCACTGAGTGCCCAGGTGCCCCTGTCACACAGTGCTCATGTGCCTCTGTCAATCACACAGTGCCCATGTGCTCCTGTCAATCACACAGTGCCCATGTGCTCCTGACAATAACTGAGGGCCCACGTGCCCCTGTCAATCACTGAGTGCCCATGTGCTCCTATCAATCACACAGTGCCCAAGTGCCTCTGTAAATCACTGAGTGCCCACGTGCCCCTGTCAATCACACAGTGCCCATTTGCACCTGACAATCACTCAGTGCCCACTTGCCCCTGTCAATCACACAGTGCACACGTGCCCCTGTCAATCACACAGTGCACACGTGCCCCGGTCAATCACTCAGTGCACACGTGCCCCTGTCAATCACTGAGTGCCCATGTGCTCCTGTCAATCACAAAGAGCCCAAGTGACCCTGTCAATCACACAGTGCACATGTGCTCCTGTCAATCACTGAGTGCCCATGTGCCCCTTTCAATCACACAGTGCCCACGTGATCCTGTCAATCACTGAGTGCCCACGTGCCCGTCAATCACACAGTGCCCATGTGCCCCTGTCAATCACACATTGCCCACGTGCCCCTGTCAATCACGCAGTGCCCGTGTGTTCCTGTCAATCACTGAGTGCCCACGTGACCCTGCCAATCACTCAGTGCCCATGTGCTCCTGGCAATCACTGAGTGCCTGTGTGTTCCTGTCCATCACTCAGTGCCCACGAGCTCCTGTCAATTACTGAGTGCCCACGAGCTCCTGTCACTCACTGAGTGCCAATGTGCTCCTGTCATTCACACAGTGCCCATGTGTCCCTGTCAATCACACAGTGCCCACATGCCCCTGTCAATCACTGAGTGCCACGTGCCCCTGCCAATCACACAGTGCCCACATGCCCATGTCAATCACTGAGTGCCCACTTGCCCCTGTCAATCACACAGTGCACACTTGCCCCTGTCAATCACTCAGTGCCCATGTGCTCCTGTCAATCACTGAGAGCCCACGTGCCCCTGTCAATCACTGAGTGCCCATGTGCACCTGTCAATCACTGAGAGCCCACGTGCCCCTGTCAATCACACAGTGCCCATGTGCTCCTGTCAATCACTGAGAGCACAAGTGACCCTGTCAATCACACAGTGCGCATGTGCCCCTGTCAATCACTGAGTGCCCACGTGCCCCTGTCAATCACACAGTGCCCCTGTGCTCCTGTCAATCACTGAGTGCCCACGTGCCCCTGTCAATCACTCAGTGCCCATGTGATCCTATCAATCACTCAGTGCCCATGTGCTCCTGTCAATCACACAGTGCCCACGTCTCCTGTCAATCACTGAGTGCCAACGTGCCCCTGTCAATCACACAGTGCACACTTGCCCCTGTCAATCACTCAGTGCCCATGTGCTCCTGTCAATCACTGAGAGCCCACGTGCCCCTGTCAATCACTGAGTGCCCATGTGCACCTGTCAATCACTGAGAGCCCACGTGCCCCTGTCAATCACACAGTGCCCATGTTCTCCTGTCAATCACTGAGAGCACAAGTGACCCTGTCAATCACACAGTGCGCATGTGCCCCTGTCAATCACTGAGTGCCCACGTGCCCCTGTCAATCACACAGTGCCCCTGTGCTCCTGTCAATCACTGAGTGCCCACGTGCCCCTGTCAATCACTCAGTGCCCATGTGATCCTATCAATCACTCAGTGCCCATGTGCTCCTGTCAATCACACAGTGCCCACGTGCCCCTGTCATTCACTGAGTGCCAACGTGCCCCTGTCAATCACTCAATGCCCATGTGCTCCTGTCAATCACTGAGTGCCCATGTGCTCCTGTCAATCACAGGGTGCCCACGTGCTCCTGTCAATCACTGAGTGCCCACGTTCCCCTGTCAATCACACAGTGCCTATGTGCTCCTGTCAATCACACAGTGCCCATATGCTCCTGTCAATCACACAGAGCCCACGTGCTCCTGTCAATCACTGAGTGCCCACGTTCCCCTGTCAATCACACAGTGCCTATGTGCTCCTGTCAATCACACAGTGCCCATATGCTCCTGTCAATCACACAGAGCCCACGTGCTCCTGTCAATCACAGTGCCCATGTGCTTCGGCCAATCACTGAGTGTCTACGTGCCCCTGTCAATCACACAGTGCCCATGTGCTTCGGCCAATCATTGAGTGTCCACGTGCCCCTGTCAATCACACAGTGCCCATGTGCCCCTGTCAATCACACAATGCCCACGTGCCCCTGTCAATCACTGAGTGCCCACGTGCCCCTGTCAATCACGCACTGCCCACGTGCCCCTGTCAATCACGCCTATGCTGGGCCCGCCCCTCCCTTTCCCTGGCCCCTCCCTTTCCCTGGCCCCTCCCTTTCCCCGCGCGGTGCCGGTGCTGCCTCCTCCAGGCGGAGCCGCGCAGCTGCCGTCCCGCGCCGCCATGGCCGAGGAGAAGCTCTTCAAGGCGGAGTACGCGAAGAGCGGACGGGCCTCCTGCAAGAAATGCGGCGAAAGCATCGCCAAGGAGTCGCTGCGGCTGGCCATCATGGTGCAGGTGAGTGGGCCGCTGTGGGGACCTGAGGGGAGGGGGCGAGGTGCCTGCCCTTGTCTCCCTGGCTGCAGCTTGCAGGCCTCGTGCTGCAGGTTCAGGCAATACTGGGGCCGGGGGGGGGGGGTCATGCATTCTCCTCCTTCTTTTGCAAATGCATCGGTTTTTATCTTGCTTCAGATCATTGCACGTTTTGCATCCCCCCCCCCCCCCCCCCCCTTTTATTCAGCGTGCCTGCATTTTGCTGATGACTCATTGGAAAGTAGGTCCGCCTGCAACCTGCATTATTCATTGTAGTGGGGGGAAAAAAAACAATCGTTGCAACTCCCATCCTGCTTGATGCTCTTTGGAAAGTACTTATTCCAGCAATTAAATATTAACAACGAAAGCGTGGTTTTTCCAGTGCATAGCTGGGTAATTGTAAAATCTCAGTGATTTCCCCATCTCCACCTTGCAGACTGAACTCTAACATGAGCTCAGAGTGTTAGGAGCAAATTGCTGCAGATGCTGAAACCTGTACTGAAAACAGCACATTGGAGATCAAACAGCATCCACAGCTCAGAGTGGTCGTCCTCTGGCGAAATCTTGCAGTCCATTTGCTTTTTCCTTGACACAAGTTCTTGCACGGTTCACTGCATGGACAGAATCTGAGGGGAATTTTTTTAGATTTTTTAATTCAGAAATATTGTTGATGCAAATCTGGATCAGCTGGGACTTGAACCTGGAGTTTTGTGGCTCAGACGATGCAAGTGGACGGAGGGGTTGGGAATATTGCAGGGGAATACAAGTGTACTGTTAAAAGCAAAACAATATCACTGGAAGTTTGAGGTCTGAGATACAAAATCAAGACGTGCTCAGCCAGTCATAAAGATATACACAGCTGAAAATGTGTTGCTGGAAAAGCGCAGCAGGTCAGGCAGCATCCAGGGAACAGGAGAATCGACGTTTCGGGCATAAGCCCATCTTCAGCCTAAGAAGGGCTTATGCCCGAAACGTCGATTCTCCTGTTCCCTGGATGCTGCCTGACCTGCTGCGCTTTTCCAGCAACACATTTTCAGCTCTGATCTCCAGCATCTGCAGGCCTCACTTTCTCCATAAAGGTATACACAGCATGGAAACAGACCCTTCGGTTCATCTCGGTCCCACTGACCAGATATCCTAATCTGGTCCTATTTGCCAGGCTTTGGCCTATATCCATCTAAACCCTTCCTATTCATGTCCCCATCCAGATGCCTTTTAAATGTTGTAATTGTACCAGTCTCGAGAGTGTGATGCTGGAAAAGCGCAGCAGGTCAGGCAGCGTCCAAGGAACAGGAGAATTGACGTTTCGGGCATAAGCTCTTCATCAGCCCTCATTGTACCAGTCTCCTCCACCTTTCCTGGGCATTCATTCCATACAGCCACCAGCCTCTGCGTAAAAACATTGCCCCTTGGATCCCTTTTAAATCTTTCCCCTCTCACCTGAAACCTATGCCCTCTAGTTTTGGACTCCCCTACCCTTTGGGAAAAGAACTTGACTACTCAATCTGTCCTTGCTACTTGTGATTTTATACACTTCTATAAGGTGACCACTCCGATGGGAAAATAGGCCCAGTCTATTCAGCCTCTCCCTGTAGGTCTCAGATAATAATCACAGGTCAGCGTTTGATCAGAGCTAGGTAAGATTAGATTCCCTGCAGTGTGGAAATAGGCCCTTTGGCCCAACAAGTCCACACCGACCCTCTGAAGAGTGACCCTCCGAAGAGTAACCCACCCAGACCCATTCCTCTCTGACTAATGTAACGCAAGGAAGGTTTTCAGGATCTGGGTGGAACATGATGGGGCACAAGACGGGAAACACCAGATGACCTGTCTTTCAGTGATTCAGGGAGTAATAATGGGACAGTGAAAGAGAATTGTGGACAATCGTCTTCAGAAAGCAAATTGAGTGGAGTGGGGACTAAGGCCGACATAAGGAAAGGAAACGGGAGCGGGATGGAGAGAGACAGGAACACGTTCCGAGATTGTTGAGTGTGGAAGTCTCTTAAGGTGCCAAGTTGAACATTGGAACAAAGGGCAGGAGTTGGAGGTGTCAGTGTGGGAGCAAGGTGGGGAGTTAAAATGGCCGCAGGAACCTCGGGATCATGCCCATAGACAAACAGAGGTGTCTGCAAAGCAGGCCCCAGTGGAGAGGAAACCACAGTGTGAGCAGCAAATACAGTAGAGTGGATTGAAAGAAGAGAGTGTAAATCTACAAACAGGCAAATGGGAGCAGGAGTCAGCCATTTAAGTAACCCCCCCTCCCCGAGCCTGCTTTGTCCTTCAGGACCAAGATGTCTGATCATCCAACCCCAAGGCCATTGAGCCCGTGGCTGTTGGTGCATTCCTGCAGCCCCACCTGAAGGTCCGCACATTTCGCTGAGTTTTTACCTCCGTTGCTCGCTGTGTGTGAGGCAGAAGATAATTCAGGTCCTGAACCCCTCCTCGCTAAACAAATCAGATTCTTAAGGGTCAATGCTGAGAGGATGTTTCCCCTCATGGGAGAGTCTAGGATCAGAGGGCACAGTCTCAGGAGAAAGGGGCACCAATTTAAGACTGGTATGAGGAGGAATTTATTCCCTTAGAGGGTCGTGAAGTCTTTACCACCGAGACAAAGTCCTCCTGGGGACAGAGTCCTTGTGGATATCAAATGCTGAGATGCTTGATCAGTTGAGGAATTGAGGTTATGGGGACAGGGTTGGAAAGTGGACGTGGGAAATGTCTGATCAGCTATTAAATGGCCAGGTAGGCTCGATGGACCAAACAGCCTACTCCTGTTGATGGTCTCTGTGGCTGAAATCCCTCTAACTCTCTCCCTTTCTGTTTGACTACCTTTTCGTAGAATCCCTACAGTGTGGAAACAGGCCCTTCGGCCCAACAAGTCCACACCGACCCTCCGAAGAGTAACCCACCCAGACCCATTCCCCTACATTTACCCCAGACGAGTGCACTAAGCCTACACATCCCTGAACGCTATGGGACAATTTAGCATGGCCAATTCGCCGAACCTACACATCTTTGAATTATGGGAGGAAACCGGAGCACCCGGAGGAAACTCTCAGACACGGGGAAAATGTGCAAACCCCACACAGCCAGTCACCCGAGGCTGCAATTGAACCCAGGTCCCTGGCGCTGTGAGGCAGCAGTGCTAACCACTGAGCCACCCTGCAGCACCTCAGCTAGCTAATTGTTTCGTTTCTCTGCGCCCGTTGTGTGAATGTGAATCCTGGGGTTTGTTTGGACCTTCAGCTGTGGTAAAGATTCGCTGTCAATGCAGGTTGTTGTTGGTAGTGGGAGCAGAATTTACTGCTTCAGCTTTGAGCCAATGTCACCTACTTGCATACTTAATTTGAACCCTGATCATACAACACGTTATAGGAAAGATGGGAACGCGTTGGAGAGAACACAGAAGTGAATTACAAGACTTCTTGCCCAGATGGGGATAGATTGAAGAAACTGTGACTGAGAGGCAGATTTCCCTGCTGTGTTTAGTCTCCTAGAGGCTTGTATCCTTCTGCAGAAAGGACTTGGCATTTGTGTGGCACCCAGCCAGACTGTTGGTGGTGGTTGTGAGATTTGTCCTTCAGGGGAAACGCATGGAGGTTTGTGAGTTAGTGACAAAAGCAGAGACCACGACAATATTTGTTTGAGGTTAGTTGTGTGACTGAGCTGATCAGCCAGTCCATGTGCTGCGTTTCCTGAGAGTGAGACGTTTTATGTTGTAGCCATTTTGTGAGGGAGAAGTTAGGCCGATGGTTGATCCGATAATGGATGGCCTGGCGTGACCTGGATACAGAGGAAGCCCTTGTTCTGATGTAACGGGATCACACAATGTATTACTTTGAATAATTCATGCCTTGTCTTTGATTTCATGAGATTGACTCGGACATGAAGACGTGGCAGACTGGATGAACTGAATCTTTGGGTAAAAAGATCAGGTCCCAGACCACTCTCCATCTGTCGACCCGCCCCCGCTATTTCTTCCCCTTCCATAAGCTGTACTTACTAAAAGGAGTCCTCTGTTTGAAATCTGTTCAGCAGCTAGAATTCCAACTTTTCTGAATGGGCAGCCTCTCAGTCGGAAAGGCATGGATTCAAACCTCATTCCAGGTAGTGGAGAGTGTAATCCCAGCTGACATTCCCAATGCAGTGCTGCGGGAGTGCTGCACTGCTGGAGGTGTTGTCACTAAGATGAGGCATTGAATTGTTTTTTTCTCTCTCTCACACACGTGCGTGCACACAAGCATGCTCCCTCTCTCGCTGTCACACACATGCGTCATCCCTCTCGCACATGCGTGTGCTCTCTCTCTTACACACGAGCTCTCTCTCATACACATGCCCACACTCTCCCCCGTCATGCGTGCCCTACCTCTCTCATACACATGCCCGCTCTCTCTGTCATGCGTGCCCTACCTCTCTCTCTCATACACATGCCCGCTCTCTCTGTCATGCATGTGCTCTGTCCCTCTCTCATACACATGCCTGCTCTCCCCCCCCCCCCGTCATGCATGTGCTCCCTCTCTCATACACATGCCCACTTTCTCTGTCATGCGTGCACTACCTCTCTCTCTCAAACACATGCCCGCTCTCTCTGTCATGCGTGCACTACCTCTCTCTCTCATACACATGCCCACTCACTCTGTCATGCGTGCACTACCTCTCTCTCTCATACACATGCCCACTCACTCTGTCATGCGTGCACTACCTCTCTCTCTCATACACATGCCCACTCTCTCTGTCATGCGTGCACTATCTCTCTCTCTCAAACACATGCCCGCTCTCTCTGTCATGCGTGCACTACCTCTCTCTCTCATACACATGCCCACTCTCTCTGTCATGCGTGCACTACCTCTCTCTCTCATACACATGCCTGCTCTCTCTGTCATGCATGTGCTCTGTCCCTCTCTCATACACATGCCTGCTCTCCCCCCCCCCGTCATGCATGTGCTCCCTCTCTCATACACATGCCCACTCTCTCTGTCATGCGTGCACTACCTCTCTCTCTCAAACACATGCCCGCGCTCTCTGTCATGCGTGCACTACCTCTCTCTCTCATACACATGCCCACTCACTCTGTCATGCGTGCACTACCTCTCTCTCTCATACACATGCCCACTCTCTCTGTCATGCGTGCACTACCTCTCTCTCTCAAACACATGCCTGCTCTCTCTGTCATGCGTGCACTACCTCTCTCTCTCATACACATGCCCACTCTCTCTGTCATGCGTGCACTACCTCTCTCTCTCATACACATGCCCACTCTCTCTGTCATGCGTGCGCTACCTCTCTCTCTCATACACATGCCCGCTCTCTCTGTCATGCGTGCACTACCTCTCTCTCTCATACACATGCCCGCTCTCTCTGTCATGCGTGCCCTACCTCTCTCTCTCATACACATGCCCGCTCTCTCTGTCATGCGTGCACTACCTCTCTCTCTCAAACACATGCCCACTCTCTCTGTCATGCGTGCCCTACCTCTCTCATACACATGCCCACTCTCTCTGTCATGCGTGCGCTACCTCTCTCTCTCATACACATGCCCGCTCTCTCTGTCATGCGTGCACTACCTCTCTCTCTCAAACACATGCCCACTCTCTCTGTCATGCGTGCCCTACCTCTCTCTCTCATACACATGCCCACTCTCTCTGTCATGCGTGCACTACCTCTCTCTCTCATACACATGCCCACTCTCTCTGTCATGCGTGCACTACCTCTCTCTCTCATACACATGCCCACTCTCTCTGTCATGCGTGCACTACCTCTCTCTCTCATACACATGCCCGCTCTCTCTGTCATGCGTGCACTACCTCTCTCTCTCATACACATGCCCGCTCTCTCTGTCATGCGTGCACTACCTCTCTCTCTCATACACATGCCCACTCTCTCTGTCATGCGTGCACTACCTCTCTCTCTCATACACATGCCCGCTCTCTCTGTCATGCGTGCACTACCTCTCTCTCTCATACACATGCCCACTCTCTCTGTCATGTGTGCACTACCTCTCTCTCTCATACACATGCCCACTCTCTCTGTCATGCGTGCACTACCTCTCTCTCTCATACACATGCCCGCTCTCTCTGTCATGCGTGCACTACCTCTCTCTCTCATACACATGCCCACTCTCTCTGTCATGCGTGCACTACCTCTCTCTCTCATACACATGCCCGCTCTCTCTGTCATGCGTGCACTACCTCTCTCTCTCATACACATGCCCACTCTCTCTGTCATGTGTGCACTACCTCTCTCTCTCATACACATGCCCACTCTCTCTGTCATGCGTGCACTACCTCTCTCTCTCATACACATGCCCGCTCTCTCTGTCATGCGTGCACTACCTCTCTCTCTCATACACATGCCCGCTCTCTCTGTCATGCGTGCACTACCTCTCTCTCTCATACACATGCCCACTCTCTCTGTCATGCGTGCACTACCTCTCTCTCTCATACACATGCCTGCTCTCTCTGTCATGCGTGCACTACCTCTCTCTCTCATACACATGCCCGCTCTCTCTGTCATGCGTGCCCTACCTCTCTCTCTCATACACATGCCCGCTCTCTCTGTCATGCGTGCACTACCTCTCTCTCTCATACACATGCCCGCTCTCTCTGTCATGCGTGCACTACCTCTCTCTCTCATACACATGCCCACTCACTCTGTCATGCGTGCACTACCTCTCTCTCTCATACACATGCCCACTCTCTCTGTCATGCGTGCACTACCTCTCTCTCTCATACACATGCCCGCTCTCTCTGTCATGCGTGCACTACCTCTCTCTCTCATACACATGCCCACTCTCTCTGTCATGCGTGCACTACCTCTCTCTCTCATACACATGCCCACTCTCTCTGTCATGCGTGCGCTACCTCTCTCTCTCTCATACACATGCCCGCTCTCTCTGTCATGCATGTGCTCCGTCCATCTCATACACATACCTGCTCTCTTCCCCCTCCGTCATGCGTGTGCTCCCTCTCTCATACACATGCCCACTCTCTCTGTCACGCGTGCGCTACCTCTCTCTCTCATACACATGCCCGCTCTCTCTGTCATGCATGTGCTCTGTCCCCCCCTCATACACATGCCTGCTCTCTCCCCCCCGTCATGCGTGTGCACCCTCTCTCATACACATGCCCACTCTGTCATGCGTGCGCTCCCTCTCTCTCTCTCATATACATGCCCGCTCTCTCATTGGGTGAGCGGGCAAACAGGTGGCAGATGCAGGATGGCATCGCCAAATGTGAAGCTGTATAATCCAGTGTGAAAATTGGAAAGGAAGAGAATCATTTAAATAGCGATGCGTAGGGGAAAGTATGGATGTACAAAGCGATCGGACTGTCATTAGTCAGTGAAAGGAGATATGTAAATGCAGGGAGCAGTTAGGATGTCAAACGGTATGCAGAGGAACCTCGATTATCCAGCATTCGATTATCCGAATTTTGCAACGTCCCAGTGCTTGGCCAAACAGTGTTATCTGCTGTTAGATTATCCAAACATATTCCCCGTCTGTGCCATTGGGATAATCGAGGTTCCTCCGTATTGGTGTGCATTGCAAGATGATTTGAGTTCAGAAGGAGGGACGTCTTACTCCAGCTACATGGGACTTTAGTGAGACCAGGCCGAGAGTACTGTGGTCTACAATCTGAGAAAGTACATCCTTGGGAGAGACAGGATGCAGTGGAGAATCATTGGGTTGGTAATGGGAATAACAGGACTGTCGTGTGATGAGAGATTGGTCACTGGGCCTGTATTAACGAAATGTTTTGATTTGATTTGTTGTCACATGTGCCTCAGTACAGTGAAAAGCTTTGTTTGTGAGCAGTAGTAAGCAAGGACGTACAGATCATAGGGTGAACAAAATCTTAGAGCAAGACATACAGATTACATCACACGGGACACGCACTGGGCAAGATCAACATCAACAAGGTCAACTTTATTTGAAGTTCGAGGCCATTCATCAGTCTAATAACAGCAGGGAAGAAGCTGTTCTTAAACCTACTGGTCATGTGTTCAGGCTTCTGCATTGTCTGGAGGCTAGAGCGAGGGAATGTAGTCTCCGAATACAGGGTAGGAGATGAGGGCAAATATCTTCCCTCAGCAGTGAACCTGTCGAATTCTGTCCCACAGAAGGCTGTAGAGACCAAATCACTGAATATATCCAAGTCTGAGATTGATTTTAATTTTTTAAAGTTTAAGGCTGAAAGGGTATGGAGAGAATGTGGGACGTTGAGATCGAGGATCAGCCATGATCATGTTGAATGGTGGAGCAGACACGAAGGGCCGAATGGGCTGCTGATCCTTGTTTCTTTCTGACACTGCTTTGTTTCTCAGGAATGTCAGGAGCGGGAGGCACAGAAACTGTCCCTGACAGCACCACGTCACCGAGGGAGGTGGGATCCTGAGCCCATTTCCAACTCCTGCTACCTACCATTGAACTGCTCACGGCCTTTGCCCTCCCTCTCCCTGACTCCCAGTCTCTGGCTTCCCTGGACATAGGGACCTTCAGCCTCAGTATGGTCACAGCCAGGGAGACTTTATCCAACAGGGAACACTGACACCGTCCTGTGCACGTGCCTGACTCCTCCCATCTTCAGGACGTGCAGCACCGGGCCCATTACCCTAGGCTAACATCCACGCCATGAGGAGGCTATTCGGCCCCTCGAGCCTACTGTGCCCTGGGATAAAATCATGGCTGATCCGAACTCCATGTTCCCACCCCTGTCCTCCTTTACCTCCATAACCTTTCACCCCGTCACTTCTCCAGGGCCTACTTCCCAGTTCCCCCGCCTCAGAAATGCTGAAAGACTCCACTGTCGCCACCTTTCAAAAGGTGCTTGGCCTCCTGTGCTCATCCCCCACTCGACTGGGCCTCCACTGGTTGAGAAACACTGACCCCAAGTTGCAGCCACCACCCCCCCCCTTCCATCCTGCTGCTGTTGTTCTCCCAGTCTGACTGTCATGTGAAACCTGTTCCCCTACAGTCACCGATGTTTGATGGAAAGGTACCCCACTGGCACCATTACGCCTGCTTCTGGAAGCGAGCACGGGTTGTGTCACCCTCGGACGTGGACGGATTATCAGACCTTCGCTGGGATGACCAAGAGAAGATTAAAAAGGCCATCGAAACTGGCGGGACGGGAGGAGGTACCTTTTTTTAATATTGCTTCCGCGTTTAGAATCATCGAATCCCGACAGGGTGAAAACAGGCCATTTGGCCTAACAAATCCGCACTGACCCTCTGAAGAGTATCCCACCCAGACCCATTCCCCTATTACTCTACATTTCCCCTGACTAATGCACCTAACCTACACTTCCCTGAACACTATGAGCAATTTAGCACAGCCAGTTCACCTGACCTGCACATCTTTGGACTGTGGGAGGAAACCGGAGCACCCGGAGGAAACCCACGCAGACACAGGGAGAATGGGACAGGAATTCCAAATCTACTCCCTGCACTATCACTTCACTCAGTCTTTTATCCCTGACCGACTCGGTCTCTCGCTTCTTCCATTTTACTCTCTCTTGATTTAGCTTTCAAATTAAATTAAATTAAATTAGGATGAAGACAGAACCTGTTATCTCGCTCCTCGAACCTGCTCATGTTTCACCCTCCCCTCCCGGCTTTTATATTTAGGTCGCTTGATTTTTTTATTGGAAATGTTTTGTTATTTTACGAAGGTTGAGAACGTTAATTCTTTGGTGGATTTTAATTGGATAAATAGTTCAAGATAGTAGATTGATCCACATGATTTTGAAACAAATGGAACACCTCGCCCTAGTTTGGGAGCTATTTTCCTGGTTCCTCACTGTTAGCATGTTTAGTGATCAGTAATTTAAAAATATTTGTCTCAACAGTTTGTTGCCTTTGAGGTCCCTGATATCTTAGGTTTGTCAGTCCCATTGTCCTACACACAGAACATCTGATCATACTGAGATGCACACCACACTTCAATCAACTCGAAAGACGTTGGGCTTTCCATGATGTTTCAAGCATGCAAAATCGGCTACATTTTTCTGAAGTAAATTATCATCCGTTGTCTTTTTCAAGTGCAGTGCTATCTGAATTTCCATGGGACAAGTCCAGGGTAAGAGTGCCCGGATTTCTCACACCCAATCTATCCCACTTCACAGACCATGCCCAGGGCCTGAGGAGGATAAGGGCTTTTTGTAATTATTCCCCAGCTCCCTGGCTTCCCTTTGAGACCCGTAGACCAGACATTCTGTTCCTGCCTGTGGCTTCATTCCCTGTCCTACCACTTTGTTCTGCTTCCAATATTGTGACCCTTGGGTTCTGGGCTCAGCCTCATTGGTGGATTGATTCTAAGTTACAAACTGAGATTTATTTTACTCAGTACCTTGTGCAGACAGTGGGGAGACATGTTTAAACCTGCATTTACACCCTTCCCATATAGTTACAGAATAATAACAACAGAAATAGGAGGCCATTGAGCCTGTCATTCCCAAACTCTCCCACTAGTCTCACTCCCCCTGCTCTTTGACTGTATGTTTGTCTTTCCTCCCATCTGCGGGTTGGGTCATGGTCTTCCATTGGATTGGTCTGCTCTTCTGGGCTAGATTCTGCAGTGGTTTTTCTTTTAGATTAGATTCCCTACAGTGTGGAAACAGGCCCTTCGGCCCAACCAGTCCACACCGACCCTCCGAAGAGTAACCCATCCTCCTCTGACTAATGCACCTAATAACTGTGGACAATTTAGCATGGCCAGTTCACCTGACCTGTTGGTTTCTGTGGAATGACTCCCTGGCCTTTCCCACCTGCCTTGAGGTGAGGTGTACTCTGCGGGTCGAAAATCAATTCAGCCAGTAAGTGGCGGTGTGGGATTGGCTCAGAGGGAGAGACATTACCCATTCCACCACAAGACCTCCCTGCTTTTTCATTACCCTCTTACAGGTATCTATCCAAATCTGTTTGGAAGGTTGTTATTGATCCTGTCTCCCACCGTGTTTGCAGGCAGCTGTTCCTCTCGTTCTTCTCCCTGTGCCTTGGAATCTGGGTCCTCGCCATGGCAACCAACCTTCCTGCCATTGGAAGTGGGTTCTCCTTCCGTATTTTTAACAGAACCTTTTTTAATTAGGAGTGCCTCTATCGAATCACCTCTCGATCTTCTTTAATAAATAAACTTAGGTTCGCTGTCCACCAGAGAACAATTAGCAGGTGAGACCATGAGGCGTAGGTTGTGTCTGTGCGTAATCTACTGTGGCCAAAACATGGAGACTTGTGGATTCTGGGAGAATGTGTGGGAATTGTTGGTTCCACTATCTCTTTGCTTCACGTGTTCTTTCTCAAACCCACAGGGAAAGGTGGTGAGCAGGGAGACAGTAAAGGGGAGAAGACCTTGATTGACTTTGCAGTGGAGTACGCTAAATCAAACAGGAGCACCTGTAAAGGCTGCAGTGAGAAAATAGAAAAGGTGAGAGGACATCACATGATCACTTCCAACATTGAAGAGTTAGAACAGCCCAACACGGTAATTGGGGCCTAGTTAGAACAACGGAAGCTGGAATTTGGGGCCTACTTAGAATAGCGCAGTTTCGTTCTTGGGGCCTTGTTAGAATAATACAGTCTGGATGTTGGGGCCCAGTTAGAATAACACAGTTTGGTTGCTGGGGCTTGGTTAGAATAATGTAGCCTGGATGTTGCGGCCTAGTTAGAATGACGTGGTCTGGATGTTGGGGCATAATTAGAATGACGTGGACTGGAAGTCATGACCTAGCTGGAATAACGCGGTCTGGATATCGAGGCCTAGTAAGAATAATGTGGTCTGGATATGGGGCCTGTTTAGAATAAAGCGCTGTGGAAATTGGGGCCTAGTTATAATAATGCAGTCTGGATGTTGGAACTGTAACAAATAGTAATACATTATTAAAGTTAAAAATATTCCAAGGGACTTTTCAGGAGCATTCCAATACAAAATATGGAACAGTACCATCCAGGAGTTGGCATTTGGTCTTTCGTTATGTTATTTTTAAAGTTACTTTATGCTGCAGGCAAGAAGAAAATAATCTCAGTTTCATTCAGACATCAGTGATTAGTGCAGACTGGTATTTTCTGAAGATGTGGTTTATACTGCAGAGAAGTCACTTTATATTCAAGGCTGATAAATGTGTGCAGGGCCAGAGCATGATGAGGCATTCTGGGATTGGGGCAAGGTTGAAGCCATTATGGTTTTCTTCACCAGCGTTAATTGCCGATTCCTCATTGCCCTGCGGAAGGCGATGATGAGCTGTACCCTGAACTGCCAGAGTTTCTGGGTGTGCAGGGACAGTCACAATGCCAAGAGATGGGAATTCCAGAATTTGGACCCAGTGACAGTGAAGGTACGGCAATATATTTCCAATTCAGGATGGTGAGTGGCTTGGAGGGGAACTTCAGGTGGTGGTGTTCCCATGTATCTGCTGCCCTTGTCCTCTGAGATTGAAGTGGTTGTGGGTTTGGGACGTGCTGTCTAAGGACTTTTGGGTGAATTTCCACAGTGCGTCCTGCAGATAGTACTCACTGCTGCTGCTGGGTGGTGGAGGTAATGGATGTTTCAGCTGGTTTAGCACAGACAGGAGCCCAGCGCCCAGCCTCCTCCCATTTCACTGTTCTTTAAACATCTTGTTGTGTTTCCGACACACAGGATACTGTCCGTGTCTCGAAGAAAATGATTGATCCGGAGAAGCCACAGCTGGGGATGATCGATCGTTGGTACCATCCTGCCTGCTTCGTGACCAACAGAGCAGAACTGGGCTTTCTGCCCACCTATAGTGCCACCCAGCTGAAGGGCTTCAGCACTTTGAGCGCAGAAGACAAGGCAGCACTAAAGAAACAACTACCAGCTGTCAAGAGTGAAGGGTATTTATGAATATTCATGTATCCATTAATATAACCTCTGCTCGGGATCGAGTGGTCTATTTCACATTTGTTTGTCTGTATCTGTGCTGTGCACCAAACTATTTCTAATTACCTGTGCATTATTCTATATATGAATCACCTGAACCCCTGATTAGATTCCAGTCTATAATCACTCCCAGGGATCCATTATTCTATATATAAACCATCTGAACCCCTCGATTAGATCCCAGTCTGTAATCACTCCCAGGGCTCCATTATTCTGTATATAAACCATCTGAACCCCTCGATTAGCTTCCAGTCTGTAATCACTCCCAGGTATCCATTATTCTATATATAAACCATCTGAACCCCTCGATTAGATCCCAGTCTGTAATCACTCCCAGGGATCCATTATTCTATATATAAACCATCTGAACCCCTCGATTAGATCCCAGTCTGTAATCACTCCCAGGGATCCATTATTCTATATATAAACCATCTGAACCCCTCGATTAGATTCCAGTCTGTAATCACTCCCGGGGATCCATTATTCTATATATAAACCATCTGACCTTTTAATTAGATTTTCACCTTTCCTCAGCCCTGCTGTTCTCAGTTCTATTGTTCCAGAGTGTTCTCCAATTTCGGTTTCTAATGAGTTTTGTGCAACAAGATACCACAGCACGGGTAATGTTCAAAGAGTAGAAATTGTTTTGGCTTTGTTCTGTTGTAAAGGAATTCACCCAACTGTGTTTTGAGTGAAGGCTGATGAAGTTCCATCCGGGTATATTTGAAAGATTCTTCCCAGTGCTTTTGCAGAACAGTTTCCAAGTCATTTTTGGGACCTGCACTGTTTGACACAAATATTCCATGTAACTGGGGTATCCAATGAGGGGCTTCAATGAGAGGAAAGGGAGGAGGAACATTCCCAACTGACCAGGGTACGTGAGTAACTAAAGAGAGTCATAGAGTTTACAAGAGAGAAAGTGAGGGCTGCAGATGCTGGAGATCAGAGCTGAAAATGTGTTGCTGGAAAAGCGCAGCAGGTCAGGCAGCATCCAGGGAACAGGAGAATCGACGTTTCGGGCATAAGCCCTTCTTCAGGAATGAGGAAAGTGTGTCCAGGAGGCTAAGATAAAAGGTAGGGAGGAGGGACTTGGGGGAGGGGCTTTGGAAATGCGATAGGTGGAGGGAGGTCAAGGTGAGGGTGATAGGCCGGAGTGGGGTGGGGGCGGAGAGGTCAGGAAGAAGATTGCAGGTCAAGAAGGCGGTGCTGAGTTCGAGGGATTTGACTGAGACAAGGTGGGGGGAGGGGAAATGAGGAAACTGGAGAAATCCGAGTTCATCCCTTGTGGTTGGAGGGTTCCCAGGCGGAAGATGAGGCGCTCTTCCTCCAACCGTCGTGTTGCCATGGTCTGGTGATGGAGGAGTCCAAGGACCTGCATGTCCTTGGTGGAGTGGGAGGGGGAGTTAAAGTGTTGGGCTACGGGGTGGTTGGGTTGGTTGGTCCGGGTGTCCCAGAGGTGTTCTCTGAAACGTTCCGCAAGTAGGCGGCCTGTCTCCCCAATATAGAGGAGGCCACATTGGGTGCAGCAGATGCAGTAAATGATGTGTGTGGAGGTGCAGGTGAATTTGTGGGGGATATGGTAGTGTCCCTTGGGGCCTTGGAGGGAAGTAAGGGTGGGGGTGTGGGCGCAAGTTTTGCATTTCTTGCGGTTGCAGGGGAAGGTGCCGGGAGTGGAGGTTGGGTTGGTGGGGGGTGTGGACCTGACGAGGGAGTCACGGAGGGAGTGGTCTTTTCGGAACGCTGATAGGGGAGGGGAAGGAAATATATCCCTGGTGGTGGGGTCCGTTTGGAGGTGGCGGAAATGGCAGCGGATGATACGTTGTACATGGAGGTTGGTGGGGTGGTAGGTGAGGACCAGTGGGGTTCTGTCCTGGTGGTGGTTGGAGGGGCAGGGCTCAAGGGCAGAGGAGCGGGAAGTGGAAGAGATGCGGTCGAGGGCATCGTCGACTACGTCTGGCAGGAAATTGCGGTCCTTGAAATTGCGGTCATAGAGTTTACAGCGTGGAAATAGACCCTTCGGTCCAACCTGTCCATGCTGACCAGTGTTCCCAAACCAAATAGTCCCACTTGCCTGCCTTTGGCCCATATCCCTCTAAACCTTTCCTATTTATGAACCTGTTCAAATGTCTTTCGAGTGTTGTAACTTTATTTACCTGGGTTTACCACTTCCTCTGGCAGTTCATTCCACATGCAAACCACCCTCTGTGTGAAAAGGTTGCCCCTCAAGGTCTCTTCTCACCTTAAAAATGTGCCCCCTAGATTTTAACCCCCCCCCCCCCCCCCCCAATTTCGGGAAAAGATCTTATCTATGCCCCCCATAAACCTCTATAAGGTCACCCCTGAACCTCCTTCGCTCCAGTGAAAGAAGTCCCAGCCTGTCCTTGTAACTCAAGGCCCGGCAACATTCTGGGAAGTTTTTTCTGAATCCTCTCCAATTTAATCATATATTTCCAATAGCAGGGTGACCAGGGTGTTCTATTCCTGTCCAAAATTTTCAAGTCATTCATAACTTTGTTTCAAAAGGAACTTTTATTTGTTTCATTTATTTATTCGGAGATGTAGGATTTGCGAATTGGGCCAACATCTAATGCCCATCTCTAGTGTCCTTTGAGAAGGGGGTGAGCTGCTTTTTTTGAACTGCTACAGTCCATTGTCGCGTACGTATATCCACAATTACTTACAAAGGAAAGTTCCAGAATAATGACACTGTGGCAGGGAGGAGATGAAAACCTTTGGGAAAACAGGGAGAGTGATAGAGGAGGAGAATGAGGATTCGAGAAGAGGAGCAGGAATGTCTTGCTGCAATTGCACAGGGCCTGGGTGAGACCACCCCCTGAGGATAGCGTGCAGTTTGGGTCTCATTATCTGAGGAAGGATGATCTGGCTACAGAGGGACTGCAACAAAGCTTCACCAGATGGATTCCTGGGATGACAGGACTGAACTATGCAGAGAGATTAAATCAGTTAGGATTATATTCAGTGCAGGTTAGGGCTTTTTCCCAGGTAGAGGAATCCAGAAGTAGAGGGCGTATGAATAGGAAGGCCAAATGGGACTGGGTCAGATTGGGATGTTTGGTCGGTGCGGGCGAGTTAGACTGAAGGGTCTGTGTCCATGCTGAATGACCCTGTATCTCTAGGAGCAACAACTACAGGTTTATTTATAGAGCACTTTAACATTAGTCATCTGCAATTACTCGCTAACGAGTGTGGCTGTCCCACTGGGAAACTCCACGTCACTGCTCATAGTTCTGTGGGTCCTTGCGTGACTGATCAGCCCAGTCCTAGAGCTGTATCACTGACCACACCTTTGGCAGGTGTTTCCGGGAGGTGGAAGTGGGCCTTAGCCTTGAGATCGCTGACATCCCTTTCTCCGGTTCCTTTTCCACACTTCCTCTTGCCCCAGGGTGTTCTCGAAGAGTTGTGTCCATTCACACAGGAGCTTCCTCCAATTGGTCTCTTCTGAGCAAGGGTCTGCTATGCATTGACATTTGTGTTGCGTTTCTTGAGAGAAGTCTTCAAATGGCTTCCTTTATCCCTCGTCTTGTTGAGTGCCTTCCTTGAGTTGGGTGAAGAAGATTGCCTTTGGCAGTTGGAATTCAGGCATCCTGAGCACGTGGTTTGCGGCCTCTATGTTGATGCTTTTGGCTAATGTTAATACACCTGTCCTCCCAACTGATGTGGACAATCTGTCTCAAACAGCGTTGATGGTAATTCTCTGAAATCTTGAGGTGACACTGAAACATATTCTCAGTTCGGAGCCACACAGAAGGACTGCCTTATACACAAAGATCGTGGTAGCACCGATATCATGGTCGTGGAAGACTCTCATCCTTGGGCATCCGAAAGCAGTGCTCACAGAGTGGATGTGATGTTGCATCTTTGCCTCAATGCCAGCCTTCAGTGAGAGGTAGCCTCCCAGTTAAGGGAAATCTTCCACCTTTGGAAGGATTTCCCTGTTGACCTTAATGCAGGGATAGCTGGAACTTGATCTGGGTTAGATTGGTAAAGATTTTGACTGTTCTTGACATTGAGGCTGAGAACCAATTCTTCAGTCTGCTTCCCCAGAGGCGTTCGTTCAGGATTGAAGATTCTCTTCTGAGAGAGTGGGGGGGGGGGGGGGGGGGGTGATATGGTGATCCGCGTACTGAAGTTCCACAAGCCAGGTCAATGGTGGTTTCTTCTGGGATGTCAGCCCGTTGAGGTTGAAACATTTTCTAACCATCTGGTCAGCACTTTCACATTGTGTATTATTACACAGGATTAACCCCTGAGGCACCTGAGATGTTGGGATTGGTGACCAAAGCCGTGGGTTTTAAGAAGCGCATTGAAGGGGGAAATGAGAATGCAGGAAATAAGACCAGGAGAGGGTGGAGGAGGGAGGGAACTCCCAGGTTTGGCGGTGAAGCAGCTGAAGACATGGCCAGCCAAGTTGGAGAGATTGGAGTTGGTGTGGGGGGAGGGTCACACTTGAGGGGCTAAAACGTGGATATCCCAGAGAGATTACAGAGAAGAATGGACTCCTGTGCTCAGTGCCAGTGTCAGGCCGGTCTGAATGGTTACAGTTGCAGAAGGGTTTACTTTGGATGGCTCTGAGGCTCCAGTCAGTGTATGTAGAGTGTCCTCAGATTGGGGATTGTCTGTCCCTCCCCACTTTCAGCCTGTGACAGACTGGCAGGGTCACACTGGTCATCGACTAGAAGGAAAGGGGATTATTTGCTGGCTCTAAACCGTCAATACCACTCTGCCTGTGAAATGTGAATTATTGGTCACAAATCATTCTATATTAGATGTCCAAGATCTGCGAGCTCAGATTGATTATAATTGGAAAAACCCTGTACTATACTGTGAATCCATTCCAACTTTAACACACAATTCTGGGAGTTCCCCTCCCTGGTGAGTGGGATATGAAGATTGGCTCAACACTCTGATGTTTCACTGTTTATCTGCACTGTTCAAGGAGGGCCAGGCCATGACAGGGTCACTGTCTGTGCAGCTGAGTTACTGAAGGCCTCCATCGTTTGGTCTGAACATTGTAGTGACCGGTCTGCATCAGGCTGGGGTCAGGCTGAAGGTTAGAGAGCGGGTAAAGGTCAGCGTGCCTCAGACTGAGGGTTCGAGAGAAGGGGGTAAAGATCAGCCTGTCTCAGACTGAGGGTTAGAGAGGAGGTGGTAAATGTCAGTGTGTATCTAACTGAGGGATAAAGCAAGGGTAAAGGTTCGTGTGCCTCAGACTGAAGTTAGAGAGGGGGTAAAGTTCAGCCTGTCTCAGACTGAGGGTTAGAGAGAGGGTAAAGGTCTGCGTGCATCAGACTGAGGGTGTGGGGCACAGCCAGTTGCTTGTGGCACGGTAACTTGATCTGAGGGGGCGGGGTGCTGGGGTTTCCTGGTGGGGCTGGTACGCGGGTGTTAACGTTGCCTTGTGTCAGGCTTGACCTGTGCGGGGCGACACAGGAACATGAGCTTGAAGGCCCTTCTGAAGGCCTTCATTTTGAAGGCGTAGAGTACAGGGTTGACCGCAGAGTTGGCGTGGGAAAGGATGATGGCGGTAAGCAGCAGTGGGAGGGGCAGAGGGCACTGTGGGCACATCAAGAGGACACAGTTCATCAGGTGGAGGGGCAGCCAGCAGATGGCAAAGAAGACCAGCACCAGGAAGAGCGAGCTAGCTGTCTTCATCTCCCTCCAGGATCCCGCTGCCCGCTCCCCTCGGGATGCCAGCCGCCTCACCTGAGTCAGCACGCGGGCGTAGATGAGGAACATGGCGGCCAGAGGCCCCAGAACGCAGCCAAAGAAATTGAAGTAGACCATGTAGGCCATGTCCATCACTGTGGTGAAGTGGCAGTAGCCGTCTGGTGGTGGGGGCTGGTGCCAACCCATCAAAGGTACCAGGCCTAGCAAGAGGGATAGGAGCCAGGTGATGGTGATGGCTGCGCCTGCATTTCTGGGCGTGACGATGGCGTGGTAACGCAGCGGGAGGAAGATGGCCAAGTAGCGGTCGAGGGCTACGGCCAGCAGGCTGAAGATGGAGCTCTGGGTGAGCACCACCAGGACGGACAGGGTCAGCACACACAAGCGGAAGTTGTGTCTGGGCATGCCCAGGTCAGTCAGCACGGCGCAGGGAATGGCCAGCGCTCCCACCCCGATGTCAGCTGCAGCAAGCGAGACCAGGAAGCAGTTGGTGATGGTGCGCAGGCGGTGATCCCGCAGGACAGCAGCACAGACCAGAACATTCCCACAGACCGACATCACCGCTATCACCAGCTCTGCCAACGTATACGGGAGGTTAAGGTTCACGGCACGGGGACTGGCCGGCGTGACGTTTGTCTGCTCCATGCCTGTACTCCCCAAAGACACCATTTTGTGTGCCTTATCTATAGGTGTTTTTAGGTGACAGGACCTGCTTCTCTCCTTCACCCTCGTTTGTAGGCCAGGTTCACCCTAGTGAGTTGGTCCCATTCTCCTTTGTCTTCCCCCTTGTAGGCCGTGTTCACCTCAGAGCAAGCTGGTCCCACCTCCTTTGTCTTCCCCTTTGCTTACAGAGTTGTCTTCACCTTAAATCTGATTCAGAGAGAATGGACCAGTTATTGACCAGTTTTTATTTAATTCCTTGTTGCAATGTGGGTATCGCTAGCAAGGCCCAACATTTGCTGCCCATCCTTCATTGTCCTTAAACTGGGTGGCCTACTAGATGATTTTAGAGGGCAGTTTAGAGTTATCCACATTGCTGTGGGTCTGGAGTCACATGTAGGCCAGACCAGGTAAGGATGGCAGATTTCATTCCCTTAAGAGGATAAGTGAACCTGATGGATTTTTACAACAATTGACAGGAGATCACAGGCTAGCCTTTTAATTCCAGAATTTCTGTTGAATTCAAATTTCACCATCGGCCATGGTGGGATTTGAACACGTGTCGCCAGAACATTGGGGGCCTGAGGTTCTGAATTACTAATGGAGTAACATGGCTGCTCCAGCACCACCTCCCTGTAATGGTCCAGTTTTCAAGGGAGTACAGGAACAGAGAGAGCTGGTGAGTCAACACTTAAATCTTTGAAGGTAAATTTAATTTTTGTCTTAAAAAATAAAGCATTGTTGCCTTCACAAATAGAGACACAGTGTGAAAGCGAGGAATTAGCTTTTACACGTGCACTGGGGGATAAAAGAATGGACACCTTGCTAAAGAAGAATACAGAAAATCATTTGGCAAAGGGTAATATTGTGATAATAATGTGGATTGGGAAAGGAAAAATTGTAATAGAGCGACCTGAATAATCTTTCAGAAGGTAGCAGATGGTGGGAATGCGGTGGATGTAATTGATTTGAATTTTGAGAAGGTCTTTGACGTGATCTCCCATAATAGAGTCATGAATTAGGTTAGAGAATGTGGAGTTGAGAGGGGTGTGACAGAATGCATTACTCACTGGCTTCAAGACCAAAGGTCATTCCGGGAGGCAGGAGGTGGGGCGTGCTGTTCCACCAGGATCCTCGCAGGGACCACCACCCATTTGCATTCACAATTTAGACTTTGAAACAAAAATACGAAGTTGGGCGAGGATTCCAACACATTGAGAGTGTCAGTGGTGTAGAGGAACAGAAACTGGGTGTAACCACAAGGGTCACAGCATGGGATAACAAGGGCATGAAAGGAGGACATGCAGGCACTAGGCTTGATTTCCAGACACCGTGAACCGAAAAGTAGGGAAGGTTTGCTAACCTGTGTTGAACATTGGTTTGACCTTAGAGTACTGTGTTCGGCCATCATAAGAACAACGTAGCAGAGAAAGTTTACAAGAATGGGAGGTGAAACGTCTAGTTACAGATATCGGGAAAGGATTGACAAACTCTTGGATATAGGACTGTGCAGCTGCCTGCCTGGGAATGCTCCCCGGGGTGTTATCTTGAAACTGGGTATTGTGCTGCGATCTCAAATTTGCTGATTAAAGCCTCTGGAAGAAAGTGAGGGCTGCAGATGCTGGAGGTCAGAATTGAACAGTGTGGTGCTGGAAAAGCACAGCCGGTCAGGCATCCTCCAAGGAGCAGGAGAATCGACGTTTTGGCCATAAACCCTTCATCAGGAATCCTAATGAAGACCTTATGCTCAAAACGTCGATTCTCCTGCTCCTCAGATGCTGCCTGACCGGCTGTGCTTTTCCAGCACCACACTGTTTGACACTAATTAAAGTTGCAGTCTGTTTCATAGAATCCTAGAATCCCCATAGTGCGGAAAGAGGCCATTCAACTCATTGTGTCTGCACTGACCTTCCAAAGAGCATCCCCCATCCTGTCCCTGTAACTCTGCATTTTCTATGGCTAATCCACCTGACCTGCACATCCTTGGACTGTGGGAGGAAACCGGAGCACCTGGAGGGAACCCACCCAGACACGGGGAGAATGTGCAAACTCCACACAGACAGGCAGTCACCTGACACTGGAATCAAACCCACCCCTGGTGTGGTGAGGCAGCAGTGCTAACTTCTGAGCCGCTGTTTCCTGTTGAGTGTGTAACCCGCGGTGGGAACTCTTTGATTCAGTCCCTGAGTCCTTCACAATCTTGTTCCAGGAGCTGAGCGTCCATTAGCTGGTCCAGACCATCACTGGGATACTCCTTGCAATGTAACAACCCCTCCTCCTCTTCCCCCCCCCCCCTCCAATAAAGGCAACTCCACTCCTGCCCCCCCCCCCCCAGCTCTGAGACTGTGTTTCCCTGCAGTCTGACTCCACATTCAGACTCTCTGACCATCACCAGTGCGTCCTGTTTGCTTTGTAGGATGTAAACTCTCAGTGGACGGCAGGTAGCAGAATTAACCACGAATCCATTTCCATCACTGCGCACACACACAACGGCCCCCCCCCCCACCACCTTCTACGGCCCACCGTTTGATAACTGAGGTGGGACGTTCTGCCCCCTTACCTGGTTGACCTTTATCCAGCGGCCTCCTCTAAACAGCTGATCCCATCCATTAATGTTTCTGGAATCTTGCTGTGCCCCAGTTGGCTCGGTTTGTGTGTCATCGTAGTGACTGCCAGGCTTCCCAGGTTACTGAAGGGGTTGGGAGGGACATAACGGTGACTCCAGTTCACTAAGAAGGCTGTCGAAGTGTTTAACCACTGCTGAAAATACTGGCCAAAGGCCGTGTCTCTGTACCGACACAGCGAGGGAGATAGTTAATGATTCAGATCACTTGAGCCTTCGTCAAAACTGGGAGATATTCAAATCTGATTTATTATGACCAACTGCAGAGCAAGGAAGAAAGGTAAGACAGATTTTAATCATCTCCCAGTTCTGATGGGGACTCTCAGATTTGAGACGTTAACTCTGATTCTCTCTCCATTTGCTGCTGATTTTCTCCAGCATTCTCCGTTTTTCTGTTACATTTCAAGCCCTCATATTTTGAATTTCTCCAGTTCTTGTATCCAATACACTCTGTTGTATCTGTCTTCCCCTCTCTCTCTGGCTCTCTCTCACTTTTTGGCTTCCTCGCTGTCTCTCTGGCTCTTTCGTGTCTCTCTCTCTTTCTGCCAATCTCTCTCTCTCTCTAGCTCTCTCTTTCTCGCTCATGCTTTCTCTCACTCGCGCTCTCTCTCTCTCTCTTTCTCGCGTTCTCTCTCTTTCTCGCTGTCTTTCTGTGTCTTTCTCGTCCCTCCAGCTTCCATCTTCTCTCCTTCCCTATTTCTATTTCCATTGGCCTATACCTGCAAAGCCAAGCTGCTGAACTGAGTGTTCCTCTCTGGGATCCTGTTCTCCACCTCTCCCTCAGAGAATCATACAGTACACAAGAGGATGCTTGACCTCCCAAAAACTACACTGAATCAACACTAACCCCACTTGCCTGCATTTGGCCCATAATCTGCAATGTTATGACACTCAATGCTCACCCAAGTACTTTTTAAAGATTAAACCTCTTGCCTATCACCTTAAAATTATGCCCCTTGTTATTAATCATTCAGCTAAGGGGAACAGCAGCTTTTTATACACCCATCGGCACGGTGGCACAGTGGGCGGCACGGTGGCACAGTGGGCGGCACGGTGGCACAGTGGTTAGCACTGCTGCCTCGCAGCGCCAGAGACCCGGGTTCAATTCCCGCCTCAGGCGACTGACTGTGTGGAGTTTGCACGTTCTCCCCGTGTCTGCATGGGTTTCCTCCGGGTGCTCCGGTTTCCTCCCACAGTCCAAAGATGTGCAGGTCAGGTGAATTGGCCATGCTAAATTGCCCGTAGTGTTAGGTAAAGGGGTAAATGTAGGGGTATGGGTGGGTTTCGCTTCGGCGGGGCGGTGTGGACTTGTTGGGCCGAAGGGCCTGTTTCCACGCTGTAATGTAATCTAATCTAAAAAAAACCTCAGTCAGGTCCCCCTCAACCTTCCTTACTCTAATAGAAACAACTTGAGCTTATCCAGCCTCTCTTCATCATCTCCATCCCAGGCAACATCCCGGTGAATCTCCTCCAAGTTTCCTGTTTGCCTTCCTAATGCCCCTATTAACCTGTCCTGCCATCTTCAGGGATCTGTGGACAAGCACCCCCAAGATTCCAAACAAAAGCAGACATTTCTGGAGAATCTTGGCAGGTCCGGCAGCAGCTGAGGAGAGAAGGCAGAGTTAATGTTTCAGATCCAGTGATCCTCGTTCAGAACAGATCTCTCTGTTCCTCTGAGTCTTCTAATACCCTGCCATTCATTGAGTCCCTCTTTCCGCTAGAGTGTTGTGAGTCACATTTTAGCCAGTGTTAGAAAATGCTGCTGACTCTGAGTGAGAGTGGGTAAGGGTGAACCACATTGGCTGTGGGTCTGGAGTCACATATTAGATTAGATTACATTACAGTGTGGAAACAGGCCCTTCGGCCCAACAAGTCCACACCGACCCGCTGAAGCGATACCCACCCATACCCCTACATTTACCCCTTACCTAACACTACAGGCAATTTAGTATGGCCAATTCACCTGACCCTGCACATCTTTGGACTGTGGGAGGAAACCGAAGCACCCGGAGGAAACCCACGCAGACACGGGGAGAACGTGCAAACTCCACACAGTCAGTCGCCTGAGGCGGGAATTGAACCCGGGTCTCTGACGCTGTGAGGCAGCAGTGCTAACCACTGTGCCACCGTGCCGCCCCCTGTGCCACCGTGCCGCGGTCTCGTTAAGACCAGTTCTGGTGAGAATGGCAGATTTACTTCTGGATAGGAAATTAGCGACCTGTTACTCCAATCTGAAACTAGCTTGTAACCTCCATTACCTGGGCGGCACGGAGGCTCAGTGGTTAGCACTGCTGCCTCACAGTGCCAGGAACCCGGGTTCGATTCCAGCCTCGGGGGACTGTCTGTGTGGAGTTTGCACATTCTCCCCGTGTCTGCGTGGGTTTCCTCCGGGTGCTCCGGTTTCCTCCCACAGTCCAAAGATGTGCAGGTCAGGTGAATTGACCATGCTAAATTGCCCACAGTGTTGAGGGATGGATAGGGTAGGTGTATTAGTCAGGGGTAAATGTAGAGCAATAGAGTAGGGGAATGGGTCTGGGCGGGATACTTTTCGGAGAGTCAGTGTGGACTTGTTGGGCCAAAGGGCCTGTTTCCACACCATAGGGATTTTATGCTGATCCAATCTATTCTATTCTGCACTGATTGTGTACCTGGGCCATCCGTGTGTCACACGATGCACTTGATTTGTCCGTCTTGAGGAGCTGTAACGTGTTGTGAGGAGCTCTCGAACCTGTGTTTTTCTGCTCTCGTTAAGAAGATACTTATAAGGCCCAGGTCACTGGAGGCGGGCTGGAGCTGACAGGACACTGAGGGAAAACACGTTGCTTGCTCCTCTGTACTCCGAGGGGAACTGGGGAAAGGAGCTGATCATTAGTGCCAGTGTGTTGTCAGGTTTCCTTTCAACGCCACCAGTGGCCTCTCAACCAGGACCTTCTTGAGAACAGATTTCCCTTGTTCTTATCCCAGAGGGAGGCAAGGGATTGACTGACAAGCCACCTCCCATGAATAGGAGCATCTAAAACAAAAAATTGCAAATGTCAGTGGTGCGGACTTAGTGGAGAGAGAAAGAGATTGGAGGTGCAGATTTTAATGCTTGACCCTTTGTAACATATTGTGAAACATTTGGGTGCTAGACTTGGGAAATTGGTTAATGTTACCACCCCCTCCCTCCAGTTTGCCCATTCCACAGAGATGTGCCCCTGGTTTTATATAAATATCTCTCTGTGAGCTCAGAGTGTGTTTGGGGAGGAGGTGATGAGCCAAGGTGAAGAGTCCCACTATGTCTCCGCTCACTGACTCAGTGCAGCAGAGTACTGCCCTGTCAGGCAAGGCTTAACAGAGCTACACGACAATGTGTTGGTTTGTCCATGGGATATGAGTGTTGCTGGCTGATTGACTGACTGCCTTTGAACGCAGTGCCTTGCTTGGCCATTTCAGAGGGCAGAGGGTTGACCGCATTGGCTGTGGTTCTGGAGTCACGTGTAGGCCAGACCAGGTAAGGCCGGCAGAATTCCCTCCCTTGAAAGAGGTGAGTGAATCAGATGGGTTTTGACGACAGCGGTTATATGGTCTAACGTCTAGTCTAATAATCTGCTGGGCTGGGACTTGAACCCATGTCCCCAGAACACGACCGCAGGGTTCTGGATAACTCGCCCAGTGATATCCCCACTATGCCAGTGCCTGCCTTTGCTTTGGCTGGCAGGGTGTGTATAAGTGCAAGTCTTATTCTAGGCTCACCTGGGACTGTGACACTGTGTCTCAGCCAATCAAGTGTTCCGTCAGTGATGTAATGACATAATGAGAGGCCATGTTGGTCTCCATTACCAACCCAGTCTGCAGCTAGCCCTTTTGCCCACTCTGTCCCTGGAGCCTTGCAGATTGTCTGGTCACCTGAAGGCAATTTCCTTTCTAGATTATACCACCATTGTTGAGATTAGTAAAAGGTTCCTCTTCCTGTTTCCTCTCTCCTCTCTATGTCTTTGTCCAAAACCTTAAATCTGTGTCCCCTCATCCACGGGCGATTATTTCATGGGGAGAGCTTTACTTTGTGTGCCTTCTCTGACCCTGTCATGATCTAGACCAGCTTAAACAGACCAACCCTTCCTCACAATCTGCTTTGTTCCCGGTGAGAACATCCCTAGTCGGTTTCACCTTTTGATGTTGCTGGAATCCACCCCCCTCTACTCGCCACAGTTTAATAGTTGTTGCGTTTTGCTTTCAGGAAAAGAAAGGCAGACACAGTCGATGGGGAAGCGACAGCAAAGAAGAAAAACAGGAAGGAAGAGAATGTTTCAAAACTGGAGAAGGAGCTGAAGGTGGGGACGGGGGTCGTGGGTGAGAGGGGGTCGTGGGGGAGAGGGGGTCATGGGAGGGGACGGGGGTTGGTGGGGGAGAGGGGGTCGTGGGGGAGAGAGGGTCGTGGGAGGGGACGGGGGATTGTGGGGGAGAGGGGGTCGTGGGAGAGGACGGGGGATTGTGGGGTCGTGGGAGAGGACGGGGGATTGTGCGGGTCGTGGGAGAGGACGGGGGATTGTGGGGGTCGTGGGAGAGGACGGGGGATTGTGGGGGAGAGGGGTCGTGGGAGAGGACGGGGGATTGGGGAGGGAGTGGGGGTCATGGGAGAGGATGGGGGATTGGGGAGGGAATGGGGGTCGTGGGAGAGGACGGGGGATTGGGGAGGGAATGGGGGTCGTGGGAGAGGACGGGGGATTGGGGAGGGAATGGGGGTCGTGGGAGAGGACGGGGGATTGGGGAGGGAATGGGGGTCGTGGGAGAGGACGGGGGATTTGGGAGGGAGTGGGGGTCGTGGGAGAGGACGGGGGATTGTGGGGGTCGTGGGAGAGGACGGGGGATTGGGGAGGGAGTGGGGGTCGTGGGAGAGGACGGGGGATTGGGGAGGGAGTGGGGGTTGTGGGAGAGGACGGGGGATTGGGGAGGGAGTGGGGGTCGTGGGAGAGGACGGGGGATTGTGGGGGAGAGGGGGTTGTGAGGGAGTAAGAGGGTTTTGGGAGGGAGTGGGGGTGGGTGTAGTTAGGAACAGCCCTCTCTGGGGGTAAATGTGATTCCAGGGTCTGGCCATTCAGCTCCCAGCCTAGGATCACACTCACAAACAAAAACACATCGACCTTCAGGGAGAACTTCACCCCTGTCCCCTCAGCTGCTCTGCTTCCTCCAGGAACCTTCTCTCACTCTCTCATTCCCTCTCTCTCGCTGACACTCTCTCTACAAGAACTCTCTTCTTTTTCTGTCTCTCTTTCTGTTTCTCTTTCTCCTTGCAAGAGCTCTCTCTAAATCTCTCTCTCTGTCTCTCTCTCTCTCTCTCTCTCTCTCTCTCTCTCTCTCTGTCTGTCTCTCTCTCTCTCTGTCTGTCTCTGTCTCTCTCTTTCTCTTTGTCTCTCTCTTTCTCTTTGTCTCTCTCTTTCTCTTTGTCTCTCTCTGTCTCTCTCTGTCTCTCTCTGTCTCTCTCTCTCTCTCTCTCTCTCTCTCTCTCTCTCTCTCTCTGTGTCTCTCTCTCTCTCTCTCTCATTCTTTCACAATGTTTTCCCTCCCTCTCTGTCAGCAGGATCACTCTCACACATGCTCTCTCTGTCCCTCTGCAGGAGCAGAGCCAGTTGATCTGGAATATTAAGGACGAATTGAAGAAGTGCTGTTCTACCAATGATCTCCGAGAGCTTTTAATTGCCAACAAGCAAGAAGTGGCTTCAGGAGAGGCAGCTGTAAGTGACATCAGTCCTTCCTCTGTCAGACGCAAAGTTGTCAGCCAGTGGGTGATGAGAATCTCTACCCTGTCCACAGCCCAGTCAGTGAGATTGAGACTCGGGGTCATCAAGTTTGCCCCTCACATTGACAGCTGGAATCGGTTCTCCAGTCATAGGGATTTAACATCACAGAAAGAGGCCCTTCAGCCCATCAGGTACATTCCAGCCATCAAGCATCCATCCATTCTGATCTCACTTTCCAGTGTGTCCTTTTCTATTACGGTGTTTCAAGTTCTCAGTGAAATACTACTTATATGTTCTCGAGGGTTCCCACCATTTTGCTGCTCCCTGTTTATTGATACCTCTACTATGGGGAAATCTTTCCCAAAGAACTCAACCAGATTCCCCCTCAGCCTTCCCTGCTCAAAGGAAAACAAGTCCAGCCTCACCAGTCTCTCTCCGTAGGTGAATCCCTCCATCCCAAGCAACATCCTGGTGAATCTCCTCTACACTGTCTCCAGTGAAACCACATCCTTACGACAGTGCATTGAGCAGAACTGCACACAGTACTCCAGTTGTGGCCTCGCTTAATGCTGTGTACATCTCCGACATACCCTCCATGCTCTTGTATTTAATATCGTGACTAATAAAGGCAGGTACCCCATGTGCCCTCCTAACCACCTTCTCCACCCTGTCCTGCTCTATTCAGGGATCTATGGACATTCTCACCCAGACCCCTCTGATTCTCCATACGTTCCCGGGTCCTATCATTCACATGGACTCCTTTGCTTTGTTAGTTTTCCCACCTCTCTCTCCTCAGGGTTAAATTCCATCACCAATTGTCCTGTCCTCTGTGAACTTATTGATGGTTCCTCCTACATTCATGTCTAGATCATTAACGTACACAACTAGGAGGGAGCTCTGATCCCTGTACAACACTGGATTGGACATAGGCTTCTGCTCTCTCACACACACGCAGTCTCACTCACACAGACACTCACTCACACACACGCAGACTCACTCACACACACGCAGTCTCACTCACACAGACACTCACTCACACAGACACTCACTCACACAGACACTCACTCACACAGACACTCACTCACTCACACAGACACTCACTCACTCACACAGACACTCACTCACACAGACACTCACTCACTCACAGACACACACAGACACTCACACAGACACTCACTCACACAGACACTCACTCACACAGACACTCACTCACAGACACTCACAGACACTCACTCACTCACACAGACACTCACTCACTCGCACAGACACTCACTCGCACAGACACTCACGCGCACAGACACTCACTCGCGCACAGACACTCACTCGCGCACAGACAGACACGCGCACAGACACACGCGCACAGACACACGCGCACAGACAGACACGCGCACAGACAGACACGCGCACAGACAGACACGCGCACAGACAGACACGCGCACAGACAGACACGCGCACAGACAGACACGCGCACAGACAGACACGCGCGCACAGACACGCGCGCACAGACAGACACGCGCGCACAGACAGACACGCGCGCACAGACAGACACGCGCGCACAGACAGACACGCGCGCACAGACAGACACGCGCGCACAGACAGACTCACTCACACAGACAGACACTCAGACACTCACGCGCAGACAGACATGCGCGCAGACAGACATGCGCGCGGACAGACATGCGCGCGGACAGACATGCGCGCGGACAGACACGTGCACGGACAGACACTCACGCGCACACAGACACTCGTACACACGTGCACACAGGGACACACACACACCCTTTGACCAACAACCTCCTCTCCCTGTTGATAAGCCAATTTTGCCAAATTGCCCTGGATCCAAATAGCTCCTAATTTTTATTTAGATCAGTCTGCCATGGGAGACCTTACCAAAAGCCTTACTGAAGTCCATGTAGATGACATCAACTGCACTACCCTTATCTACACACACAATCACTACCTTGAAAAATTCAATCAGTTTTGTTAGATTATGACCTCCCCTTACCAAGTGGAGATGAATTCTCCCTCTGTGTTTCCCCACCACAGATATCAGACTCACTGGCCTGTAATCTCTTTGTGCTTTATCTTGAATACCACAATAGCTGCCCTCCAGTCCTTGGGCACCTTTCCTGTGGCCAGAGAGGGTTTGAATATTCATGCTGGAAGGCTCCTCCCTTGGCTTCCACAGAAACCTGGGATTCGTGTCATCTGACCCTGGCGATGTATGTGTTTTCAAGCCTGTTCAAACCGCTAATACCTCCTCCCTCCCTCTCTGTTCAAGCGTATGAAAGTAAATCTTAATGACGTTAGCTTTCATTTTGAACGTCCTTGACAGGGTTGGTTTGGAAAGCAGTGTGTGTCAATCTGGAAGGAGGGCCTGGTATATTTAAAATGTTACCTAATTGGCCAAATGCCCCATTGGCTTCTTCACCTCCAATCCTGCCCAACCATTTTGATTGGCTCACCTACCGCTGCCTCTCCTGCTGTGATTGGTTCACCCGCAGCTGCCTCCCCTGTCGTGATTGGCTCACCTGCAGCTGCCTCCCCTGCCGTGATTGGCTCACCCGCAGCTGCCTCCCCTGCCGTGATTGGCTCACCCGCAGCTGCCTCCGCTGCCATGATTGGTTGACCCGCAGCTGCCTCCCCTGTAGTGATTGGTTGACCTGCAGCTGCCCCCCCGCCGTGATTGGTTGACCCGCAGCTGCCCCCCCCTGCCGTGATTGGTTGACCCGCAGCTGCCCCCCCCTGCCGTGATTGGTTGACCCGCAGCTGCCTCCCCTGCCGTGATTGGTTGACCCGCAGCTGCCTCCCCTGCCGTGATTGGCTGACCCGCAGCTGCCTCCCCTGCCGTGATTGGCTCACTTGCCACTACCTCTCCTGTTGTGATTGGTTCAGCTGCCCATACTCCTGCTCCTGGAGACGACCTTCCAAAATGACAGCTGTACAACTCTGCTGTGGTTATAATTCTGTGGTCAGTCAGTGTGTTTGAATGGTGTTTCCCTCTACCTCATTGATTCCCCAGGGTGTGGATAAAAGTAATTTGGCCCATTGAGTCCACACTAACTCTATGAAAAGCATCCCACCCAGAGCACCCCTTATCCCTGTAACCCAGCATATCCTATGGCTAACCCACCTAGCCTGCACATCCCTGGACATTATGGGGCAATTTAGTACAGCCAATCCACCTAATCTGCACATCCTAGGACTGTAATGGGAAACTGGGGCACCCATGGGAAATCCATGTTCACGTAGACCTTAGCACTGTGAGGCAGCAGTGCTAACCACTGTGCTACCACTGTATGTCCTGGTGAGCATAGATATCCCAATTCTTGGTGTCTAGTGGCACCAAGGTAAAGGACAGTGCAATGGAGTGTTGGTATCAGTGCCCTGGAGTGCTGTGATGGCATTGAGGCACAGAGATGGCAGACACCCTTGGTGTAGTGCCCTTCCAGTGGGTGCTGGTGGTGAGATTGCTTCCTGTGTGGCAGCATGCCCTTCACGTGTATTTGTTCTGGTGTAGATCTTGGACCAGGTGTCGGACGGGATGGCATTCGGAGCACTGTTGCCCTGTGAGGAATGCAAAGGGCAGTTATTGTTGAAAGGAGATGCCTACTGCTGCACTGGTAACATCACTGCCTGGACCAAGTGTAGTGCCAGCACCCAGACACCCGCTCGCAAGGACTGGCTCACTCCAAAGGTACGTGACGGGCCTCTTCTGCTGGTTGCAGTCTGCTTGTTCTGTCTGGTGAAGCTTGGGGAGTTCAAGTCCCACTCTGGGTTGTAGGCCTGGTAGTCCAGCGCTGCACTCGGTAAGTGCTACCGTGTCAGGGGAGCTCGCCTGTTGCTCACTGCATTTCCCATGCCCCTGTTTTGGAGGAGAGCAGGGGAATTAGCCCTCAACCAGCATCACAAAAGCAGATTATCTACTTACTGTGTCTCATTGCTCCTTGTGGGATCTTGCTTTTCTCAACTTGTTACATTGAGTGACAAACTTGCATTTCTGTAGTGTGTTATGTGCCCTTAAGTTGTACAGAAGTGTTTTACAGCGAAAGAACTCCTTCCAAGTTAGAGTGCATTGTCTGAGGAGCTCTGGGCTGCAACGTAAAAGGACCCCAGTCCCTGTGACGGACAGGGATTTGGAATATCCTGAAGTCGCGAATTAATTGCAAGTTCCTTCCATTGTCCTTGCTGGCCAGGGGTTGGCACTTCTCTGGGTCTGCTGCACGTCACTTGGCTCAGAGCATTTGCTGCTTAGATGTTCTGGGCTTACATCTTTTGATCTTCCATTTGCTGCCTCATACTTCCATTAGATTCTGTTTATCCGGCTCTGTCCAGTGGTGTGACGAGCCGCAGTTTCAGTCCTCCACCATCAGGTGGCAGTGTGCTGCTGTACCATCAGCTTGCATGAGGAGGCAGCACAGAGCACTACCGCATAGACCCCATAGGGGACGGTACCATAGCAGCCAGGCTAACTTGGGGCTTGTAAACTCCACAAGGCGTCGGCCGCTCAGCTGTCCCTTCCATTCCTAAATAAGACCTGGTCAATCCCAAACCCGAGTCTGTGGTCAGACACTGCTGCAGGCCTCATCAGCTGTAAAGGCGAGAGACCGGGGAGGGCGGGAGGTCTCAGCTGGAGTGGGGATGGGTTTGGGGGATTGTTGAAGGCAGGGGTCTCAGCTGATCTCCACACTCTTTAGTAGAAGACGAGGATTCACCATGTTCTTCGATCCTTCCTTTTAAAGCAAACATAGAGCGTGGAGACTGTGACACAGTGAGGGTTGGAACAGGCATGTGGGGCTATTGGCAAAATGGCCTCCTGTGGTGTATCACCCAGGAGGTTGCAAATCGTCCCTTCTTAGGTTCTCACTTTTCTAAACAAATTATTGGCAGAGCAGCTCTTGAATACAGTTGCAACAAAGACACCATTTCTCAAAGCTTCACACCTCTTATTCATCAGGACAGTTTGTAAGAATAGTGGTTCAATGGGGAGAAAATAACACTTATACTGCACGAGGGGAGAGTGCAAATTGGTTGGCAGATGGACTCAGATAGAGGTAGAATGCAGTAATAATGATGATTGACAGTTAACTGCCAAGATATGTTCTAAACTTTAACCCGGGCAGATACAAGTTATTTGTTAATGTGTATTTTTAAGGTTGACCTCCCTCTTCAAAGACTGTTTGTATGATTTCCTTTTCGAAGTGTACATATGGGTAGGTGTAGTTGGAAATGATAAATGATTTCTGCAGAAATGTTTCTCTTCTGCTGATTGTCTGGTACACAAAAGGGTTTAGTAGACGGTGGTCAGGATACCCCGGATTGGGGGGAGTCGACGAATGGGTCTTCAAATCCCGCGAGGGCAGTTTTGCAGTTTGTATTTTGGATTAAAGACGTTTTGATTCTGAGGAACAGCTGTTTGAGTGGATGTTTGAGCAGGAGACTCGGGGGTTTGCAGGCCAGATGGACCTGCTCTTGTCCCAGCTCTCCCCCCACTCAAACCAGGCTGGCCTCTGTCCGCACGATTAACCTTCACCTGTGGAATTCTGTGTTCTCTAGGAATTCCATGAGATTCCCTACCTGAAGAAGTTCAAATTCAAAAAGCATGTCCGGATATTCCCGCCTGCCGTCCCAGCGTCGAGTGCCGAAATTCCAGCCTCTGCTGATACTGCCATTCCCTCGGAACCTGCAGGTAGGGAAAGCCTGGTGTGGGATCGCACTGTGTAAGGCAAGTCTGGCCCTCGCCTGGGGCATCTCTCTCTTATAGCAGTATTCCAACAGGCGAGAGGAATTTAAAAATAATCTCTTCAGGAGAGTGGGAGCTGGATTGCCTCTCTTGGGATAGTGTGTATGGGATCTGTTCCGAAAACCTTTCCGAAGAGATTTAGAGTCTGGATAGATGGATGGGGGCGGAGCTGGGCCTGGGGCTGGAGGAGGGAGCTCCAGCGCGGAGCTGGGCCTGGTGCTGGAGAGGGGAGCCCCAGCGCGGAGCTGGGCCTGGGGCTGGCGGAGGGAGCTCCAGCGCGGAGCTGGGAACTGGGGCTGGAGGAGGGAGCTCCAGCGCGGAGCTGGGGCAGGAGGAGGGAGCTCCAGCGCGGAGCTGGGCCTGGGGCTGGAGGAGAGAGCTCCAGCGCGGAGCTGGGACTGGGACTGGAGGAGAGAGCTCCAGCGCGGAGATGGGAACTGGGGCTGGAGATGGGAGCTCCAGCGCGGAGCTGGGCCTGGGGCTGGAGGAGGGAGCTCCAGCGCGGAGCTGGGATTGGGGCTGGAGGAGGGAACTCCAGCGCGGAGCTGGGACTGGGGTTGGAGATGGGAGCTCCAGCGCGGAGCTAGGCCTGGGGCTGGAGGAGAGAGCTCCAGCGCGGAGCTGGGCCTGGGGCTGGCGGAGGGAGCTCCAGCGCGGAGCTGGGACTAGGGCAGGAGGAGGGAGCTCCAGCGCGGAGTTGAGACTAGGGCTGGAGGAGGGAGCTCCAGCGCGGAGTTGAGACTGGGGCTGGAGGAGGGAGCTCCAGCACAGGGCTGGGGCTGGGGCTGGGGCTGGGACTGAGGCTGGAGGAGGGAGCACCAGCACGGAGCTGGAACTGGGGCAGGAGGAGGGAGCTCCAGCACGGAGCTGGGACTGGGGCAGGAGGAGGGAGCTCCAGCGCGGAGCTGAGACTGGGGCTGGAGGGAGCTCCAGCGCGGAGCTGGGACTGGGGCTGGAGGAGGGAGCTCCAGCACGGAGCTGGGACTGGGGCTGGAGATGGGAGCTCCAGCGCGGAGCTGAGACTGGGGCTGGAGGAGGGAGCTCCAGCGCGGAGCTGGGACTGGGGCTGGAGGAGGGAGCTCCAGCGCGGAGCTGCGCCTTGGTGTGGAGGAGGGAGCTCCAGCGCGGAGCTGCGCCTTGGTGTGGAGGAGGGAGCTCCAGCGCGGAGCTGGGACTGGGGCTGGAGGAGGGAGCTCCAGCGTGGAGCTGGGACTGGGACTGGGGCTGGAGGAGGGAGCTCCAGCGCGGAGCTGGGACTGGGGCTGGAGGAAAGAACCCCATCCTGGAATTGGAACTGGGAATGGGACCAGAGGAGAGAGCTCCAGTGCCGAGCTGGGACTAGGAATGAGACTAGAGGAAAGAGCCCCAGTGCAGAGCAGGTGCTGGGACTAGAGGAGAGAGCCCCCGTGCGGAGCTGAGTGCTCTAGAGCAGAGATATAGGGAGCTCCAGTATTGAGCTACGTGAAATGCTGTGTGCCATACCTTGAAGTCAGTCGTAGGCTCCTGAACAGGAAATGAGGCTGGAGCTATCTCCTTTCTGGGTCAGTGCAGTATTACTGGGGTAGGGCAGGGTAGATATTCCACCTCTTTAACTGGATCCTGCTTCTCTGCTGTTTGTATCTGTCTGTGTAGGTTTACCTCTCGCAAACATGAAGGTCTTCATCCTGGGAAAGCTCTCGAAGAAGAAGGATGAGCTGAAGACCCTGGTGGAGGAGTTTGGAGGGAAAATCACAAGCACAGCCAGCAAAGCCAAGCTGTGCATCAGCTCTCAGAGTACGTGAATGATCAGTGGTGTTCCGCACAGCAGGAGCCCAGTGTATAACCCACCCCCTGCCCTGCCCTCCCCTCCCCACGCACCGTACCCCAGCCCTAACCTCTGGCAGCTCACTGCCTCCATTTCCACATTGGATTGAGGATGAGGATAAAGTTGGCACTCCTTGCTATCTCACCCCTCCCTTTCCACCCTCATTCCCCCTTGCCCCACCTCTCTCACTCCCCGTTGCCCCACCTCTCTCACTCCCCCTTGCCCCACCTCTCTCACTCCCCCCTTGCCCCATCTCTCTCACTCCCCCCTTGCCCCATCTCTCTCACTCCCCCCTTGCCCCACCTCTCTCACTCCCCCTTGCCCCACCTCTCTCACTCCCCCTTGCTCCACCTCTCTCACTCCCCCTTGCCCCACCTCTCTCACTCCCCCTTGCCCCACCTCTCTCACTCCCCCTTGCCCCACCTCTCTCACTCCCCCTTGCCCCACCTCTCTCACTCCTTCTTGCCCCACCTCTCTCACTCCTTCTTGCCCCACCTCTCTCACTCCCCCTTGCCCCACCTCTCTCACTCCCCCTTGCCCCACCTCTCTCACTCCCCCTTGCCCCACTTGGCTGCGCTGGGATTGGCAGTGATGCCCACGGGTTGGTTTTGTCTTCTGCCCGGTCTGTGCTCCTTCTGCCTTGCGCTTTTAGAGTGTTTAATGGGGGCAGCATCGAGGGAGCTTTACTCTTTTGAACTGAAAGTGGAGGAAGCTTTACTCTGTGTCTAACCCAGTGCCGTCCCTGCCCTGGGAGTCTGTGATACAAACAACACTGGGGAAGCTTTAAAAGAGGAGATGGAGAATTACTTGCCATTTACAAGAGTGTCTCAGTCTGTGCAGTTCCTGTCCTGGGAGCGTTTGATGGAGAGAGTGTTGAGAGAGTTTTATTTTAAAAGAGGCAACAGAAGCTTTACTCTGTCTAACCCTGGGCTGTGCTGTCTTGCCATTGTTTGTTGGAAAGTTTACTTCCTGTTTAAAAGATGAGAGGAGACTTAATCTTGTATCATCCCGTGCTGTATATTTCCGGGGAGTGTTGGTTGTGGAGGGGGGTTTATTTTCAGTTTAAAAGATTAAATGGAGCTTTATTCAGTGTCTAACTCCTTATTGTCCCTGCCCTGGCGGTGTTTATTGGGGACGTTGCTGCAGGACCTTTGTTTTCTACTTGAAAGAGTAAAGGGAGCTTTCCTTTCTGTTTGAGAGATTAGAGGCTTCCAGTTACAATGTTTCTCTGCAGTGGTAGTACAGGTCTGGGGGACTGAATGTTATGTTCTTTAACAACAATAGAAGAAGGCCTGATGGGCTGAATGGCCTGTTTCTGTTGGGTCTTTCCCCTCGCTGGTTCGGACTGATTGATTGCTGGTAACCTTTTTTTTTCCACAGAGGAGTTGGACAAAATGTCGAAGAAGATGGAGGAGGTGAAGGAAGCCAATGTCCGTGTGGTTTCCGAGGATCTCCTTGACGACTTGCGGTCAGGGAAAGGCCTTCAGGAATTGTTGTCGGTGCACGGGATCTCATCGTGGGGAGCTGAGCTCACCCCTGAGGTGGTGCAGAACCCCCCTGTCGCTGGGAAATCCACTGGCAGCAAGGTCACAAAGAACTCCAGTGGTAAAGTCAAGCAGGAGCAAGGTAATAGAGCTTCACTCAAAGAGCTGCATTTATATAGTGCCTGTTAGTACTCCAAAACCTCAGAGCCGCACAATAACTTCTGTTGCGTAAATGCTTGTAAGTTAGCGACACAACAGCTAATTCTGCACAGCAAGCTCCCACAAACGTCAATATCAGAAATAACTTGATACGGTCTCGAATTTGTAACAATGGGCAGGTTGCTGTTGGGACGAGTATTCCACATCACACGCTTCCAGAATCTTCCAATCCCGTGCTGCCACCACTTCCTTCCAGAATGTTCCGAACCGTGCTGACACGCCTTCCTTCCTGAATCATCCAATCCCACGTCAACTTTCCAGAACCTTCCGATCCCGCACTGCCACCTTTTCCCTGCCAGAATCTTCTGATCCATGCTGACACGTATACCTTCCAGAATCTTCTGATCCCACGTCATCTTTCCAGAATCTTCCAATCCAACACTGCTGCGTATACCTTCCAGAATCTTACGCTCCACACTGACCTCCCTCAGTACTGAACCCGATTACATACTGAAGTCCTGGTGTGGGACTCCTTCCCATTGGCTCATGCAGTCAGTCAGAGTAACTTAAGAGTTGTTGATTTATTTGGAATTAATTTACAGGATATGGGCTATTTTGTTGGGCCAACATTTATTGCCGAGTCCCAGGGTTCCCTTCCTGAGACGGTGCTGAGTTGCTGCAGTCCGTGTAGCAGGTTCGGTTCTGGGTTTGGGTGGAGTGAAGGGATTTGTTCAGGAGGCAGGCCCCACGATTAGAAAAATAATCTTTGTATCGTGGTGAAATTGCGACCTGCTCATGTTTGCCTCTTCCAGAATCCGGCAAATCGGAGAAGAAGATGAAGCTGACGGTTAAAGGTGGGGCAGCAGTGGACCCTGACTCTGGTACGTGGACCTGAACATCAGCAGATATTATCCTCACCAGTATTGACTGTGGTCAGTGCGGTCTCCCGGTCAGTGGTCAGTGCGGTCTCCCGGTCAGTGGTCAGTGCGGTCTCCCGGTCAGTGCGGTCTCCCGGTCAGTGGTGTGCGCGGTTCACTGGTCAGTGCGGTCTCCCAGTCAGTGGTGTGCGCGGTTCCCCGGTCACTGGTCAGTGCGGTCTCCCAGTCAGTGGTGTGCGCGGTTCCCTGGTCAGTGCGGACCCCCGCGCCCCAGTCAGTGGTCAGTACGGTCTCCCAGTCAGTGGTGTGCGCGGTTCCCTGGTCAGTGCGGACCCCCGCGCCCCAGTCAGTGGTCAGTACGGTCTCCCAGTCAGTGGTGTGCGCGGTTCCCTGGTCCGTGCGGACCCCCGCGCCCCAGTCAGTGGTCAGTACGGTCTCCCAGTCAGTGGTGTGCGCGGTTCCCTGGTCCGTGCGGACCCCCGCGCCCCAGTCAGTGGTCAGTACGGTCTCCCAGTCAGTGGTGTGCGCGGTTCCCTGGTCAGTGCGGACCCCCGCGCCCCGGTCACTGGTCAGTACGGTCTCCCAGTCAGTGGTGTGCGCGGTTCCCCGGTCAGTGCGGACCCCCGCGCCCCAGTCAGTGGTCAGTACGGTCTCCCAGTCAGTGGTGTGTGCGGTTCCCCAGTCAGTGCGGACCCCCGCGCCCCAGTCAGTGGTCAGTGCGGTCTCCCAGTCAGTGGTGTGCGCGGTTCCCTGGTCAGTGCGGACCCCCGCGCCCCAGTCAGTGGTCAGTGCGGTCTCCCAGTCAGTGGTGTGCGCGGTTCCCCTCCCCCCAGGTCAGTAGTGGGTGTGGTTCCAAGCTGCTGGTTTGACGTGAGGCTTCGGCACCCCCCTGGTAACTCGGGGATACCGGAGGAAGGGAGGGCAAACCGGAGAGGGATATGGAGTGAGTCTGAGGATCCCATGCCTCCCCTGGTTGATGTGTTTTTCAGGGCTGGAGGATTCGGCTCATGTCTTTGAGCAGGGCGGCAGGATCCTGAGTGCTACCCTGGGCCTGGTGGATATATCCCGCAGTCAGAACTCCTACTACAAGCTGCAGCTGCTGGAGGACGACAACAAGAAGAGGTTTACCGTGCACCCGGTCACGGGGGTCTCCTAGGGTCAGGGAGGTGTGGGGGTGGCGGTCCCAGGGTCAGGGGGACGGTCCCAGGATCGGGAGGGCTGTGCCAATGATGGTTCTTTCCCACACCGAGGGAGTCCCAAGATGAGGGTGGGTCAGGGCAGGGGGCACTAGTGTCATGGGGATTGTTTCCTGCAGAATCACTTGGAGCTCTATCATACAGGGGGCTGTCTTTCACAGTGAACCCTGTCAGTGCAAACGCAGACACACATGCAGACACACCACACACGCACACACACCACATACACACACACACACACACCACATACACACACACACACACCACATACACACACACACACACCACATACACACACACACACACCACATACACACACACACACACACACACACCACATACACACACACACACACCACATACACACACACACACACCACATACACACACACACACACCACATACACACACACACACACCACATACACACACACACACACACCACATACACACACACACACCACATACACACACACACACACCACATACACACACACACACCACATACACACACACACACACACACCACATACACACACACACACCACACACACACACACACACACCACACACACACACACACACACCACATACACGCAGACACACACACCATACACACACATCATACACATCACATACACGCAGACACACACCATACACACCACATACATGCAGACACATACACCACACACCAGATACACGCAGACACACCCACCACATACACGCAGACACGCGCGCACACACCACATACACGTAGACGCATGCACACCCCATATACACACAGACACACACACACATCACCCATATACCACATACATGCAGACATACACGCACACGCACCACAGACACGCGCACACGCACCACAGACACGCGCACACGCACCACAGACACGCGTACACACCCACACCACATACACGCAGATGCGCACACGTACACCACATACACGTGTATACACACACACCACATAAACACAGACACACACCAAATACACTCAGACGCACGCACACCACATACACTCAGACGTGCACGCACCCACTACATACACTCAGTAACACCCACACACAGCACATACACGCAGACACACACCCACACACATACATCATATACATGCAGACACACACACCACATACACGCAGACACACACGCAGACGTGTGCACACGTACACACACCACATACACGCAGACGCGCACGCGCAGACACACATACCACATACACTCAGACGCGCACGCACACAGCACATACATGCAGACACACGCACCACATACACGCACACACACACACCACATACACGCAGATGCGCACACACACACCACATACACTCAGATGCGCACACACAGACACACACACACATCACATACACGCCACATACACGCAGACACACACACACCACATACAAGCAGACGCGTGCGCGCGCACACACACCACATACACTCAGACACGTACACACGCAGACACACACACACCACATACACGCAGGCAGATGCGCACACACAGCACATACACGCAGACGCACACACATGCACAGCACATACACTCAGACGTGCACGCACCCACCACATACACTCAGACACACCCACACCCAGCACATACACACAGACACACACACCCACACACACACACCATATACATGCAGACGCACACACACACCTCAGACGCGCACGCACACCTCAGACGCGCAGGCACATACCACATACATCAGACGCCCACACACACAGCACATACACGCAGACACACACACACCACATACACGCAGGCGCGCGCGCGCGCACACACACACACCACATACACGCAGGCGCTCACACACACGCACCACATACACTCAGATGCGCACGCACACACCACATACACTCAGACGCGCACGCACGCAAACACACACACCACATATACTCAGACACACACCCACATACACATACACCACATACACGCAGACACACACGCATACACCACATACACGCAGACAGACACACACACCCCCCGCAGACACACACTCCACATACACACAGACACACGCACACGCCACATACAAGCAGACGCGCGCGCGCACACCACATACATGCAGACGCGCACGCACGCACACACCACATACACACTCAGACGCAGGCGCACACACCACATACACTCAGATGCAGACACGCACACACCACATACACTTAGACGCGCACGCACGCAAACACATACACCACATATACTCAAACACCCACACACCACATACACATACACCACATACACGCAGACAGACACGAACACACACACCACATACACGCAGGCGCAGTCGCGTGCGCACACACCACATACACTCAGACGCGCACGTGCACACACACCACATACATGCAGACACACACACCACATACACGCAGACACGCGCACACACACACCACATATACGCACACACACCACTTACACTCAGACGCGCACACACACACACCACATATACGCACACACACCACTTACACTCAGACGCGCACACACGCACACCACATACATGCAGATACGCACACTCGCCACAGACACGCACACGTGCACACACACTACATACACGGACACGAGCATACATACACCACATACACTCAGACGCGTGCGCGCACACACCACATACAAGCAGACGCACACACACGCACCACATACACTCCGACACGTACACACACAGACACACACACACCACATACACGCAGGCAGATGCGCGCACACAGCACATACACGCAGACAGACACACGCTACATACACGCTGGCGCAGACGCGCACGTGCACACACACACCACATACACTCAGATGCACACACACACACCACATACACTCAGACGCGCATGCACATACCACATACATCATACGCCCACACACAAAGCGCATACAAGCAGACGCGCGTACACACCACATGCACGCAGACACACACACATACACCACCTACACACGGACACGCGCACACACCACATACACGCGCACACACCACATACACGCACACGCGCACACACCACATACACGCACACGCGCACACACCACATACAGCACACGCACACACACCACATACACGCAGACGCGCACACACCACATATATGCAGACTCGCACACACCACAGACACGCAGATGCGCACACACACACACCACATACACACAGACGCGCACACACAGCTACCACGCACACTCTGACGTGCACAGACACGTGCGCGCACTGGCAGTGAGTGAGTCAGGGAGAGGGCAAACTGAACAGACGAATTGCAGAACAGAAGAGTCAGAGCAGGACTTCACATTCCTGGATCACTGGCTCTGTGCCTGGGGTCGGTGGAACCTGTCCAATTCCGACAGGTTGTATCTAAACCGGAAAGGGGCCAGGATTGTCGCTGGGGCAGGGAGGGGACGGTGCTCCATAGTGCAGCTGATGAAGGTTAATGCTAATTTGGCAGGAAGATGGGATATGATATCTGCAAAAGTGAGGACTGCAGATGCTGGAGATCAGTGTTGAGAATGTGGTTCTGGAAAGGCACAGCAGGTCAGGCAGCATCCGAGGAGCAAGAGAATCCTGATGAAGGGCTTTTGCCTGAAATGTTGATTTTCCTGCTCTTCGGATGCTGCCTGACGTGCTGTGCTTTTCCAGCAACACATTCTGGGATATGGTATGACAGGACTGTAGTGGTGATAGACTGACAAGTATGGTTAAAGAATGAAATCAGTACAAGCCAGAGTGTAAAGATAATCGAAGGAAGGCACAAGTTTTATTGAAAGGCGATTTGTGAGTAAAGCAAATGAGTTGAGAGGCGTGTCGCTTCCCACGTGGAGATGTGATATTGTTGCTATCAGGAGGAGCAGGATTGACAAATTCACCTTGAAAAATTCAGTCAAATTCGATCTCCCCTGATGAAGCCATGCTGCAGATCTGTCAGTGATTAATGCCTCTCCAAGTGGAGATTAATTCTGTGTCTCAGAACTGCTGCAGTAGTTTCACTATCATTGATGTTAGACTGACTGGCTTATCATCACCTGCTTTAGCCTTATCACCTTTCCTTGAAACCCTGATCCCATTTAGCTGTCCTCCAATTCTGTGGCCAGAGAGATTCTGCAAATTAATGTCAGAGCCCCTGTAATTTCCTCCCTTGCCTCCCAGCATGGCTTGGGATCCATCTCACCAAAGCCTGGAATGTATCCACCTGTTAAAACCACAGGTACCTCCTGCCTCTCGATGTTAATTTGTTCCAAGTGTATCACTGTTTCCCCCGATTTCTGTATCTACAACTTCTCTACAGTCAAAGGAGATGCAGAACAGTCAGTTTAAACCTCAGTTCACATTTTGACTACCCCACCCTGACTGTTTGGTGGTCTGTGGTACGCTCCCAGTAAAATGATTGATTGCCTCTTTTTGTTTTTAAGTTACACCCATATGGCCCCATTTGAGGAACATTCTAGTATGTCATCCACCTCGCTGCGGTGACTCCTTGGTCAGTATTGCAGCACCCCTTTCCCTTTTATGTACCCCTCCCCGTGTCGTCTGACGATCTCATGCTCCAGAGGTGACTAGGTGTGCAGATGAGGATTGTGTGGTTGATACAGTCCATGTGGACTTCAGTAAGGGTTTTTGACAGGGTCTCACATGGAAGATGTTCTGGGGCAAATTGGCTCAGTGGCAGGAAGTAGAGGATGATGGTTGAAGCTTGCTTGTGCAACTGGAAGTCTGTGTTCATTATGTACCACGGGGTTCAGAGCTAAGAGTACACCTTAATGGTGGGACCCGAGGAAGTACAGAGGGGTCAGAGGATCAGTCCATGGATACAGCAGGACAGGGTGGATAAGGTGGTTAGGAGGGCACATGGGATACCTGCCTTTATTTGATAAGAAAGGCCGATCTCCCTGAACCGGCCTGAGAGTAGGGGCAGGGAGACCCCCCCAAAGGTGATGGTTGGGGTGGGGGGAGGGTTGTTGCTGTTTTTGGAGCTGCGGGCGGTATTCTGACCGGGTTCGCGGCTGCTCCCTGACACTGCTCGGTTCCGACGCCGCAGGTACTGGGTCTTCAGGTCCTGGGGCCGAGTGGGGACCACCATTGGTGGCAACAAGCTGGAGAAGATGTCCTCCAAAGAGGAAGCCGTCGACCATTTCCTGGGGCTCTATGAGGAAAAGACGGGCAACGCCTGGCACTCCAAAAACTTCACCAAATACCCTAAAAAGTTCTACCCGCTGGAGATCGACTACGGCCAGGTGAGTACCACTCCCGCTCCCCGTCACAGAAAGATCCGGAAGCTTGGTCAGTTGGCCCATTGTGTCTGTGCCAGGCCTTGAAGCTGCTGCCCAGTTAGCCCCTGGTTCCCTCCTGTTCTGCTCAGGACCCCACCCCACACACCCCATTATTAATGGCTCACCTTCGCTGTGCGAAAATCCTCTCTGTTTATCCCCCTTCCCCTTTGCCACTGATTATAAACCTGTCTGCCTCTGGCTATTGGTCCTCCTGCCTCTCACTCCAAATATTCAGTGACCTTTGAACCCCCCCCAGTGTCAGATCGCCTCTAACTTTAGCATCGTGGAGATTTTGCAGTGTACACGGAGGCCATGAGGCCCATCCTGTCCCCTGCTGGCCCTGGAGAGCCGATCCATACTGTCATTTCCTGCTCAAAGGAGACTAAATGCAGCTTCTCCGGCCGCACCCTCTGGACTGAAGTCCCACCCCAGCGCGATCTCCTTGACACTGGGGGACGTCTGAGGCCTCACTGTCCTCCTCTGACGGTGGGCCCAATAAATAAACTCGAGACGGGAGCGCAGTCATCTGCAGGAAACGTGGACTGAAGGCAAAGTTTTCAGGAGGTCAGTCAGTGCCGAAGGTAGATCATTGATCCGACTGGTTAACTGCGTGAGTGAGGATTATGCCCAGCTGAGGCCTTGTTTTTGTCATGTTCTGTACCACTATTAGTAAAGCCCAGAGGGTACTGCACACTGCTTTTGGTAAAGAGCCCCCTGAATTCAAGTCTTGGCCGCGCTTGTCACTAGGATTCAAATCTACTAATAATGACCCTCAGAAATCCAGAAAGTAAGAATACAGGTTGGCCATTCGGCCCTTCAAAGCCTGCTACACCATGGCTGACCATCCAACTCACTAGGCTGCCCCCATTTTTCTCCCCACATTTTTTGATTCCCTTCAGCCCCAAGAATTGTATCCAACTCCCTGTCGGAACATTCAAACGTTTTGGCCCCAAGCACCTTCTGTAAAAGTAAGTTCCACAGGCTCTGGGTAAAGACATTAATTACTTCATACCTCTGTCCGAAATGGCCAAGCCTACATCCTTAGACCTCTGGTTCCGGACTCCATGGTCATCAGGTAGATTTTACCCAGTCTCGGCCTGTTAGAATTGTTGAAGTTTTTACGAGATGCACACCCCCCACCCCCATCCCCCACCCCTTTCATTCTACTAAACGCCAGTAGAATATCGATGTTTCTCATTCCCACAGGATGAGGAAGCTGTGAAGAAACTCACTGCGAATTGTAATACTAAATCCAAGCTGGACAAAGCCGTCCAGGACCTCATCAAGACCATCTTCGATGTAGAGAGTATGAAGAAAGCCATGGTGGAGTTTGAGGTATGGCAGGTTGCAGGGGAGGGGGCACGGTGGGGAGGTCATTGTGGGGTCATGTGTACATTCTGAGAAAAAGAATATCCTCCAAAGGAAGTGTTCGGTGACAGATTGTGGGGGGAAACCAGACCGTGTCACCAGCGTTAACGGCATCTTAGAATTGTGCTCCATTCAAACCCCCACTCTGGTTTAATTTGAGAAGTTTGGAAACGATTCAGCTCATCATGTCTGTGTCATTGCATTGAAAGCTGTTCAGTTGGCCTCCCTGCTGAAATATTAGCAACTGCTCCCTATAAAAGGACTATTGTACCAGCCTCCACCACATCCTCTGGCAGCTCATTCCATACATATACCACCATACACTGTGTGGAAAAAGTTGCCCCTTAGACTCCTTTTAAATTTTTCCCCTTTCGCCTTAAACCTATGCTGTTTAGTTTTGGACCCCCCTACCCCCCAACTCCAGGGAAAAGACCTTGTCTATCCATGCCCCTCATGATTTTATATTTCTCTATAAGGTCACCCCTCAGCCTCCGTCGCTCCAGGGAAAACAGCCCCAGCCTGTTCAATCTCTCCCTGTAGCTCAAACCCTGCAACATCCTTGTAAATCTTTTCTACACCCTTTCAAGTTTAATGACATCTTTCCTATTCGCAGGGAGACTTCCAAAAGTGGCCTAAACGATGTCCTGTACATGACATCATGTCCCAGTGTTTGCACTTTGTGGTGTCAGTATTGACTGTTGAAACAAGCTGTGTACGTTTAGAATAGGATTTCTCTATGTAAACAGGTCCTGGTCACACTGTACTCACAAGCTGCAGCCACCAGGTGGTGCTTTGGTGGTGGAGCGAACAATCACTGGACTGATTGGGTATTATTCAGCCGTGCAGCTCTGTGTGGGACTGCAGGGTGTAATCATTGCCTTTTCCTGGGTCATTCAGAGACTAAATGGAAGAGAACCAGCAAATGTTTTCTTAACTCTGCAAACTGCATTGTATTTAAAATGAAAGTTAAATATACACAACACCACGTTACAGTCCACCAGGTTTATTTGGAAGCACTAGCTTTCAGAGCTGTACTCATTCATCAGGTAGCCAGTGGGGCAGGATCATAGGACACAGAATTTATAGCAAAAGGTCATACAACTGGTGCGATATATTAAACAAACATAGATTGCTGTTAAGTCTTTAATCACTTAAATGTGGATGCAGATTTCAGTTGATTAATATGTAAATCCCAGAACTTCTTTCAAGTCACAGTCCCAAGATAACTTAAGGTTGTATTTAAAAAGGTGACATCTCAGCTCAGTCAATGCATTAAAGGTGCAAGGTTAGAGTCATGTTTAAAATGAAAGTCTTCCTTCTGTGATGTCTGAACATACATGTTCTTTCCTATTTACAAAGTACATACACACTTAGTGTGGAAATGCGGTCATATCTGTTATTTCTGTGGAAGTGTCTGATATTTACTGGCATCATCTTTGTCCCAACAGATTGACCTTCAGAAGATGCCTCTGGGTAAACTGAGCAAGAGGCAGATCCAGAGTGCGTATGCCATCCTCAGCGAGGTGCAGCAGGTAGTCAGCAGTTCTCTCTCTGTTACAGTACCCACTGGTTAGGGATACAGGATAACACCTTCACAGGGTGAGATTTCAAATCCCACTGTGCTCAGCAGGTTTTGAGAAGATATGTAGCTCAGGTTGAGGTTTTCGATGTAGGTTTGCTCGCTGAGCTGGAAGGTTCATTTCCAGACGTTTCGTTCCCCTGCTAGGTAGGCCCAATGAAGGTGTTATCTAACGAAACATCTGGAAATGAACCTTGCAGCTCAGCGAGCAAACCTACTGTGCTCAACGTGAAAGTGTTAAACCCTTACCCTCCCTCCCTCCCAGTGTATCGCTCTGTTCTGTGCATTAGACAGTGTAACACCCTGCTCTGTGTACCTCACTGTGCACTGGACAGTGTAACACCCTGCTCTGTGTACCTCACTGTGCACTGGACAGGGTAACACCCCGCTCTGTGTACCTCACTGTCCACTGGATAGTGTAGTACCCTGCTCTGTGTACCTCACTGTCTACTGGACAGTGTAGTACCCTGCTCTGTGTACCTCACTGTGCACTGGACAGTGTAACACCCCGCTCTGTGTACCTCACTGTGCACTGGACAGTGTAACACCCCGCTCTGTGTACCTCACTGTGCACTGGACAGTGTAGTACCCTGCTCTGTGAACCTCACTGTGCACTGGACAGTGTAACACCCTGCTCTGTGTACCTCACTGTGCACTGGACAGTGTAACACCCTGCTCTGTGTACCTCACTGTGCACTGGACAGTGTAACACCCTGCTCTGTGTACCTCACTGTGCACTGGACAGTGTAACACCCTGCTCTGTGTACCTCACTGTGCACTGGACAGTGTAACACCCTGCTCTGTGTACCTCACTGTGCACTGGACAGTGTAACACCCTGCTCTGTGTACCTCACTGTGCACTGGACAGTGTAACACCCCGCTCTGTGTACCTCACTGTGCACTGGACAGTGTAACACCCCGCTCTGTGTACCTCACTGTCTACTGGACAGTGTAGTACCCTGCTCTGTGAACCTCACTGTGCACTGGACAGTGTAACACCCTGCTCTGTGTACCTCACTGTGCACTGGACAGTGTAACACCCTGCTCTGTGAACCTCACTGTGCACTGGACAGTGTAACACCCTGCTCTGTGAACCTCACTGTGCACTGGACAGTGTAACACTCTGCTCTGTGAACCTCACTGTGCACTGGACAGTGTAACACCCTGCTCTGTGTACTTCACTGTGCACTGGACAGTGTAACACCCTGCTCTGTGAACCTCACTGTGCACTGGACAGTGCATTGCCCTGCTCTGTGTACCTCACTGTGCACTGGACAGTGTAACACCCTGCTCTGTGTACCTCACTGTGCACTGGACAGTGTAACACCCTGCTCTGTGTACCTCACTGTGCACTGGACAGTGTAACACCCTGCTCTGTGAACCTCACTGTGCACTGGACAGTGTAACACCCCGCTCTGTGTACCTCACTGTGCACTGGACAGTGTAACACCCTGCTCTGTGAACCTCACTGTGCACTGGACAGTGTAGTACCCTGCTCTGTGTACCTTACTGTGCACTGGACAGTGTAACACCCCGCTCTGTGTACCTCACTGTCTACTGGACAGTGTAGTACCCTGCTCTGTGAACCTCACTGTGCACTGGACAGTGTAACACCCTGCTCTGTGTACCTCACTGTGCACTGGACAGTGTAACACCCTGCTCTGTGTACCTCACTGTGCACTGGACAGTGTAACACCCCGCTCTGTGTACCTCACTGTGCACTGGACAGTGTAACACCCTGCTCTGTGTACCTCACTGTGCACTGGACAGTGTAGTACCCTGCTCTGTGTACCTTACTGTGCACTGGACAGTGTAACACCCCGCTCTGTGTACCTCACTGTCTACTGGACAGTGTAGTACCCTGCTCTGTGTACCTCACTGTGCACTGGACAGTGTAACACCCTGCTATGTGTACCTCACTGTGCACTGGACAGTGTAGTACCCTGCTCTGTGTACCTCACTGTGCACTGGACAGTGTAACACCCCGCTCTGTGTACCTCACTGTGCACTGGACAGTGTAACACCCTGCTCTGTGTACCTCACTGTGCACTGGACAGTGTAGTACCCTGCTCTGTGTACCTTACTGTGCACTGGACAGTGTAACACCCCGCTCTGTGTACCTCACTGTCCACTGGATAGTGTAGTACCCTGCTCTGTGTACCTCACTGTCTACTGGACAGTGTAGTACCCTGCTCTGTGTACCTCACTGTGCACTGGACAGTGTAACACCCTGCTCTGTGTACCTCACTGTGCACTGGACAGTGTAACACCCTGCTCTGTGTACCTCACTGTGCACTGGACAGTGTAACACCCTGCTCTGTGTACCTCACTGTGCACTGGACAGTGTAACACCCTGCTCTGTGTACCTCACTGTGCACTGGACAGTGTAACACCCTGCTCTGTGTACCTCACTGTGCACTGGACAGTGTAACACCCTGCTCTGTGTACCTCACTGTGCACTGGACAGTGTAACACCCCGCTCTGTGTACCTCACTGTGCACTGGACAGTGTAACACCCCGCTCTGTGTACCTCACTGTGCACTGGACAGTGTAACACCCCGCTCTGTGTACCTCACTGTCTACTGGACAGTGTAGTACCCTGCTCTGTGAACCTCACTGTGCACTGGACAGTGTAACACCCTGCTCTGTGTACCTCACTGTGCACTGGACAGTGTAACACCCTGCTCTGTGAACCTCACTGTGCACTGGACAGTGTAACACCCTGCTCTGTGAACCTCACTGTGCACTGGACAGTGTAACACTCTGCTCTGTGAACCTCACTGTGCACTGGACAGTGTAACACCCTGCTCTGTGTACTTCACTGTGCACTGGACAGTGTAACACCCTGCTCTGTGAACCTCACTGTGCACTGGACAGTGCATTGCCCTGCTCTGTGTACCTCACTGTGCACTGGACAGTGTAACACCCTGCTCTGTGTACCTCACTGTGCACTGGACAGTGTAACACCCTGCTCTGTGTACCTCACTGTGCACTGGACAGTGTAACACCCTGCTCTGTGAACCTCACTGTGCACTGGACAGTGTAACACCCCGCTCTGTGTACCTCACTGTGCACTGGACAGTGTAACACCCTGCTCTGTGAACCTCACTGTGCACTGGACAGTGTAGTACCCTGCTCTGTGTACCTTACTGTGCACTGGACAGTGTAACACCCCGCTCTGTGTACCTCACTGTCTACTGGACAGTGTAGTACCCTGCTCTGTGAACCTCACTGTGCACTGGACAGTGTAACACCCTGCTCTGTGTACCTCACTGTGCACTGGACAGTGTAACACCCTGCTCTGTGTACCTCACTGTGCACTGGACAGTGTAACACCCCGCTCTGTGTACCTCACTGTGCACTGGACAGTGTAACACCCTGCTCTGTGTACCTCACTGTGCACTGGACAGTGTAGTACCCTGCTCTGTGTACCTTACTGTGCACTGGACAGTGTAACACCCCGCTCTGTGTACCTCACTGTCTACTGGACAGTGTAGTACCCTGCTCTGTGTACCTCACTGTGCACTGGACAGTGTAACACCCTGCTATGTGTACCTCACTGTGCACTGGACAGTGTAGTACCCTGCTCTGTGTACCTCACTGTGCACTGGACAGTGTAACACCCCGCTCTGTGTACCTCACTGTGCACTGGACAGTGTAACACCCTGCTCTGTGTACCTCACTGTGCACTGGACAGTGTAGTACCCTGCTCTGTGTACCTTACTGTGCACTGGACAGTGTAACACCCCGCTCTGTGTACCTCACTGTCTACTGGACAGTGTAGTACCCTGCTCTGTGAACCTCACTGTGCACTGGACAGTGTAACACCCTGCTCTGTGTTCCTCACTGTGCACTGGACAGTGTAACACCCTGCTCTGTGTACCTCACTGTGCACTGGACAGTGTAACACCCCGCTCTGTGTACCTCACTGTCTACTGGACAGTGTAGTACCCTGCTCTGCGTACCTCACTGTGGAGTGGACAGTGCATTGCCCTGCTCTGCGTACCTCACTGTGGAGTGGACAGTGCATTGCCCTGATCTGCGTACCTCACTGTGGAGTGGACAGTGCATTGCCCTGCTCTGTGTACCTCACTGTGGAGTGGACAGTGCATTGCCCTGCTCTGCGTACCTCACTGTGCGCCGGACATCGTGTACCTCAGTTGTCTCCAGTCAAGGGCAGGAACAGGAGCTGTGAGCTGTGATGTGCATACTGAAACCTCTGTCTTTTCCTGTGCTAAGGTTGTGGCTAACAATGGGGTGGAGTCTCAGATATTGGACCTGTCCAATCGCTTCTACACACTCATCCCACACGACTTTGGAATGAAGAAACCACCTCTCCTGAACAACGAAGATTATATCCAGGTAACTGGGGAGGGTAATACGTGTACAGTACTACAGTGTTGGGTGATGGTGGCGGGGGAGGAGTGAAAGCCCTGTGCTAATGGCACTAGATCATTAAGCCAGCACCATCCTCAAGATCTATCCCACCTGTCCGTCTTCGCTCCACCCTCCTCTCCGTCCTATCACCTTTACCCCTTCCTCCATCCACCTATTGCACTCTCAGCTACCTTCTCCCTAGCTCCACCTCCTTCCTGTTTATCTCTCCATCCCCGAGGCTTCCAGCCTCGTTCCTCTTGAAGGGTCCTGACTGAAACGTCAATTTTCTTGCTCCTCGGATGCTGCCTGACCTGCTGTGCTTTTCCAGCACCACTCTAATCTAGACTCTAATCTCCAGCATCTGCAATCCTCACTTTCACCCATTAACTCAGAGACCCTGGTAATATCCTGGGGCCCGTGTTCATATCCCACTATACTTAGATTTAATAAAAATCTGAAGTTAAAAGTCTACCGATGACTATGAAAACCATCTGGTTGGCCAATGTCCTTTAGGGAAGGAAACTGCTTATCCTTTCCCAGACTGGCCTAATGTATGGTTGACTTGTAGCTGCCCTCTGAGTAATCAGGGATGGCAACTAAATACTGGCTGAGCCAGCAACACTTTCATTCTGTGAATAAATAATAACTTCCAATGATTCAGAATGTTTCCATTTTCCAAAATGATGGAGTAGTTGGGGGTGGGGGGTGACTATGGTTAGGAGAGTCGCTAACCGAGGCATTGGATTGAAGAGAATGGGTAAAGGAGCCAGAGAGCAAAGGGAAGGAAGATTTGATGCAGAACTGAGTTGGTGGGGGACAGTGGGTTGGATTTTGAAGATTTGAGAGCCGTCCCTTGGGGCTGAGAAAGCTCAGTCCTCCTGATATTCCAAAGGAGAATTGCAGACATCGTAACAGCCAAGGGGATTGAGCAGGGAGGTGGAGCTGATTGGGTAACTCTGTCACAGAGCTAGCATGGGTTGCATGGCCACCTGGTCCAGTGATGCATTTGGGAATTTTACTGCTGACTAACAGTAAGGCCCCGTTCAGAATACTGTGTGCAGTTCTGGTCGCCCTATCATAGAAAGGATATCATTAAACTAGAGCAAGGACAGAAAGGATTTACTGGGATGCTACCAGGACTGGACAGCTTGAGTTATAACGAGAGGCTGGAAATGTCGAGACTGTGAGGGGATGACCGTACAGAGGTCAGTAAATTTAAACAGGGGCATGGTTAAGGTAGTTGGTAACAGCTTCTCCCTATGATAGGGGAGTCTAAAACTAGAGGGTGTAGGTTTAAGGTGAGAGGGGCAATTGTTTCACACACAGGGTGGTGAGTGTCTGGAACGGGCTACTAGGGGTAGTGGTGAAAGCGAGTACAATTTTGTTATTTAAGAAACATTTGGACAGGATGTGATAGGTATGGAGGAATATGGATCAAATGCAAGCAAAAGTTTAATTGTGAAAACTGGGCAGCATGGACAGGTTGGGCCGAAGGGCCTGTTTCCATGCTGTAGATCTCTCTTGCTCTATAATAAATTCCTTTTCAGTGCTCCCCTCTCGGTAAATGTGACACCTCTCACTATTCCCCTCAGATCTGAGGTTGGTCACTTATTCAAGCCAGTTGTTTCTTGTCCCTAGCTATCAACTCAAGTCAAGATTACACCGTTGGCGATAGAGAGAGAGAGCTCTGCTTGATATCTGGGGACTGGATTCATGGTCTTAAGAGCTGAAAGGGGAGGTGTTTCCCACAAGACAGGGCTATACATTCCGCAGCGTTCTGGGCACCAGCTGGCTTTCCCGTTGTGAATCCCCTCAGCCAGTAATTCGGTTTCAGAGTAAGCCGGCAGTAAAGTTCACTGAAGCTTCGCTATCTTTGAGGCTGGGTCACGGCACGCAAAATTTGTCACGCACGCTGTCCGCCACTCCCTGCGTAATTCCTGAGATCTGGAATGCACTGACTGAAATGGGAGGTGGGGGTGGAGGGCGAGGTGTTGAAGAGTGGGGCCTAGCTGGTGGGTGCCACCAGTTTTCCAAGAGCTACCACAGGCATGAAGGATCCAGTGGCCTCGTCCAGTGTCACTCCCACTACGCCCGCAGATACTTTCAAGAATTATTTGCCGTGCCATTATAGTTTGTGAAATATCCAGAGGGTTTTTCAGATTCTGTCCAGTTTCTTGCAGAATGTCAGGACTATTGCAGAGTTGAGTTGAATCTTAAAGACACCTCTGTGCCTCTCTTGCTCACTGTAACTCACTGCACTGCTCTGTCCTTGTGACCCGGGTTTAGTTGAACTGGTCGTGGCTGGGCTGGAGGTGCGTCTCTGTGGTTGTGTATCAGGTAACTGGGAATAGTCCTCATGATTCGGAGATGCCGGTGTTGGACTGGGGTGTACAAAGTTAAAAATCACACAACACCAGGTTATAGTCCAACAGGTTTAATTGGAAGTACACTAGCTTTCGGAGCGATGCTCCTTCATCAGGTGATTGTGGAGGGCTCGATCGTAACACAGAATTTATAGCAAAAATTTGCAGTGTGATGTAACTGAAATTATACATTGAAGAATTGATTGTGTGTTAAGCCTTTCATCTGTTAGAATACAGTGATAGTTTCACTTCTTTCATGTGTAAATCACAAAACCCTTTTTTATATAAAAAGTTGCATTCTCGGGTTAGCTGTTAACAATGGTGATAGCTAGACAATATGTTGAAGGTGTTAGCCCCCCTGTGTTCTCTGTCTATGACCTGATGTTTAGATTGATTCCAATCTAAAAAGTGAAATAACAGAGTTTTACATAAATTCATGCAGTTTTTGAGCTCAGAGTTCGACATGAATGTATGTGGTTTTTGAGCAAAGTGCAGTGTAACTCTGAAAGTACCAAAAAAATTCACCACCCACAATATATATGTGTGCATGTGAATAGTCCTCTCTTCCTCAGTGATTCATGGAGTCTCCGGAGTAACTGCAGAATGGGATTTGAATGTCCTAATGTAGAAGTTCAAAGAGCCTATGACTTTACTCCCTCGTCCCTATCTTTGCTGTGCCCCTCTGTGTGTAATTTGGACATCCTTACCTAAAGGAGACTTGCTCAAGAGGAGTGGAGCCAAGATTTACCAGATTGAGGCCTGATCTATGAAGGGAGACTGGATCCCTTCACTGGAGTTTCAAAGAATATGGGGCTGAATCTCAGAAACCTATAAACTATAACAGGACTGGACAGGGTAAACACAGGAACAATGTTCCCGATGACAGTGGAGTCCCCAACCAAGGGTCACAGTTTAACAATATGGGCGTATGAGATCAGGAGAAATTTCTTCACCCTAGAGTGATGAACCTGTCAAATTATCTGCCCGTTTTGTAGCCAAAAACATTGAGTGTTTTCATAAAGGAGTTTGATATATTTCTAAGGGATCAAAGGGTTTGGGGAAAAAGCAGGAACGGGGATAGTCAGCCATGATCATATTGAATGGCTGAGCAGGCTTGAAGGGCTGAATGGCCTACTCCTGCTTTCTCTGTTTGATCCCAGTTTGTTCCTCTGTCACCCAGCTCTCTAACTGTATCCCTGTTGTGTGCTGCCTCCCTGACCTTGCTCTTCCTCTCTGTGATTTCCAGGCCAAGGTGCAGATGTTGGACAGTCTCCTGGACATTGAGGTCGCCTACAGTCTCCTCAAAGGTGGCAAGGAAGACGACGCCAAGAACCCCATCGACGTCAACTACGAGAAGCTCCACACACAGATCAAGGTGAGTCTGGGCCCCCCTCCACTTCAGCCAAACGCCAGTGACCTTTCCCCGCAACCTTTCGGTTTGCTCTGTTGGCTGGACAGCTGCAGAGCATTGCCGCACCGGCTGAAGTTGCCGCAGAGGTTCCACTCTCTCAACCCCGCCCCTTATCTGAGGCGCGACCTTCCAGATAAACCACCCCCACTCATCTCCCCCGATGAGATAGCAGGCCGATGGTTTTCTGGTCCCCTTCATTACAATTATACTTTTTAACGTTACATTAACTCTTGCATTCTTCTTGTCAAAATGAATCCATTGAGCTTCTTTCCATTAGGTTTCATCTGCCGCTTGGCCGTTTGTAGACCTGTCTCAAATCAATCAATCCACATTTGTCCATTTGGAAACTAATTCTGGGTACCATGATGTTTATTCAAATTTACATACAAATTGATAACAACAAGAAAAATCACAATTGCAAAAATCTGACTGGTTAAATGAATGTAAAAGAACCAGTCCAGTAAGTTAATCAGTGAGGCATAAAGCTGTAAACGTTGAGCAGGATGTTTCTTAAAATTTGTGGCCATTGCTAGAATTGAAGCCGTTGATCGCTTTTCCCACCCTGTTCCTCTTGCCAGAATTCCTAAAGAACGTCACTCCAGAAAAGTAAATAATGAACATAGTCCATGGAAAAGGCTGCAGTGCAAGAAATGGGTGGGAAGCTGACTGGTGTAGAGCTGCCGTGGTCGAGTAGTACATGTGCATACTGTCTGTCTTAGTCTTTCTTTAGAAACCTGATATACATTAAAGGAATTAAACTACTACGAGTCATAAAGTCTTCCAGGTTGGAAACAGATCCTACGGTCCAACCAGTTCATGCCAACCATAATCCCAATCATAAACTCGTCCCATCAGCCCTTCAAGCCTGCTCAGCCATTCAATATGATCATGGCTGACTATCCCCGTTCCTGCTTTCTCCCCAAACCCTTTGATCCCTTGTTCATGAACTGGTGTTATCACTAGACTATTAATCCAGAGACCCAGTTAAGATGCTGTGCACTTGGGTTCAAATCTCGCTACCGCAGATGGTTGAATTCAAAATCTACTGATGATCGTGAAACCATTGTTGATTGTTGAGAAAAACCCATCTGCTTCGGTAATGTCCTTTAAGGAAGGAACTGGCTATCTTCACCTGGTCTGGTCTACATACGACTCCAGACCCACAGCAATATGGTTGACTCTCAACTGCCCTCTGAAATGGCCCAAGCAAGCCACTCCGTTCAAGGGCAGGTGGGGATGGGTGGCATGGTGACTCAGTGGTCAGCACTGCTGCCTCACAGTGGCAGGGTGCCAGGTTCGATTCCAGTCTCCCCCGACTGTCTGTGTGAAGTTTGCACGTTCTCCCCGTGTCTGCGTGGGTTTCCTCCCATAGTCCAAAAGATCAGGTGAATTGGCAGTGCTAAATTGCCCATAGTGTTAGGTGCATTAGTTAGGGGGAATGGGTCTGGGTGGGTTACTCGTCGGAGGGTCGGTGTGGACTAGTTGGGCCGAAGGGTTTGTTTCCACACTGTAGGGGAATCTAATCTAATCAAATACTGGCCAGTCAGCGAGGCCCATATCTGACAAATAAAAGATAGTTTACCAAATGTATTGTAACTGTACCCACATCCCCCCGCTTCCTCTGGAAATTCATTCCACTCACAAACCATTCTCTGTGTTATCAAATAAAATTACCCCTCAGGACCTTTTCAACTCTTTCTCCTCTCACCTTAAAAATATGCTCCCTATTTTTGAAGTTCCACAGCCTGGGGAAAATACAGCTGCCATTCACCTTATCCATATCTCTCATGATTTTAAAAACTTTCTGTAAGGTCACCTGTCAACCTCCTGTACTCCAGTGAAAAATAGTCCCAGTCTATCCAGCCTCCCCTTATCATTCAAACCCTCCAATCCCAGCAACGTCCAGGCAAATCTCTTCTGAACCTTCTCCAGCTTAATAATAACCTTAAAGCAGGCAGTCCACTCAAAAACAACACGTTTGAAAGTGTTGGATAATAAATCTATCCAATTCTGGTCTCCTTCCTATCGGAAGGATGTTGTGAAACTTGAAAGGGTTCAGAAAAGATTTACAAGGATGTTGCCAGGGTTGGAGGATCTGAGCTACAGGGAGAGAGGCTGAACAGACTGGGGCTGTTTTCCCTGGAGTGTCAGAGGCTGAGGGGTGATCTTCTAGAGGTTTATAAAATCATGAGGGAGCATGGATAGGGTAAATGGACAAGGTCTTTTTCCCTGGGGTCGGGGAGTCCAGAACTTAGAGGGCATAGGTTTAGGGTGAGAGGGGAAAGATATAAAAGAGACCTAAGGGGGCCACTTTTTCACACAGAGGGTGGTACGTGTATGGAATGAGCTGCCAGAGGATGTGGTGGAGGCTGGTACAATTGCAACATTGAAGAGACATTTGGATGGGTATATGAATAGGAAGGGTTTGGAGGGTATGGGCCAAGTGCTGGTAAATGAGACTAGATTAGGTTAGGATATCTGGTCAGCATGGACAAGTTGGACCGAAAGGTTTGTTTCCGTGCTGTACATCTCTATGACTCCATGACAAGCTTCTATTCCCATCCCCATGAGTGGCAAGGAATAAAGGAGGGAAAGAGAGTAGATGGGAGGGGGAAGTGAAGAGATGGATTTATTCTTTTATTCCCATGTGGGGATGTACACATTGCTGACAAGGCTGGTATTTGCTGTCCATGCCTGACTGCCCTTGAGCTATTTGGCTGTCAAGACCATTTGAGAGGGCAGTTAAGAGTCAACCGCATTGCTGTGTGTCTGGAGCCACATACAGACCAGGCAATGACATATGAACATACAAACATATAACAGCAAATTTCCTTCCCTATGGAATGTTGGTGAACCAAGTGAGTTTCTACAATTGGCCTGGTCGCCATTCTAATGTGTCTTTTAATTAAATTTTGCCGTGTGTCTTGATGGGACATGAATCCGTGTCTCCAGCATTACCCATACAGGGAGAACAGTGATGTAAATACAGAGGGAGAGAGAGACATTGGGAAGAAAGTGTACCACACAGAAAAGGGGAAACTGATACCATCTCAAATGTGAATATAAAATTACTGCTCGCTAAACAATTAGGATGTGCATTATTTCAACATTGCATTTCATGTTGAGGACGATATTCCAGTTTCACTTCAAGTCTGCAGATATTTCACATCATCTGTCTTCGCTTCATAAATCTTGAAGGAAAATACAGATTTGGCAAGTTGAGTATGGACTATTTTGAAGAACAGCTGATAAAATGAAATAGTGTACCCCATCCAAAACTCGCACGAGAGACAATTTCAGGAACTAATCATTAACAGAGAAATATACTTTCTGAAATGTACTCCTGGCTGGCTGCTAAAGTTTTAACCTTTTGAAGTTTGACACTGTCATCCTCACGGATCACAATACTTCCAGGTTTCATAGCACCCGCACACATTATAAAATGATGCCCATACAGCAAAGTCTCTGTCATTAATATCAGTCAGGAAGAGCGGGGCTCCCTGAGGAACGCGAGTACTATCTTATTTAAAGACATTCGCCGCTGTTTCATGTCACTCACCTGATTTCACATTCACGTTGTAGCCATTCCATTAGCTTGGTTACTGCGGAGCTAACGTTGACATTACTGCGTGTTTCATCATCACTCGGTTCCTTACTGTCTTTTAAACTCTGTGCCATAGGTTCTGACCAAGGAGACAGACGAAGCCAAGTTAATCGTCGAGTATGTTAAGAACACACACGCTGTGACACACAACCAGTACGATCTGGAAGTGATGGAGGTGAGTGCTGTGGGGGCGTTTCATGGCCTGTGTTTGGCCAGGCCTTTCGGGTGGTAATGTGAGGTTTGGAGTTGCCTCCCTTTCCAAGGAGGCTCCTGTCAGAGGCCAGGCAAAAGTGAGGACTGCAGCTGCTGGAAATCAGAGTCTAGATTAGAGTGGCACTGGAAAAGCACAGCATCCGAGGATCAGGAAAATCGTTGTTTCAGGCAAAAGCCCTTCATCAGGACTGGAGGCAGGGAGCCTCCAGGTTTTGCCAGAGGCCTGCAATTGTTTCCTGTCTCCAGGGGGCAGTTCCTGACACTGATAGAGAGCACCACCGAGCTCTTACAGAGCAGAAGGAGGCCATTCAGCCCGTCATGTCTACATATGCAACATGGCATAATGGCATTCTGCCTTTTCCCTGTAACCCTACACATTGTCTTTTCCCTGCGACATTGAAGGGAATCCAGGGCGGGGACCTAGCTCCTGCCCATTCCTTTCGGTGCCTCCTCACTCACACTCTGATAACAGTGAGATACGGGCCCTTACGTCTCACTGGCTCCCTGGTTTCTCTCTGTGGGTGTGATTCCCCTGTTAAAACCAGCTCCCAGGTTTGTTTCAGGTGAATTAGTGAGGAGGGAGGCCTTCGGCAGTCAAATAGCTAGCCTAAGGTGCCACAGGAAGAATGGGCAAGTAGTCCGCTCCAGTGTGACAGTGTGCAACACCTTCACTGGAGCTTGTGGGTCTGGACCATATCCTTGGTGCTGGTTTATATTCACCCTGGGCCTTTACAATGGAGCCCTCAATACATGGAGGTGGGGGGGTGTGGCGGGAAGGTAAATGTGGGCACTCCGTGGCGTGTGGATTCTGGCATGGGGCGGTTTTCATGGGGCCTTCCTTTCTCTTTCTGACAGATCTTCAAGATTAAGCGCGAGGGGGAGGAAGAGCGTTTCGAGCCCTTCAGCGAACTCCACAACCGACAGCTGCTCTGGCACGGCTCCCGCATCACCAACTTCGCTGGCATCTTGTCACAGGGTCTCCGCATCGCTCCACCAGAGGCTCCCGTGGTTAGTGACGGTGGACGGGGAGGGAGGTGTGAGGGATTGGTGAGAGTGAGAGATGGGGGAGGGGTGAGACAGAGACAGAGAGACTGGGATGCGATTTAGAGAGGGGTCTGGGGAAGAGGGAAAGGGAAAGAGTGATAGGGAGAAATTCCAGGTGAGGGAAGGGTCCAGGGAGAGATGGCAAGTTCAGGCGAGAATGAAATGGGGTGAGGTGGGGTTTGGGAGAGGTCTGGGGTTCAGGTGAGAGACAGAGGATCAGGGCTAGGGAGAGAGACAGGTGGAGGATTTAGGCTAGAGTTCACAGACAGAGGTTCCGAGAGAGTGAGACAGACAGACACAGGGTCGAGAGGGAGAGTGAGACAGAGGGTCAGAGAGAGAAGGGGAGGGTCTGTCCTGGGTCAGAGTCAGTAGCAGATTGTATGAATGCTCCATCATTTTACTTTTTATTTGTTCTTTCTCTCCCAGACCGGCTACATGTTTGGTAAAGGAGTCTATTTTGCTGACATGGTTTCCAAAAGTGCCAATTACTGTCACGCATCACAGGCCGAGCCTGTGGGGCTCATTCTGCTAGCAGAGGTGGCTTTGGGAAACATGTGAGTAGCAGAATGGCTTTTCATTGTCTCTCTGTGAAGCTGTAAGCTGTCATTCATGTAACTCTGATCTGAGATAGGAACCTTACTAGGCCACTCTGCCCTTTGAACCTGCACTGTTCCTCACTGATCTGTGTCTCAATTTCATTGACCAACATTACTTCCATAACCTAAATCTTTAAAATTTTCAATTAAAAACACTTGGCCACATCAGAATAAGTTCTCTTTATCTGTACAGCCATTAGCCCCAGTGTGGAGCTCCGCTCTGGGATTGGAGCTGTTAGCCCCAGCGTGGAGCTCCGCTCTGGGATTGGAGCTGTTAGCCCCAGTGTGGAGCTCCGCTCTGGGATTGGAGCTGTTAGCCCCAGCGTGGAGCTCCGCTCTGGGATTGGAGCTGTTAGCCCCGGCGTGGAGCTCCGCTCTGGGATTGGAGCTGTTAGCCCCAGCGTGGAGCTCCGCTCTGGGATTGGAGCTGTTAGCCTCAGCGTGGAGCCCCGCACTGGGATTGGAGCCGGTCGCCCCAGCGTGGAGCTCAGCTCTGGGATTAGAGCCGGTCGCCCCAGCTTGGAGCTGTGCTCTGGGATTGGAGCCGGTCGCCCCAGCGTGGAGCCCCGCTCTGGGATTGGAGCCGGTCGCCTCAGCGTGGAGCTCCGCTCTGGGATTGGAGCCGGTCGCCCCAGCGTGGAGCTCCGCTCTGGGATTGGAGCCGGTACCCCAGCGTGGAGCTCCGCTCTGGGATTGGAGCCGGTCGCCCCAGCGTGGAGCTCCGCTCTGGGATTGGAGCCGGTCGCCCCAGCGTGGAGCTCCGTTCTGGGATTGGAGCCGGTCGCCCCAGCGTGGAGCTCCGCTCTGGGATTGGAGCCGGTCGCCCCAGCGTGGAGCTCCACTCTGGGATTGGAGCCGGTCGCCCCAGCGTGGAGCTCCGCTCTGGGATTGGAGCCGGTCGCCCCAGTGTGGAGCTCCGCTCTGGAATTGGAGCCGGTCGCCCCAGCGTGGAGCTCCGCTCTGGAATTGGAGCCGGTCGCCCCAGCGTGGAGCTCCGCTCTGGAATTGGAGCCGGTCGCCCCAGCGTGGAGCTCCGCTCTGGAATTGGAGCCGGTCACCCCAGCGTGGAGCTCCATTCTGGGATTGGAGCTGTTAGCCCCAGCGTGGAGCTCCGCTCTGGGATTGGAGCCGGTCGCCCCAGCGTGGAGCTCCACTCTGGGATTGGAGCCGGTCGCCCCAGCGTGGAGCTCCGCTCTGGGATTGGAGCCGGTCGCCCCAGCGTGGAGCTCCACTCTGGGATTGGAGCCGGTCGCCCCAGCGTGGAGCTCCGCTCTGCGATTGGAGCCGGTCGCCCCAGCGTGGAGCTCCGTTCTGGGATTGGAGCTGTTAGCCCCAGCGTGGAGCTCTGCTCTGGGATTGGAGCTGTTAGCCCCAGCGTGGAGCTCTGCTCTGGGATTGGAGCTGTTAGCCCCAGCGTGGAGCTCTGCTCTGGGATTGAAGCTGTTAGCCCCAGCGTGGAGCTCTGCTCTGGGATTGGAGTCGGTCGCCCCAGCGTGGAGCTCCGCTCTGGGATTGGAGCCGGTCGCCCCAGCGTGGAGCCCCGCACTGGGATTGGAGCCGGTCGCCCCAGCGTGGAGCTCCGTTCTGGGATTGGAGCCGGTCGCCCCAGCGTGGAGCTCCGTTCTGGGATTGGAGCCGGTCGCCCCAGCGTGGAGCTCCGCACTGGGATTGGAGCCGGTCGCCCCAGCGTAGAGCTCCGCTCTGGGATTGGAGCTGTTAGCCCCAGCGTGGCGCTCCGCTCTGGGATTGGAGCCGGTCGCCCCAGCGTGGAGCTCCGTTCTGGGATTGGAGCCGGTCGCCCCAGCGTGGAGCCCCGCACTGGGATTGGAGCCAGTTGCCCCAGCGTGGAGCCCCGCTCTGGGATTGGACCTGGTTGCCCCAGCGTGGAGCTCCGCTCTGGGATTGGACCTGGTTGCCCCAGCGTGGAGCTCCGCTCTGGGATTGGACCTGGTTGCCCCAGCGTGGAGCTCCGCTCTGGGATTGGACCTGGTTGCCCAAGCGTAGAGCTCCGCTCTGGGATTGGACCTGGTTGCCCCAGCGTGGAGCTCCGCTCTGGGATTGGACCTGGTTGCCCCAGCGTAGAGCTCCGCTCTGGGATTGGACCTGGTTGCCCCAGCGTGGAGCTCAGCTCTGGGATTGGACCTGGTTGCCCCAGCGTGTAGCTCTGCTCTGGGATTGGACCTGGTTGCCCCCTGTGATGATGAATAATTAACCCTTCCATTGATTATTTTGTCTCCAAGTGTTGATCCCAAGGATATTGATTGTTGAACATTGTGTTTTCAGGCACGAGTTGAAAAGAGCTAATCATATTACAAAACTACCGAAAGGCAAACACAGTGTGAAAGGTAAACTCCGCGGTGGGGTGTCAGGGTGTGCTAAGGGCAGTGTGGGCAGCGGGCAGAGGTTGAGCCCAGGGAGGGAGGCAGTGGCGAACAGAGTGGAACGAGAAAGTACCTGCTGCAGAAGGTGAACACTGGCACTGAGCTGTGGAAGGTGCCCAGTGCAATGGATCTGGGGGATTTCTCTCTCCTTCTGTTTGTGACACTGATGAAGAACAGCTTGCTGCCAGTGTGTTGGGCTGAGATCACCGACTCTGGGAAATGCCACCACTCCTTATTAGACCTTGTCTCTGGAGTTCCCTCACCCCTGGTTCCTGTTGCCCACCTCCACGTGACTGTGCTAGTTTCCTTCTGTTGGCAAAAGAGTGAGCTGAGTTACATGTAGCATTCCTGTTGGCTAGAAAGTAGGGATGAGTGTGGACCATTCGGCCCTTCGAGCCTGCTGTGCCTATCAGCATGATCATAGCTGATCATCCAATTCACTCCCGTGCTCCTGCTCGCTCCCCATACATTTTGACCCCCTTCAGCTCTAAGACGTTAACTCCTTGAAAACATTCCATTTGACCCTTGAGTGCTTTCTGTGGTAATGAATTCCCCAGGCTCCCCACCCTCGGTGAAGACATTTCTCCTCCTCGCCGTCCTGAATGCCCTGCCTTGTATCCTTAGACTGTGACCCCTAGTTCTGGGCTCCCCCATCATCAGGAACATCCTGCCTTTACCCTATCAGCATTTTATCAGTGAGACCTCACCTCCCCAAACCCCCCCCCATTCTCCTAAACTCCGGTGAATCTAGCCTGGAGTACTCCAGCCTGCCTTTGTAAGTCCATATGGTACGCGATATGGTGTTGTTGGTGGAGGGGCCAGGCAGCCTCACTCTGAATTCAAGATGGCGGCAGCTCAGGAAAGGGAGGGGTGGGCTGCTGTGTACGAGGGGCTGGCCTCGCTTCCCTGTTTGGCTATGGCGGTGGGGGTGGTGAAGTGGGTTCTTCCTGAAGAGCGGCGCACTACCCACACGCCTATCAGAGCAAATAAGCCTCTCCCTCCCGTCTCCCCACAGGCATCGGCAAGACTGCTCCGGATCCTAATGCCACGGTCAAGATGAATGGAGTGGACATCCCATTGGGAAAAGGTGTCCAAACACAAGTCACCGATTCCAGTCTCCTGTACAACGAGTATCCTTTTCTGGGAAACACGGAAAATCTCAGCAGGTCTCACGGTATCTGTAGAGGGAGAGAACGAGAGTTAATGTTTCCGGTCGCTCCTCCTTCAGAACTGGAGGGAGTTGGAAATATGATTTTTTTTTTGTCATCATTGATTCATTGGCCAAATAAGACACAAATGCAAATTTGAAATGGAGCACGGGGCCCCTGGTCTGGAGGTATTGAATCCAGAATTGTTACAGCGTAGAAGGAGGCCTTTTGGTTCATCAGGTCTGCGCTGATTGTATCCAATAATGCCAGTCTCCTGCCTTTTCCCCATAGCATTACTATCCAAATAACCACCAAACACCCTCTTGAATGACTCAATTGAATCTCATCATGCTTGCTTTGATTAAACGTCACTTTAAATCTATGCCTTCTTACTTTTATGAGCGTTTTCAGCTTCTCCCTATCTGAGTTAGATTCTCCAGTGTGGAAACAAGTCCACACCAACCCTCCAAAGAGAAACCCACCCAGACCCATTCCCCTACATTTCACCCCTGTCAACGGCACCTAACACTATGGGCAATTTAGCCTGGTCAGTTCACCTGGCCTGTGGGAGGAAACCAGAGCACACGGAGGGGACCCGCACAGACACGAGGATCATGTGCAATTCCACACAGGCAGTCACACGAGGTGGGAATCGAACCCAGGAGCCTGGTGCTGTGAGGCAGCAGTGCTAACCACTGAGCCACCGTGCCGCCCCCATCTACTCTGAGCAGCCGGCTCGTGACTTTGAAATCAAATCTCCTTTCAGTCTTCTTCTGTCTAAGGAGCAAAGACCCAGCTTCTTAACTTTTTGTTGTTCTGCTTCTTTAACGATTGTATGATTTTTGCTATTTAGACAGTTTTCCATTATTCTGCCAAGAACACTCGCTCCGAAGCAATGCTTTATCTCTTTGCAGCGCTGATGGTTTTGCTTTTGTTCCATCACGTCTTTGTTATTTTCTCCCTCCTGCCCTCTTGCATCACCTTCCGCCACTGTATTGGACTCTAGCAATTAACTCTTTTTCTCTACACAGATGCTGCCAGACCTTACTGAGCACTTGCTATTTTTGTTTCAGATATTTATTATCTATGGCATTTTGTTGTCAAGGCCTGAAGTTGATGTGTTTTTATTTTAAATTCATTGATCTCTTATGTCACAGCGAAGGCAAGCCCCTGAGCTGTAAAATGTTGCTCAGTAGGTAGAATGCTTGCTTCTGAATAAATGATCTGGGTTCACGGCCCACTTCTGGACGTAAGCCCTCACATCCAAGCTGGCATTCCTGTAGTGAGGGAGAGCTGCCCTATTATTAGTGGCTGTTCTGGTACATTGTTGGTGGAGGCCCATGTTCAAGTCCCACCCGCTCACAAGGTCTGAGCAAGTTGATTAAAACATCAGGAATGGATGCGGTTCTGAGAGAAATGGGCTTTGATTTGATAGTGCTGTCATTGAGAGCTGTGCTGGGGGATGACAGCAAAAATCAAGAGGAGTGCAGTCTCTCATACAGACTGCACACTTGCTCTCTCCCTCTTTCTCAATGTCACACTTTTTTTCTCTCTCTTTCGCTCATATTCCCTCATCCCCTCATATTCTCTCTTAATCTTATGCATTCTCTCCTTCTCAGTCTCACACGTTTTCTCTCTCTCACGTACACATTCACACTCTTTCCATCCCAACAATTAGTGGAAGGGCCTTTCCCGTAATAGTACAGTGCAGAGAGAGGCCATTTGGTGTCCATGCTTTGAAAGCCTCTGTCAGTGCTAATCACTTGGCTGAGGTAGTCGGAGCCCCTTTGTGCCATCATAAAGTCTAGGCACAGCCACCTTCCCCCCCCATCCCATACAAAGTGGGACAGTTTCCCCCAGCCCCTCCAAACCCATGGGACAGTGTTCCCCCCCACTGCCAACAGTAGGTAAGTGTTTCTCTTCCCCCCCCCCCCCCCCCCCACCCCCGAACCAAGTGGGAAAGAGTGTTGCCCCACCCCACCCAAAACACCGAATGGGAGAAATAGTGTCCATTCCCCTCTCCCCCACAACAGCGAATGGGAAACAGCAGACGGCAGATAAGAATCAACCGCATTGGCTGTGGGTCTGGAGTCATGTGGAGGCCAGACCAGGTAAGGATGACAAATTTCCCTCCCTAAAGAACCAGCAGATGACAGCAACGATGGTTACATGGTAGCCTTGAGGCTAGCTCTTCGATCCAATTGGATTCCGATTTCCCCACCTGCCCTAGTGGTATTTGAAACCCTCTCTCCAGGACGTTAACCTGGGGCTCTGGATGACAGCACCACCTCCTGGTTTGATGGTGGTGGTGGTGAGGGAGCTGGGGCACAGCCTGCACTGGACAGCCAAGACTTGGTGAAGAACAGGCCACAAGGGAAATTACCGGGGCGGGGGCCGAACTGGGGACATGTAAGGAACGGGAGGCACGGCATTTCATTGACGGAGTTGTCTCCTTGACCCATGACCTTTCAGGTACATTGTCTATGATGTGGCCCAGGTGAACCTGAAGTACCTTCTGAAACTGAACTTCAAGTTCAAAACCTCACTCTGGTGAACGCACTGCTTCTTTGGAACCTCCGCTCCCTAAATAAATTTAAAGAAAACACCATTTGCAAAATTCCAGGCTACCGGGGGCAGTGAAGGATGGGAGGGGGTGGTTGCATCCTGCAAAGGTTTGTTGGGGGGCTGAATATCAGATCTCCCCGTCATCTGCTCAGCTGAGCTGTGCTGGGAGGGAGGTGGGGAGGGGAGCAGAGAGCTTTGGGTAAGCTGGCGTGGTTGGGAATGGTGTTATTATAGCACCCCACCCCCAATCGACAAACTGACAAAAGCCATAAATTAGGATGATTGTTGTTAGAATTCTTTTTTTATATATATAAAAAGGAAAACGTGCAAGCTGACTACATATTTTTGGGTTTGAGTGTCGTAATGGCTGTTAGTTTTAATTCAGCCAGTCAAGTGGCTTTACTGACTGTTGGGAAGCATTTAGTTTACTTGTGAAAGTCCTGACTGGGAGGAGAGAGGGAGGGAACCCACCTTTATTAAGGCAGGCAGAACCAGCACTGTATGGTTTTGCTTTGTATTTGCTACCTTCCCTTCATTTGATGGGCATTTTTCTTTCTCTATAACTTCATCCTTCACTTCAATGTTTTGTTTTTCCATTTTATATAAGGTGAGGAATAAAGGACGGCTTTAAAACAAAACCCTGGTACGTCTGTGTTTATTATAATGTGAGAATAATTAGAATCCCTACAGTGTGGGAGCAGTTCACATTGACCCACCCACAGCCACCCCATTCCCATAACCATAACCCGGCATTCCCCATAGCTAATCTGGACACTGGCCAATCCACCTTAACCTGCATGTCTTTGGTGGGAGGAAACTGGAGCAGCTCGAGGGTGGAATTGACCTTGGGCCCCTGGTGCTGTGAGGCAGCAGTGCTAACCCCTGAACCATCATGCTGCCCAGTTATGCAATTAGTTGTGCCTTTGTAGTTCTTTGTTCGTGTGAAGGGGGGGGTTTTGCAGCAGGTAAGGCTGGTAACAGGTTTTTTTAATTCATTCATGAGATGAGGGCATTGCTGGCTAGCCTAGCATTTATTGTCCATCCTTAATTGCCCAGAGGCCATTCATGGCAATCATTAGACTTTGAAGTCTTGATATTTGTTGAAGTCAGATTTCGCCAGCTGGCCTGGTGGGATTTGAACCTAGGTCCCCAGGGTCTCTGTATTAACAGTCTGGTGATAATACCACTAGGCTGTTGGCTCCCTAGGTTGCACTCCAGTCTGAGGCAAAAGTTCACAGGTTCCAAGTGCGGCAGGATTTGAACCCATAATGCAAGCTGACACACCGCCTGTAGTACATGGGGAATGCTGGGCAGGAGGAGGTGCTGTCCTCCCACTGTAATCTTAAACCCTAAGTGTTGTGCACACATTGGTGTCCTTCCTGCAGCCTGAGATTCTGGAACAACTTAACAGCTTGGCAGTCATTCCAGAGACTGGAGAATTGACTGCGCCTGGCAAGCTAAGAGCAGTTGGATGATACAAACCAAGAGTTGGGGCTTGTGACAGAGTAGAAACCATTTGGATTGATCATTCATCGGTTTTGGTCTTTGGGGGAGTGAGAGGTGAGCCTAGCAATTGAAAGTTTCTCGAGTTATACTTGGAATTGTGATTACTGTCAATGAAGTTTACTCATTAGACCGAACAAGTGATGGCCCAGGGCAAACTGACCTAGGGAGATGCTTAATTAGTGCCTATAAGACATGCAAGGTCCTAAGCACACCACCTAACCCTGGAGATCAAAGTTATTAACACAGGAGAGAATGCAGCTGTCGGCTCATGTTCCACGATAAGTTAATTAGGTCTACACTGTCCAAGAGTGAGGATCACATGGTTATTTACCTGTTTAGCCTGACTTTTTTTTTTAAAAAGATATGCTATTTTTCCATTTACCTCAGAGTGGATCTAACTAATTATTTAAAATGTTTGCCCCTAGGTTTAGTTCACTGTTCAAGATTTTATGTGGTATCTTATGTGTGTTGATTCCTGATATCAGCACAGCAGCCAGATTGGCAGTACCATGGTGGCTCAGTGGTTAGCACTGCTGCCTCCCAGCACATCAGGCCTGGGTTGAACTCCAGTCTTGGATGACTGTGTTGAACTTGCACATGCTCCCTGTGTCTGTGTGGCTTTCCTCCCACAGTTGAAAACTGGACAGGCTGGGTGGATTGGCCATACTAAATTGCCCATAGTGTACAGGGATGTGTAGGTTAGGTGGATTAGCCATGGGAAATACAGGGATGGGTGGGATGCTCTTCAGAGGGTCAGTGTGGATGCGATGGGTTGAATGGCCCAGTGAATGACCCAGTGGTTCTGACTTCCCTAATCATAAAGTGTGCTGAGAGGCTGGTCATAGCCCACATTAACTCAAGCGTCCCAGCCTGCCTCAAACCAAGTCCACAGCGAACGCCATTTCCCTAGCCCTGCACTCATCCCTGGAACATCTGGACCACAAGGGCACCCTATGTCAGGCTCCTACTCATCGACTACAGTTCCAGCTTCAACACCATAATCTGTATCAGATTAATCTCAAAAATCTCTGACCTAGGTCTCAGCTTCACCCTCTGCAACTGGATCCTCAGCTTCCTGACCCACAGACTGCAATCAGTGAAGATGGACAACAGCACCTCCTCCCCAATAATACTCAAACACTGGAGCCCCCCCCCCCCAAAGGATGTTTTCTCTGCCCTCTACTATACTCCCTGTACACTCACAACTGTGTCTCCAAATTCTGAATAAATGCCATCTCCAAGTTTGCTGATGACACTAATGTGGTAGGATGGATATCAAACAATGAGTCAGAATACAAATAAAGGGCTTAGTATCATAGTGCAATAATAACAACCTCTCTCAATGTCAGCAAAAGAAAGGAACTGATCATTGACTTCAGCAAGACAGATGGAGGACATATACATGAACAGAGCTGAGGTGCAGAGGGTCAAAGATATCAAGTTCCTAGTTGGGGCAATAACCAACCATCTGTCCTGGACCTCCAATGTGGATGCAACAATTAAGAAGGGTTAAGAAATTCAGCATGTCCATAAGGACCCTTACCAACTTTTACAGATGCAGCATGCTCTCCGAGTGCAGAATGGGCTGGTATGACAACTGCTCTGCCCAGGACTGTAAGAAACTACAGAAGGTGGTATGTACAGCCCAGACAGCACAGAGGCTGACCTCCCATCCACAGATTCCATTTACACTTCTTGTTGCTGCAGTAAAGCTCATCAAAGACCCCCTCCCACCCCGCTAATGCTTTCTTCCAACTTTTTCCGTCAGGCAGAAGATACACACCCACCAACAGGTTCAGGAACAGCTTCTTCCCTGCCATTAGCACCCTGCTGAATGGACTTCTCTAACTTCAAATAATGTTGATCTTGCTTTGTGTACATCCTGTGCAGCCGCAACCTTGTATACCTCGCTCTGTCTGAGCACCCTCTAACCTGTACCTGTCCCTGTTTGCTGTGATCTGCCTGTACTGCTCAAAACAAAACATTTCACTGTACTTAGGTACGTATGATTATAATAAAACAAATCAGTTAGCCTATTCTCTTCCTTATGCATGTTTTATTGAAGACTGCACTTTTTTTTTTAAGATTGGATTCTGGAAACAGGCCCTTCAGCCCAACAAGTCCACACCAACCCTCCAAAGGATAACCCATTTTCCTCTGACTAATGCACCTAACACTATGGGTAATTTAGAATAGCTAATTCACCTGGCCTGCACATCTGTGGACAGAAACCCACGCAGGCACTGGGAGAACGTGCAAACTCCACACAGACAGTCACCCGAGGCTGGAATCGAACCTGGGCTCCCCAGCACTGTGAGGCAGCAGTGCTGATCACTGAGCCACCGTGCCACCCGAAAGCTCACTACATCTGCTAGTCCCAGGCAGTCTCCCATCCAAGTACTAACCACTCCTGAGTCTACTTAGCTTCTGAGATCAGACGTTTTCAGACTTGTATAGCCATAGGCACTGGCAATTGAGTGGTTATAAACTGTGAAAGGTGTGTTCTGACCTTGTTCAGTAGCTCAAAGTACTCTTGCACTTGCAAATTTGTGCTACAGTACCCAAACATTTAGTATATAATCCAGCCTTGTTTATCAGGCAAATGGTGCATAACGTCCAGACTGAGATTTTAAACTGAGGAATTTGTCCCTTAAATGAATTTACAGGATCCTGTGGTGCTATTTGGAAGAATAGAGAAGTATTATCATTTGTCCACTGGCTCAGGACAGGTGATTAAAAGAGCATATAGAATACTTACCTTTGTTAGTCAAGCTATTGGAATACAAGAGAAGGGAGATTATGTTAGAGCTGTACAGTATACAGTATTATGTTAGTCAGGCTACACCTGCAGCACTGTGCAGTTCTGATCAGCGAACTATAGAAAGGATGTGTTTACAATGGAGGGAGCACAGAGGCGATTCACGAGGATGTTGCCTGAGCTAGAATTCAGCTATGAAGACACACTAGATAGTCTGGTTGTGTCGATGCATTCTAAACAGCAATTGCTGGAAAAGCTCAGCAGGTCTGGCAGCATCTGTGGAAAGAGTCGGAGTTAACATCTCTAGTCCAGTGATTCTTCTTTGGACAGTTCTGTCCCCAGATGCAGCTGAGCTTTCCCAGCAATTTCTGTTTTTCTAGGCTGGACTTGTTTTCATTTGAGCAGAAAATATTGGAGGTTGGGAGTGGGGGTGCAGGACTGAGGTCGACAAAGTTCAGAGGGGCATAGACAGTGGATAGGCAGAAAGTTTTTGTCTCAGTACATGGATCAATAACCAGGGTGCACAGTATTAAGGTAAAGAGCAAGAGCTTGCAGAGGGGATTTGAGCAAAATGTATTCTGCCTAGACGCTATCTAGAACCCACTCTCTAAAAATTGAATTGAATTTATTGTCACGTGTACCGAGGCACAGTGAAAAGCTTTGTCTTGCGAGCAATACAGGCAGATCACAGAGTTAAATAGCAGGGATAAGTAAATAATAGGGAAACAGCAGCAAAAACAAAAACACAGGTGCAGGTGACTGCTAAGAGTCTGTGAGTCAAGCAAATGTATGTATTCCCCAAAACATTTGAGGACTATTCAGATGAACACTTGATACACCATAGACAAACAAGGCTAAGTGTTGGAAAATGGGATGAATAGAAAAGATGGATCACATGCACACAATGGGCTGAGGGTCTTTAAAACTTAATAATTAACATCACACTAATTGTATTCAGTACATACATGGCCTTGAGCATGATTTGTTTTGGTTAAGAATCACACAACAGGTTATGATTTGGAGATGCCAGTGTTGGACTGGAGTGTACAAAGTTAAAAAATCAGACAGCACCAGGTTATAGTCCAACAGGTTTAATTGGAAGCACTAGCTTTCTGAGCACTGCTCCTTCATCAGGTGGTTGTAGAGTATACAAGTGTAAGACACAGAATTTATAGCAAAAGTTTACAGTGTGATGTAACTGAAATTATACATTGAAAAATATCTTGATTGTTGAGTCTCTCATGACCATGATAGTTTCACTTTTTAGATTAGAATCAATCTAAACATTATGGCACAGACAGGGAACACAGGGGGCTAACACCTTCAACATCTTAACATCTTATCTGGGCTGACACCAATTGTTACAGTTAACCTGAGAATGTAACTTTTAAAAAGGTTTTGTGATTTACACATGAAAGAAGTGAAACTATCATGGTCATTCTAACAGATGAGAGACTCAACAGACAATTAAGGTATTTTTCAATGTATAATTTCAGTTACATCACACTGTAAACTTTTGCTATAAATTCAGTGTCTTACAAATGTGTCCTCCACAACCACCTGATGAAGGAGCAGCGCTCTGAAAGCTGGTGTACTTCCAATTAAACCTGTTTAACTGTGACTTGGGGTTGTGTGATTTTTAACACCAGGTTATAGTCCAACAGGTTTATTTAGAAGCAATAGCTTTAGGAGCACTGCTCCTTCATCAGGTGGTTGTGGAGTATAGGACCATAGGACACAATTTATAGCGAACGTTTACAGTGTGATGTAACTGAAATTATACATTGAAAAATACCTTCAATGTTTATTAAGTCTCTCATCTTTTAGAATGGGTAAGTTAATTTCACTCCTTTCATATGTAAACCCAGAACTTTCTTAAAGTTACATTCTCAAGTGAACTTTTAACACGTTGGCCCAGATAATGCACTGAAGGTGTGAGGTGCCCTCTGTGAGGCTGTCTGAGCCCCAGTGTTCAATGAACTTGAGAATGTAACTTTAAGAAAGATTTACATATGGAAGAACTGAAACCAAGATGCCAATTCTAAAAGATGAGAGACTTAACAAACAATCCAGGTCTTTTTCAATATAAAATTTCAGTCACTCCACAACCACCTGATGAAGGAGCAGTGCTCCGAATTAAACCTGGTGTTGTGTGATTTTTAACTTAGCTACAATCATATTTTATTTGGAGTTAGGGAATGTTTGAAGAGTGCTGCTTGGAAGGGAATCTGGCAGGAGGCTCTGTTATACTGGACATCCCCTGTCCCTCAGTATCTCTCTACCCTGTTAATACTGTTATTATTACGGGGAAATCTCCAGCCTCCTAAGAGGACTGAGAAATTGGGATTGGAGCAGGGCCGGGACTCGAACCCACCATCCCCCGTACCACCTTGTACTAGCCGGCCGCCTGTCAGGCTAGGGGGACGATCGCGCGGCGCCACCCGCGGTTCGGCGGCGCTGCCCGCGGCTCCTCTTGGGCTTTTGTTTCTGCCGCCCCGGGATCACCCAGAATGCCGCGCGGCTCCCTTTGAAAAGCGGCGCGGCCGATTCAAGATGGCGGAGGTGGAGGAGCTGCCGGATGAGAGTGAGTCCGGGGGCGGCGAGGAGGGTGGTGGAGGGGACCGGCAAGGGAGACGAGAGGGACAGACCCCCCCCCCCCCAACTCCACCTCCTCTCAGCCACATCCCCTCCCCGTGAGCAGGAGGTCGAGTCTCCGGCGGAGTCTGCCCGATGAGGGCCGAGGATCCGACACTGACTGACAGGCCGGGGCCGGAGCCAGAGCCAGATCCGCCCCCGACCCAGGGCCGTGGGTGGGGGGGCAGACAGCAGAGCCCAGCTCCCGGATCCGCACCGCAGACTGAGAGGTTGGGGAACCTACCGCTGCTGGAGGCGGACCCCCCCCCCCCCCCTCCTCCTCCTCCCCGGGAACACCTCACCTCCACCTGGAGCTGCCTGTGGCTGTGGGGCGGCTGTCAGACTCAGACTGGTCTCCCCCTGCCCCTGTATCCTGGGGCCCTCCGCCTAGGCCAGGCTCTCCTTCCACCCCCCCCCCCCACCCACCCTGACTCTGAGTGAGGGGCTGATGGATCCCCGGCTGGAACAGATAAATCACAGCAGGAGAGTGGGAGCTTTAACACACTTCCCACTGTTGGAAGAAAAGTTGTGCTACTGTTTACTTAAATTTGCAACTGAGTGTAGATCCTGTGCGTGTACGTTTTGTTTTTGTTTGATGTGAATTTTTGTATGTGATGGATTTGAAGGCTGCCTGACAAATGTGACTTTATGCTGGGGTTAGTTCTGCTTTGCCAGAAAACTGAGTTTATTTGGATCAAAGAGATTCTTGGGGTCCCCCTTTTTTCTTTTTGGAATAAGTGGCTTGGCGGTGTGGGTGCTGGAAATGTACACGAGGGGCTGAGTGACCTAAAAGGTGTGGGATGCTGTGTAGCATATTGTATTCAATGCACTTCTCATTGGCCCATCATTCAAAACTATCACCAGTGATTCTGATGAGGTCCTGTTCTTGGATCGCCTTTGCTAATGTGGTCTCAAAGTAAATTTCTGGAATTCCCTATCATGTTTGCAAATCTACTCAATTGCTTTAACCCTTCCTATCTTTGTAATCTTTTTCAGCACCTCCATCCTCTGTAATCTGTGCTCTAATTTTGGAGAAAGTGAGGATGCTAGAGATCAGAGTTGAAGAGTGTGATGCTGGAAAAGCACAGCTGGTCAGGCAGCATCTGAGGAACAGGAGAGTTGACCTTTCGAGCATAAGCCTTTCATCGGGAGGGGGGTACCAAGAGGGCAGGAAGATAAATGGGAGGGGGATGGTGCTAGGAAAAGGTAGCTGGGAATGCCATAAGTAGATGAAGGTGGCAAGATTATGGTGATAGGTTGGAGTGGATAGGTGGGAAGGGAGATGGAAGATAGGACCACCTTCATCTACCTATTGTATTCCCAGTTACCTTCCTCAGCCCCACCCTCTCCCATTTATCTCCCAGTCCCTTTGGTCCCATCCCCTCATTACCGATGAAGAGCTTATGTTGGAAACGTTGACTTTCTAGCTCCTCCAATACTGCCTGACTGGCTGTGCTTTTCCAGCAACTCACTTTTTGACGACTCTAATTTTGGCCTTGTTATTAATTCTGTCCACATGGGCAGCCATTCCTTCATTCCTGAAATTATCCCACCACAAACTTCTCTTGTCTCCTTTGAGACACTCCTTGGAAAAAATGCTACTTGGATCAAGCTTTTGGTCATCTGCCCTAATATTGCATTGGTTTAATGTCCGATTTTGTTGCTTCACTTCTGTGCAGCAGCTTGCAATGTTTTACAATGTTTACAGTGCTCTATAAGAGTTGTTGCTGAAGGTTTTTAATCTGTGGTCTGAGGCTGTCCTGGTTGGAGAGGATATCAATTTTTTATATTTGCTGTTTATTCCCTTGTGTAAATGGCTTTGGCATTTTTTATGTTCAATGTGTGTAAATTTTGATGCATTTTCCTATTTACTATTTCTGCAATTGTGAAATAAGACATTTGTTTATGGTGGTTTTGGATTGGTGTCCATGTGACTTTTTTTTAAAGAGTGATGGGTTCATCTACTCCGTCTGGGCGGGAAACAATAATAGCTTTTGGTGAGAGGGAAAGTTTTTTTTGTGTATGATTTAGATGATTTTTGACATTAAAAACATGCTGTGCTGAATGAATGGTAAAACAGCAATGAAAAACAATGACAGTTTTATGTACTGCACAAGCACTTGGAACTCTTAACAAATTGCTTCTTTAGAATGAATCAAACTGGTAGTGCATTTGTGAATCACCCATAACCCTGCAGCATAAAATGTGCTGTTTTGGAAAATGTAGGGGTGATGGATTCTCAGGGGAACATAGCACAAACAGCCAAGTTTCTGGTGTTGAGACTAGCTCTAATGCAATGAGGGGGTAGGTTGTGTTACAAGAGATCGATTTGTGTTCGGGGACCCTCTAGTCGAAAGTACAGACAGATGTTTATGTGGCCAGGAACGAAAAAGCAGAATGGTGTGTTGCTTCCCTGGTGCCAGGATCAAGGATGTCTCAGAGGGTGCAGAATGTTCTCACGGGGGAGAGGGGCCAGCAGGGGGTCATTGTCCACATTGGAACCAACGACATAGGAAGGGAAAAGGTTGATATTTTGAAGGGAGCTAAGAGTTAGGCAGGAATTTAAAAAGGAGGTCCTCGAGTAGTAATATCTGGATTACTGCCGGTGCAACGAGCTAGTGAGGTAGGAATAGGAAGATAGAGCAGACGAATGCATGGCTGAGGAGCTGGTGTACGGGAGAAGGATTCGCATTTTTGGATCATTGGAATCTCTTTTGGGGTATAAGTGACCTCTATAAGAAGGACGGATTGTGCCTGAATTGGAAGGGGACTAATATACTGGCAGGAAAATTTGCTAGAGTTGCTCTGGAAGATTTAAACTAGTAAGGTGGGGGGAACCCAGGGAGATAGTGAGGAAAGGGATCAATCTGAGACTGGTACACTTGAGAACAGAAGCGAGTCAAACAGGGCAGGCAGAGGCAAAGCAGAGAACAAGGTAGGACTGATAAATTAAACTGCATTTATTTCAATGCAAGAGGCCTAACAGGGAAGCCAGATGAACTCAGGGCATGGTTAGGAACATGGGACTGGGATATCATAGCAATTATGGAAACATGGCTCAGGGATGGGCAGGACTGGCAGCTTAATGTTCCAGGATACAAATGTTACAGGAAGGATAGAAAGGGAGGCAAGAGACGAGGGTGAGTGACATTTTTGTTAAGGGATAGTATTACAGCTGTACTGAGGGAGGATATCCCCAGCAATACATCCAGGGAAGTTATTTGGGTGGAACTGAGAAATAAGAAAGGGATGATCACCTTATTGAGATTGTATTATAGGTGCTCTAATAGTCAGAGAAAAATTGAGAAACACATTTGTGAGGAGATATCCGCTATCTGTAAGAATAATAGGATGATGATAGCAGGGGATTTTAATTTTCCAAACATAGACTGGGACTGCCATAGTGTTAAGGGTTTCGATGGAAGTGTGTGCAAGACAATTTTCTGATTCAGCATGTGGATGTACCTACTAGAGAAGGTGCAAAACTTGACCTACTCTTGGGAAATAAGGCAGGGCAGGTGACTGAAGTGTCAGTGGGGGAGCACTTTGGGGCCAGCGACCATAATTCTATTAGATTTAAAATAGTGATGGAAAAGTTGAAGTTCTAAATTGGAGGAAGACCAATTTGGACGGTAGATTAGATTCCCTACATTGTGGAAACAGGACCTTCAGCCCAACAAGTCCACACCGACCCTCTGAAGAGTAACACACCCAGATCCATTTCCCTCTGACTAATGCACCTAACACTATGGGCAATTTAACATGGCCAATTCACCTGCCCCCAGGGCTGTTTTCCCTGGAACATCGAAGGCTGAGGGGTGACCTTAAAGGTTTATAAAATCGAGGGGCATGGATAGGGTCAATAGAGTCCAGAACTAGAGGGCATAGATTTAGGGTGAGAGGGGAAAGATATAAAAGAGACCTAAGAGGTGATTTTTTTTTTCACGCAGAGGGTGGTACGTGTATGGAATGAGCTGCCAGAGGAAGTGGTGGAGGCTGGTACAATTGCAACATTTAAAAGGTATCTGGATGGGTATATGAATAGGGAGGGTTTAGAGGGATATGGGCCGGGTGCTGGCAGAAGGGACTAGATTGGGTTGGGACATCTGGTCGGCTTGGACAGGTTGGATCGAAGGGTCTGTTTCCGTGCTGTACATCTCTGACTCTACTGTTAATTGGCTTGCTCCTTTTGAGCTGGTGTAAGCAGGATGACCAGAATGCTGTCCTGTACTGTGACTCTCCATTCCATTCCCTTCCCCTTTGGACTGGAAGATGGAAACTTATACAGAAGATTTCCATTTTAACCTCTGACCTCCCTCGGTTCTAGTCTGGGATCAGTAGCTAATGGTGTCAGTAATGACATTGGTACAATTTGAACAGGTCTTAATTGTGTCCCCAGTGTGATTATTGCTGGACAGTAGCCAGGCCTCTGAGAAGTATGTCATTGTACAACAGTGAAGTTCTGTGTGACTAACGTGTTTAGTAGAATTGTTAGGCCTGTCCAACATGTTGATAGTGATACATGCAAGAGCGTTTACTTTGATATCTGTATGAAGCCAAAGCACTCATTGTTACGCATTACCAGTGACCGATCTGCAGCTAACAGTATGACTTTGTCCCCAGGTTATAATGCTCACCGTGTTGTTGGCAGAGAGCCAGCTGAGTTTGGAATTTTTGGATTTGATGAATATGTCTTGTACAAATCTCACATACTTAAGATTTTAGTGAGATCACTTCTGCTTGATTTGAATTCATTTAATTAAACCAAACCATAATTCATTCTACAATGTGGTCATCTGTAGATAAACAAACTGCGCCACAATTATTATACTGCAATGAACTTCTCTGTACATTAAAAGCCTACGGTCTGAGAGTAACTTGAAAGCCATAATCGTACCTTGGATCCATCCACCACATCACAAGGTCACACGAGTTATTACTGTTTAGATTAAGCTGAATTTTCTGTTCATTCATCCATGAGAAAACCTGCAATTCATTTCCTCTTCCCCTCACCTGGTTTTAAATATGCTTTGGTTCTGACATTTCTGTCTTCCATATTTCATCTCCAGTAGCATTGTTTTATTGAATTTCCATATGTTTAATGGACTAAAATGACCAGAATTGTACAGAAGGCTGTTGATAGCGGTAGATGTCCCTTAGAGTCAGTGACTCTGTTTGTTGTTTGTTTCATCAACCCAAAGTATCAGTGCTGCAGCCTTGTGAAGCTAATGTCAGAAGCACCAAGTATAAAAGCACAGTTTAATATAGTCCCCTGTATTTAACCCCTGCTGGAAATGTGTTGCTGGAAAAGCGCAGCAGGTCAGGCAGCATCCAAGGAGCAGGAGAATCGACGTTTCGGGCATTAGCCCTTCTTCAGGAATTATGCCCGAAACGTCGATTCTCCTGTTCCTTGGATGCTGCCTGCCCTGCTGCGCTTTTCCAGCAACACATTTTCAGCTCTGATCTCCAGCATCTGCAGTCCTCACTTTCTTCTCGTATATTTAACCCCTTTCAAGTTCTTTTGTGCAAGTCCCAAGTCCAGACAGTATTCAGTCATTCAAAGGGAATCATAAATCTATAGGGCAGCTCAGAATGGGCCTTGCCAATGTCACCCATATCCCAAGAGCAAATTTTCAGAAATCTGCTGATGTTCCGCACTTGTAGATTATCAACCAGTTGGCTTTGTAATGTTTCTATCTCCATGATTCATCCTCCACTTGAATGCGTTTATAGTATAAAAAAATCTATCTCCTCTGCGCCACTCTCTCCCTCCCTATAACCATCACTACAACCACAACCTAGCCATTTCATGTTCAGTGATGTCCTCATTGTGGGACTGCAAAGTAAGTTAAATACTAGGTTCTGCTAGCATTTAAAATTCATACCAGACTTTTTCCTCTGCATATTCCTCTGCCGACAAGTCTTGGGTATGAATCTGTTTTACTTATTTCCTAATTTTCTGTTGCTTTCTGTAGAAATTCCTTCATCAGTTTTATCGATATTTGTAAGTACAGTAGTGCAGTGGCTAGAAGTTTGAGAACACAGTTAATGCAGTCTGTAAGCATTGGAACAAGGATGGAGATGATTGCATTCATGATATTGTCACTGGACTAGTAACCCAAAGACCCATGCTCTGATGACATAGGTTCCGATCCCACCACAGCAGCTGATAATGCAAATTTTCTGAAGTTAAATGCTAGATTCATCTGGGTTCATTTTAAGGTGCCTTAAGGAAAGAATCTGCTGTCTTTTCCTGGTCTGGCCTACATATAATTTCAGTCAACTGCATTGCTGTGGGTCTGTTAACTGCCCTCTGAAATGGTTTAGCTCTAATACATCACTCAGTTCAAAAGCAATTAGGGACACTTCCAACCCATGAAAGAAAAACTGAGAGCATTGAACTGACAGGTCTTGTCTGGAATGCTGCTTCTGTCTGCTGTTTTCAGATCTGTATGTGCAATCTGAATTTGTTTAGCTTTCCACCCTCCATTTTTGTAATTGCAGGTGATGTGCATATATGTTGTATGCAAAACAAAGTAATTGTGTTTTTGTAGATTTTGATAGTGGCCATCAGAGTTTGTTTGGTTTGAACCTGACTTCACTGACTCTGATCTGATATGGCTTTCTAGAGAGTCTTGCTAATTCTACAATTGGGACATAGAAAGGAAGATGGCTGGCTACTTTCTACTTGTCTAGTACAGTGACCTTCTGATTACTGTGTAGCTTAGGATATAAATAGAACCAGGCTTCAGTGACAGGGAGTAGCAGGTGTCTGTGTTGGTCCCCTCATGCCCAGTCAGTTTAAAGACTAGTCTTAACTGTTGTCTCCATTTGGAAACATATATACATGTGAACAAACATCAGGAGCCAGCCACTTGGGCCTTCAAGCCTCCTCCACTGTTCAATATGATCATGCCTGATCTGATCTAGTTTCCAATCGACTAGCAAAGCTTAGATTCTTGCTGAGCAAGATAGTGATATCAACCTCTTCCTTAAAGATGTTCAAAGACTCTGCCTACATTACCTTTTTAGAAAACGTTCCAGAGATGCTCAACCCTCTGAGAGGAAAAATATTCTTCACATCTGCCTTATGTGGCTACCTTTTGTTTTTTTTAAACTGACATCCTAGCTATAGATTCTCCAACCAGAGGAAATATCCTTCTCATATTCACCCTGTAAAGTCCCCTCAGGACCTTGTATATTTCAATCAAATTACCCCTTGAATTTCAAAAACTGCAGTGGATGCAGTCTACTCTATCCTCCTTTCTTCATTATACAGTCCAGCCGTTCTAAGTGTTGGTCTAGTAAACCTTTTCTGAACTGCCTCGAGTGTATTTACATTCCTCCTTAAAGAAACACACCAGCTTTCGGAGAGTCGCTCCTTCATCAGGTGATTGTCAGGTGACAACCACCTGATGAAGGAGCGTCGCTCCAAAAGCTAGTGTGCTTTCATTTAAATCTGTTGGACTATAACCTGGTGTTGTGATTTTTAACTTCTTAAAGAAGGAGATCAGTACTGTACACAGTATGTCAGATGTGGCTTGACCAGTGTCCTATCTGAGTTAGCTCAATTGGTTGAAAAGCTGATTGTGATGCCAACAATGTATGTTAAATTCCTGCACTGCTGAAATTACCATGAAGGTTATCATGAAGGACTTTTTCTTTCCTCAAACTCTCCCCTTGAGGCATGGTTAAACCACCACCAGCCATCTCTCTCTAATGAGAGATGAGTCCTGTGGGACTCTGGCCATCTTAATTTCATGTTTATAACCTGAAGCATCTTTACATTGATTTCCCTCATAATAAATAATAACATCCTTAGCTTTCCTGATTACTAAGCATATCTGCATACTAAATTCTTACAACTCATGTGCTTGGACACCCAGATCCCTCTGCATCACAGCTGTGGAATCTCTGATCATTGTAATGATGGCTTTTACATTAATCAAGTATATCATCGTGGGGCCAGAGTCCTGGTGAATTACTTAACTAGGGCTGTGGATGGGGCGTGAACTAAATTATGGGGGAAGGTGAGTTTTTAGTTACATGGAAAATTATGGAAAAAATTATAGTGCAGAAGGGCTCAGCAGACATTATTTAAGCTTCCCACAAAAGTAATAGGAGAGTGTGGAAAGGGTTAGGAATTTAACTTCTGGCACAGCAGATGAGACGACTATGAGAAGCAGGACTGAGGATGTCGCACTTAAATATGCGCAGTATACAAAGCAAGGTAAATGAGCTTGTAGCGCAGATTGAAATTGGGAGGTATGATGTTGTGGTTATCACAGATGTGGCTGTGAGGCGATTGAGGTAGGAACTAAATATTCAAGGAGACGAATCCTTTTGCAAGGACAGGTAAATGGACAAGGCAGTGGGCTTGCCTTGTTCGTAAGAAATGAAATTAAATCAATAGGCAGAAGGCATATAGAGTTGGATGGTGTAGAATCTCTGTGGGTAGAGTTGAGGAACTGCAAAGGAGAAAATACACCTCTGAGTGTTATGTACAGGCCTCTTAGCAGCAGTCAGAATGTGCGGAGGAACATAAATCAGGAGGTATGAAGGTACTACTAAAATCACCATGAGGAATTTCAATATGCAGGTGGACCTGGAAAATCAGACTGCGGATCTCAAGAACAGGAATTTGTGGGTGTGTCTATGGGATGGTTTTTGGATCAGCTTGTGGAAGAGCCCACTACAGAACAGACAATCTGATTTGGTGAGGTGTAATTAGGCAGAGTTGATTGGAGAGCTTAAGGTGAAATAACTCCTGAGGGGGTAATGACCATAATATGACAGAATTCACCCTGGAGAAGCTGGAATCAGATATAACTATATTGTAACTGAGTAAAGGTAACTACAAAGACATGAAGATGGTCGAGCAGCAATAGCAGGGGTTTCTGGGGTAATTTGAGAGGTGCAGCAGAAATTCATCCAAAGGAAGAAGAGCATATACCAAGGGGAGGCTGAGGCATGAACGGCTGACCAGGCAGGTTAGAGACAGCAGAAAAGAAGAGAAAAGCATACAACATGTTGAAAATTAGTGGGACGTTAGAGGATTGGGAAGCCCTTAGAAGCTAGCAGAGGGAAAAGAAATTGAGCAAAAATGGGGGAGGAGAAGTTGAAATAAGAATCAACTAGCTGGTAATATAAAAAAATTGCAAGAGTTTTTTTTAAGATCTCTAAAAGGCAAGAGCGTACATTGGACCATTGGAAAATAAAGCTGGGGAAGTTGTAATGGGAGCAAAGAAAAAGCTGAGGAACTAAATAGATACTTTGCATTAGTTTTCACAGTAGAAGACACCAGCAGTATACAAGCATTTTAAGAGAGTCAGGGGATAGAGGCCATCGCTAAGAAGACGACGCTGGGGAAGCTGAAAGTGGATAAATCCAGTTAGTAAGTTTGCAGATGACACCAAAATTGGAGGTGTAGTGGACAGCGGAGAAGGTTACCTCAGGTTGCAACAGGATCTTGACCAGATGGGCCAATGGGCTGAGAACTGGCAGATAGTTTGATTCGGATAAATGCGAGGTGCTGCATTTTGAGAAAGCAAATCTTAGCAGGACTTATACGCTTAATGGTAAGGTCCTAGGGAGTGTTGCCCTAGGACCTTGGGCAAAGAGACCTTGGAGTGCAGGTTCATAGCTCCTTGAAAGTGGAGTTGCAGGTAGATAGGATAGCGAAGATGATGTTTGGTATGCTTTCCTTTATTGGTCAGAGCGTTGAGTACAGGAGTTGGGAGGTTATGTTACAGCTGTACAGGACATTGGTGGGGTCACTTTTGGAATACTGCATTCAATTCTGGTCTCCTTCCTATCGGAAAGATGTTGTGAAACTTGAAAGGGTTCAGAAAAGATTTACAAGGATGTTGCCAGGGTTGGAGGATTTGAGCTATAGGGAGAGGCTGAACAGGCTGGCGCTTTTTTCCCTGGAACGTCGGAGGCTGAGGGGTGACCTTTTATAAAGGTTTACAAAATTGAGGGACATGGATAGGGTAAATAAGCAGGTTGGGGAATCCAGAATAGAGGGCATAGGTTTAAGGTGAGGGGGAAAGAAATGAAAGAGACCTAAGAGGCAACTTTTTCACGCAGAGGGTGGTACGTGTATGGAATGAGCTGCCAGAGGAAGTGGTAGAGGCTGGTACAATTGCAACATTTAAAAGTCATTTGGATGGATATATGAATAGGAAGGGTTTGGAGGGATATGGGCTGGATGCTGACAGGTGGGACTAATTTGGGTTGGGATATCTGGTCGGCATGCATGGGTTGGACTGAAGGGTCTGCTTCTGTGCTGTATATCTATGTCTCTAAATCACCCAGACAGGCTGGACTGCATGCAGGATCTAAAGGAGATAGCTGAGGAAATCTTAGGAGCATTAGTGGTGATCTTTCAGGAATCACTGGAATCAGGGAGGTCCCAGAGAAGTGAAAAATGATTAATTTAGCACCCCTGATAAAGAAGGGAGAGAAAGAGAAGCTATAGGCTGGTTAAACTGACCTCCATCTCTAGTAAGGTTTTAAAGTCCATCAAGGATGAAATTGCATGGTATTTGGAAGTGTGTAGTAAAATAGGGCTGAGTCAGCATAACTTTGTCAAAGGGAGGTCATGCCTGACAAATCTTGTTAAGATTCTTTTGAGTAGGTAAAGAGCAAATTAGATAAAGGAATACCAGTGAATGTGTTCTGTCTGGATTTCCAGACAGGCCTTTCACAAGGTGATGTGCAGGAGGCTGCTAAATAAGACAGGTTTTTTTTTCCTCCGGTTGGCAGCTGATGACTCGTGGAGTCATGAAGTTCAGAAATAGACCCTTCGGTCTAATCAGTCCATGCTGACCATAATCCCAAACTGAACTTAGTCCCTTCAGTTCAGGGACTAAGGGACTGAACTGGCCCATATCCCACCAAACATTTCTTATTCATATACTTATAAACGCATATACTCGTGTCTTTTAAACCTTGTAACTGTACACTCATTCAATGCTTCCTCCACTTGAGTGTACTTAAGAAAGAGATAGATAAGCTCTTAATTAGTAAGGAAATCTAGGGTTACAGGGAAAAGGCAGGAGAATGATGTTGAGAAACATCAGCCATGATCGAATGGTGCAGCAGACCCAATGGGTTGAATGGCCTAATTCTGCTCCTTTTATCTTAGTTTTATACTGAGTCCATTTGCAAACCAATCATTTTCGTACAGTATAAAATTTTGTCCCCCTTTACATTGGTATTCATGCAAATGTTCTGATAGGTGCAAGATGGAAAAACTTCAACAAAATTGTCCTTTTTCAGCCAGTCTCCTCCTCCTCTTGCGCTCCAATCTGTCTGTAACTAAGACTAAAATATCTATTATTTTGGTAATTCCTTCCACTACCTGAATGCTAAATTTCAGGCAAAAGGTTACACGGATCCCGACAAAGACGTAGGATTTTATTTCGAAAAGAGAGGTTTTTGAGCCATTAGTACCGAACTGTTTCTTCCAAGCCAATAAAGTAAACAGCTTATGAGGCCCTCGGTATTTTCTAAAGTTAGAACAATAGAAACAGCATAAATGGGTGGATTCCAGCTCACAGAAACCAGGGTTTTAGAGTAGGTTTTTGTGGTCTTAGAATTGGTTGTGGAAACTGCCACACCCCTCTCGACTGGAGTTTTCTCTTGGTATTTTTTTCCCCTGGACTGGAGAAACACTGCATGTGAGACAATCTATTTTCCTAAATTTGCCTTCGTCAAGGCTGTGTTTATGGGATGATACTATATTGGGGCAGCTACTTTTTAGTCATTAAATAATCTAGTATTCTGTTAAGTTCAAAGTTTGTGCGAAGATTTGTAGCTCGGGTGCTCGTTGTTGTGGTTCTGTTGCCGAGCTGGAAGTTTTTGTAGCAAACGTTTCGTCCCCTGGCTAGGCGACATCATCAGTGCTTGGGAGCCTCCTACAAAGCGCTTCTTTGGTGTTTCCTCCGGTGTTTATAGTGGTCTGTCCCTGCCGCTTCCGGTTGTCAGTTTCAGCTGTTCGCTGTAGTGGTTGGTATATTGGGTCCAGGTCGATGTGTTTGTTGATGGAGTTTGTGGATGAATGCCATGCCTCTAGGAATTCCCTGGCTGTTCTCTGTCTGGCTTGCCCGATAATAGTAGTGTTGTCCCAGTCGAATTCATGTTGCTTGTTGTCTGCGTGTGTGGCTCCTAAGGATAGCTGGTCGTGTCGTTTCGTGGCTAGTTGATGTTCATGTATGCGGATTGTTAGCTGTCTTCCTGTTTGTCCTATATAGTGTTTTGTGCAGTCCTTGCATGGGATTTTGTACACTACATTTGTTTTGCTCATGTTGGGTATCGGGTCCTTCGTTCTGGTGAGTTGTTGTCTGAGCGTGGCTGTTGGTTTGTGTGCCGTTATGAGTCCTAGGGGTCGCAGTAGTCTGGCTGTCAGTTCCGAGATGCTCCTGATGTATGGTAGTGTGGCTAGTCCTTTTGGTTGTGTTATGTCCTCGTTCTGTGGTCTTTCTCTTAGGCATCTGTTGATGAAGTTGCGCGGGTATCCGTTTTTGGCGAATACCTTGTATAGGTGTTCCTCTTTTTGCAGTTCTGGTGTACTGCAGTGTGTTGTGGCCCTTCTGAATAGTGTCCTGATGCAGCTTCGTTTGTGTGTGTTCGGGTGGTTACTTTCATAGTTTAGGACTTGGTCTGTGTGTGTGGCTTTCCTGTATACCCTTGTAGTGAATTCTCCGTTTGGTGTTCTCTGTACCATCACCTCTAGGAATGGGAGTTGGCTATCCTTTTCTTCTTCTCTCGTGAATCGGATTCCTGTGAGTGTGGCGTTGATGATCCCGTGTGTTTTTTCTATTTCCGTGTTTTTAATGATTACAAACGTGTCATCGACATATCTGACCCAGAGTTTGGGTTAAATTTGTGGCAGGACTGTTTGATCTAACCTTTGCATAACTGCCTCTGCTATGAGTCCCGAGATTGGTGATCCCATGGGTGTTCCGTTGATTTGTTCGTATATCTGGTTGTTGAATGTGAAGTGTGTTGTGAGGCACAAGTCCAGTAGTTTCAGTATGACGTCTTTGTTGATAGGTTCAGCGTCCTGTTTTCTGTTCTGTATGTCCAGTAGGTTGGCTATTGTTTCTCTGGCTAGGGTTTTGTCAATCGAAGTGAACAGTGCCGTCACGTCGAATGATATCATGGTTTCTTCTTTGTCTATGTGTGTATTTCTGATGATGTCCAAGAATTCCTGTGTTGATTGTGTTTGGATCCGCTGACCAGGTGTTTCAGTTTCTGTTGTAGTTCTTTGGCCAGTTTGTATGATGGTGTCCCTGGCAGTGATACTATGGGTCTGAGAGGGATGTCTGGTTTGTGTACTTTAGGTAGTCCATAGAATCTGCTTTCCGGGTTCATTCTTTGTAGGTCAGCTCTGGTTATCTGTCCGTTTTTTTTGTAGATTCCTTAGTGTGTTATTTATCCTATTGGTGAGTTGTGGTGTGGGGTCAAATTCCTTCATTTGGTAGGTGTTGGTATCTGCAAGTAGTTGTTGTGCTTTTTGGATGTAATCAGATTTATCTAGGATGACCAGTCAACAAGCCAGGGAAACAGCCAAGCAGAACGGATTCAGGATGATCCAGGTAATGATCACAGACGCGCACAACCGACCTCACAGATACAGACATGAAATTGTGCGCCAAAAGTCGTTAATTTCAAAAACCACGAATCCGGAATGGACCTGGACCATAGAACAGGCTGTCACCAAAGGACAGAACAGGACTACACACCGCAAAAAAACGGCACTAAAAGAAAAAATGGCCAAACTAACACACAACAAAGAGGACACTACAACACACACCTGGGTTAAAAACCTCTCCCACAGACAGCTCACAGTCACGGAAAGAACAATACTGGCCAAGGGACTCAACTACAACCACAGGGACGCCAAGACAGCAGACTTCCTAGCAGCACTAGAATGCACACTCAGGAACAATGGACTGACAGAAGAGACACAACAAACAGTGAGACAAACGGTCGTACCCCTGATAACAAGGAAAAGACAAACACATAACCTCAATACCAAGGAGAGGGAAGCACTGAAATCACTAAGAAACGATAAGAACATAATCATACTACCAGCAGATAAAGGCAGAATGATGGTCATCCTAGATAAATCTGATTACATCCAAAAAGCACAACAACTACTTGCAGATACCAACACCTACCAAATGAAGGAATTTGACCCCACACCACAACTCACCAATAGGATAAATAACACACTAAGGAATCTACAAAAAAACGGACAGATAACCAGAGCTGACCTACAAAGAATGAAACCGGAAAGCAACAACACCCCCAGATTCTATGGACTACCTGAAGTACACAAACCAGACATCCCACTCAGACCCATAGTATCACTGCCAGGGACACCATCATACAAACTGGCCAAAGAACTACAACAGAAACTGAAACACCTGGTCAGCGGATCCAAACACAATCAACACAGGAATTCTTGGACATCATCAGAAATACACACATAGACAAAGAAGAAACCATGATATCATTCGACGTGACGGCACTGTTCACTTCGATTGACAAAACCCTAGCCAGAGAAACAATAGCCAACCTACTGGACATACAGAACAGAAAACAGGACGCTGAACCTATCAACAAAGACGGCATACTGAAACTACTGGACTTGTGCCTCACAACACACTTCACATTCAACAACCAGATATACGAACAAATCAACGGAACACCCATGGGATCACCAATCTCGGGACTCATAGCAGAGGCAGTTATGCAAAGGTTAGATCAAACAGTCCTGCCACAAATTTAACCCAAACTCTGGGTCAGATATGTCGATGACACGTTTGTAATCATTAAAAACACGGAAATAGAAAAAACACACGGGATCATCAACGCCACACTCACAGGAATCCGATTCACGAGAGAAGAAGAAAAGGATAGCCAACTCCCATTCCTAGAGGTGATGGTACAGAGAACACCAAACGGAGAATTCACTACAAGGGTATACAGGAAAGCCACACACACAGACCAAGTCCTAAACTATGAAAGTAACCACCCGAACACACACAAACGAAGCTGCATCAGGACACTATTCAGAAGGGCCACAACACACTGCAGTACACCAGAACTGCAAAAAGAGGAACACCTATACAAGGTATTCGCCAAAAACGGATACCCGCGCAACTTCATCAACAGATGCCTAAGAGAAAGACCACAGAACGAGGACATAACACAACCAAAAGGACTAGCCACACTACCATACATCAGGAGCATCTCGGAACTGACAGCCAGACTACTGCGACCCCTAGGACTCATAACGGCACACAAACCAACAGCCACGCTCAGACAACAACTCACCAGAACGAAGGACCCGATACCCAACATGAGCAAAACTAATGTAGTGTACAAAATACCATGCAAGGACTGCACAAAATACTATATAGGACAAACAGGAAGACAGCTAACAATCCGCATACATGAACATCAACTAGCCACGAAACGACACGACCAGCTATCCTTAGTAGCCACACATGCAGACAACAAGCAACATGAATTCGACTGGGACAACACTACTATTATCGGGCAAGCCAGACAGAGAACAGCCAGGGAATTCCTAGAGGCATGGCATTCATCCACAAACTCCATCAACAAACACATCGACCTGGACCCAATATACCGGCCACTACAGCGGACAGCTGAAACTGACAACCGGAAGCGGCAGGGACAGACCACTATAAACACCGGAGGAAACATCAAAGAAGTGCTTCGCAGGAGGCTCCCAAGCACTGATGATGTCGCCTAGCCAGGGGACGAAACGTTTGCTACAAAAACTTCCAGCTCGGCGAACAGAACCACAACATTCTGTTAAGTTTTCCAATAGCGTCAAAGTTATACCAGTTCTTCTTTCTTTTTTTTGTTTGTTAGTATTTTAACTAGAGGAAAGGATAGTGTGTTTCGCTTAAAGCCAAGTAGTGTGACCAGTCAAATTACACCTGGAACACAACACCTTACACTTACCTTTAAATAAGATAAAAATTAGGATCTCGGCTATCTCCTTCATATATTTGAAGAGGCCAAAGAGTGTGATGCTGGAAAAGCACAGCCAGTCAGGCAACATCCAAGGAGCAGGAAAGTCGCTGTTTTGGGCGTAAGCCCTTCATCAGGAATCCTTTATCTTATGGTTTTATGCTGAGTCCGTTTGCGAACCAATCATTTTCATATAATATAAAATTGTAGTTATGCCTGAAACATCAACTCTCCTGCTCAGATGCTGCCTGACCTGCTGTGCTTTTCCAGCACTACACTGTTTGAATCTGATCTCCAGCATCTGCGGTCCTATACTTTGAAGGGGGGTTTGGTCTGGTCCATAATGATGTATAGCTTTGTGTTTCTCTGTTTCATCTCCTGTCTCCTCCTTGCCAATTCAGCTTTTTATACATATCTATATATTTACCTTCTCTTAATACTCATTACGGGCATGCATTACTAGGAAGAGCTTGGTTTTGACATCAACTATATTTCCCTCTCCTCAAATGTTACTTTACTTTCATGGAAGCCCAATGTTTATTGTCCATCCTTTATTTCCCTGTGAAAGAATGGTCTGAATTTAGAGTCATAGAGCATGGAAACCGATCCTTCAGTCTAACTCGTCCATGCTGACCAAGTTTCCCAAACTAAACTGGTCCCATTTGTCGCGTATCCCTCAAAATCTTTTGTATTCATGTACCTATCCAAATGTCTTTTTAAATGTTGTAACTGTATCTATCTACCATGTTCTCTGGCAGTTAATTTCACATATGGATGAACCTCTGGAAGAAGTTGCCCTTCATCTTCCTTTTTAAATCTTTCCCCTCTTGCCTTAAAATTGTGCCCCCTAGTATTGAACTCCCTCATCCTAGGGAAAATACCTTTGCTATTCACCTTCTCTATGCTCCTCTTGATTTTATTAACCTTTTTTATTAGGTCATCCCTCAACATCTTAACACTCCAGTGGAAAAAGTCCTAGCCTCTCAAACCATCCAGTCCAGATAACGTCCTGGTTAATCTTTTCTCCACTAATCTTTTCTATACCCCCTCCAATTTGATGACATACTTTCCATAGCAGAGAGACCAAACTGTACACAGTACACCAAAAGTGACCTCACCAACATCCTGTACAACTGCAGTATGACATTCCAACTCAGTGGTCTGAGCAATGAAGGCAAACATGGCGAATACCTTATTTATCACCCTGTCCGCCTGTGATGCAACTTAGAAAGAACTACATATCTGAACCCCTCAGACTCTGTTTGATGACATTCCCGGGGCCGTACAATTAAATGTACATGTCCTGCCCTCATTTGTCTTACCAAAGGCAACATCTCAACTGTGTGACTCCTCAGCCCTTTTGCCAAATTGACCAAGGTATCGTTGTAATCTTAGATAACCACCTTCATGATCCACATATCACCAATTTTGGTTTCATCCGCAAACTTGCTAGCCATGTTTCCTAAATTCTCATCCAAATCATTGATATCAATGACAAACAACAGTGGACCCAGCACCGAGCCCTGGTCACAGTGCTCCAGTCTGGAAAACCATGCTGCACCACCACCCTCTGTCTCCTACCATCGAACTAATTTTGTATCCAATTGGCAAAATCTCCCTGAATCCCGTGTGATCTAATCTTACTAACCTGTCTACCATGTGGAACCTTGTCAAAGGTTTTACTTAAGTCCATGTGGACAACGTCTACCACTGTACCCTCATCTATCTTCTTGGTCACGTCCTCAAAAACAACTCCATCAAGTTTGAGAGAGACAGTTTCCCATGCATGAATCCATGCTGACTATCCCTAATCAGTCACAGACTCATACAGCATGGAAACAGACCCTTTGGCCCAAATAGTCCCAACATGCTGACCCTGTTCCCAAACCAAACGAGTCTCTCTTGACTGCATTTGGCCCATAGCCTTCCAAACCCTTTCTATTCATGTACTTAACCAAATAACTATTAGATGTTGTAAATGTACCTACTGCATCAACCACTTCTTCTGGCACTTCATTCCACGCACGAGCCACTCTGTAAAAAGAAAACGTTGTCCCACATGTCCTTTTTAAACTTCTTCCTCTCGCCTTAAAAATTTGCCCCCTAATTTTGAAACACACCTTCACCCCCCCCCCCCCCCCCCCAAGGGGGTAAAAACCCTTATCTATGCCCCTCATGATTTTATAAGCCTCTCTCCGGTCACCCCTCAACCTCCTACGCTACAGTGAAAAAAGTCCCAGCCTATTTATAATAACTCAAACGCTATTGTCCCAGCAACATCCTGGTGAATCTTTTCTGAACCCTCTCCAGTTTAATAATATTATCCTTTGTATAACATGGCGAGCAGAACTGGACATAGCACTTCCAGATAAGTCTGTCCAATCTGAAAAAGATCCATTAATCCTAACTCTGCCTTCTGTGCATTAACCAATCCTCAATCCATGCTATTATGTGACACTTAATATCAAATGACCTTATCTTGTGCAATAACCTTTTTTTTTAAATATGTGGAGCTTGACTCTGGAAATCCAAACCCATCACATCTCTCCGTCATCAAGTCTGCTCATTATATCCCCAACTAACTCAAGCAAATTTGTCAAGCATGAATTCTCTTTCACAAGACCCAAATACTGTTTGGTTATGTTTTTCTAAATGTCCTATTATTTCTTCATTAATCGTGGAGTCAAGAATTTTCCAAACAGCAGATATTAGGGTGACTAATGTATAGTTTCCTGCTTTCTGATTCCCTCTCTTCCTTGAATGGAGTTCCATATCACTTTTCCAATCCTGATCTTTGTCTATTTCCCAGCCTGCATTAGTTGATGAACAGTAATTCTTTTTAAATAACAAGTTCAAAGTGTGCAGCAAAAATATTCCAATGAGGAAGAAGGGTTCTAGGAAGGAGATAAACCTACCATAGTTAACCAAGGAAATAACAGTATCAAATTGTTCTTTTTTTTTCTTTCGATGTGGCAAAATTGAAGATGAAAGTCTCTGGTGTTGAGTGTAGTATATTGGTATCGATAGGGCTTTGGCTAACTAATAGATGAGTGAGTTGGAGTCGGAGTCCTTTTCAGGATATGCTGATTCACCAGCTAAGGCCAGGCAGTACTGGTAGTCAGCAGCAGGTTTCCCTCCCCACATTTTGACCTGATGCCAAGTTGACAAGAGTCAAAGTTGAGGACTTCCAGGGCAACTCCCTGCATGCCTCTGTGCCACCAGCTTTGGTGTTTGACGCTGATTAGTTCAGGATCTATGCAGGGATGATGGTGGTGTCTGAGACATGAACTGTAAGGTCTGATTCTGTCTGTATGACCATCAGGCTATTGCTTGACTGCTCTATAAGGCTACTTTCCCAATTTTTGGTACAAGTGTGTAAAAATTAGTGAGGCCTCTGCACTGTTTACTGGGCAGAATATCCCTTTTGCTTGCAATATCTAGGTTGATATTGGTTGGTCCGGTAAGTTTTTTTTTTTTTGTTTTTAATTTGACTTTTGGCAGCTCGACACATCTATGAATCTATGACTATAACTGTGTGGCTTGCCCTGACCATTTCAGAGTGTATTTAAGACGTGATCACATTGCTGTGGTTTGGATACATGTGAATCATCAGATAGGGAAGGGAATCTGCTATCCTTACCCTGGTCAAATATCAAATTTGGTTTTCGGCAACAGCTGCTTGTTTCATGATCATCCATTACTGACACTTGCTTGTTCTCAGATGTAGTTGATCTGTTGAAAGCACTTTAGGATGTGTTGGAGTTTTCTGAAATTCTACAGAAATTAAATACCTTCCTTTAAATCTCAAAAAAGAAATATTTGTATTTATGGAGTACCTTATTGTGTGTCATGTGGTTACATTAGGAGAAATCTGGAGAGAAGTCAGAAAATGGTGAGGAAGATGAAGAAAAGCTGTGAAATTAAATTGTCAAGGCACATAAACATTGCAGTGAAATATTTTACAGATATATAATTTTTAAAAAAGGTTGGGCGTTGGGTAACTTGAGGCACAGATCAGGTAATACTAGAGGTTACGAGTTGGGAATAGCAGAAATATTCTACGGTCGTTTTGCCTCTATTTACCAGGTAAAGAGAAAATGTAAAGGTGGCAATGAAGGATGATCTGAAGAACAAGATAAGTGAGTTTAGAATAATGAGGGATTGATTGATTGAAAAAACAAAGCACCCTCAAAGAGGGCAAAGTTCCTGGTTTGAATGGATTGCATCCAAGTATTTCAGAAACATCAAGGGAAGAGACAGGAAAGGCATTAGAGAAAATATCAAAACAGCAGAGGACTGGTGAAGAGCTAATGCCCTTCCTCTAGTGTCATACAGATGGACAGCACGGAAACAGACCCTTCAGTCTAACTTGTCCATGCTGACCTGATATCCCAATACAATCTAGTCCCTTTTGCCAACTGTTGGCCCATATCCCTCTAAACCCTTCCTATTCATATACCCATCCAGATGCCTTATAACTGTTGTAACTGCACCAGCCTCCATCACTTGTTCTGGCAGCTCATTCCATACATGTACCACCGTCTGTGTGAAAAAGTTGCCTCTTAGGTCTCTTTAATATATTTCCCCTCTCACCCTAAACCTATGCCCTCTAGTTCTGGACTCCCCGACCCCAGGGAAAAGACTTTATCTATTTATCCTATCCGTGCCCCTCATAACTTTTGTAAACCTCTATAAGGTCACCCCTCAGCCTCTGACGCTCCAAGGAAAACAGCCCCAGCCTGTTCAGCCTCTCCCTGTAGCTCAAATCCTCCAACTCTGGCAACATCCTTGTAAATCTTTTCTGAACCCTTTCAAGTTTCATAACCTCTTTCTGATAGGAAGGAGACCAGAATTGAATGCAGTATTCCAAAAGTGACCCCACCAATGTCCTGTACAGCCGCAACATGACCTCCCGACTCCTGTACTCAATACTCTGACCAATGTGGAAAGTGCCCTTTGTTCAGCAACACTCCCTAGGACCTTAGCATTAAGTGTATAAGTCCTGCTAAGATTTGCTTTCCCAAAATGCAGCACCTCGCATTTATCTGAATTAAACTCCAGCTGCCACTTCTCAGCCCGTTGGCCCATCTGATCCAGATCCTGTTGTAAACTCATGTAACCTTCTTCGCTGTCCACTACACCTCCAATTTTGGTGTCATCTGCAAACTTACTAACTGTACCTCTTATGCTCGCATCCAAATCATTTATGTAAATAACAAAAGTTAGAGGACCCAGCACTGATCCTTGTGGCACTCCACTGGTCACAGGCCTCCAGTCTGAAAAACTACCCTCCACCACCACCCTCTGTCTTCTACCTTTGAGCCAGTTCTGTATCCAAATGGCTAGTTCTCCCTGTATTCCGTGTGATCTAACCTTGCTAATCAATCTCCCATGGGGAACCTTGTTGAATGCCTTACTGAAGTCCATATGGATCACGTCTACAGCTTTGCCCTCATCAATCCTCTTTGAGTTTTTTGAAGAAGTAACAATCATGTTTGTGAGACATGACTTCCCACTCTCAAAGCCATGTTGACTATCCCTAATCAGTCCTTGCCTTTCCAAATATATGAACATTCTGTCCCTCAGGATTCCTTCCAACACCTTGCCCACCACTGACGTCAGGCTCACTGGTCTATAGTTCCCTGACTAGTCCTTACCACCCTTTTTAAACAGTGGCACCACATTAGCCAACCTTCAGTCTTCCGGCACCTCACCTGTGACTGTCGATGATACAAATCTTCCATGCCCTTCTCCATAGCAAACACATGCAAAATACTCGTTTAGTATCTCCCCCATTTCCTGTGGCTCCACACAAAGGCCGCCTTGCTGATCTTTGAGCGGCCCTATTCTCTCCCTAGTTACCCTTTGGTCCTTAATGTATTTGTAAAAGCCCTTTGGATTCTCTTTAACCCTATTTGCTAAAGCTATCTCATGTCCCCTTTTTTCCCCTCCTGATTTCCATCTTAAGTATACTCCTACTGCCTTTATACTCTAAGGATTCACTCGATCTCTCCTGTCTATACCTGACATATATATTTAAGAACGGGATGGATCATATTCAACATTAACTTCTGTTGTCGGAAAAAGAATCCTCAGTAAAGAGAGAACAGGAGGATGCCTTGAAGAGAAATATAGCAATGAGTAGACTGACGGAGGGAGAATCTTGCTAACACAACTAGGAGCAGGCAATTCCGCCCCCTGAACCTGGTTCACTATGTAACATGGTCATAGTTGATCTCCTGTGGGCCTCTATTCCCTATTCCTGTCTTCACCCATAACCCTTTAACACTTTATTAATGAAACATCTGTCATCTCCTCCAACTTACTCAAAGTGCTGCTGTCCACCTTACTGTGGGATAGTGAATTCCACAGATTCATGACCCTCATTCGCCTTATCTCTTTTATATCTGCCAGCTCATGGCCTAAAATATGAGCCCTCATTCCAGTTTGCCCCACAAGGGGAAACATCCACATGTCTACTTTGTCAATCCTCTTTTGCAACTTTATATACGTCAATTAAATCTCCTGTCATTCTTCTCAATTCTATTGAGTGTAGGCCAAAACTACTCAATCGCTGCTCGTGAGACAAAATTTTCATTTTTCGAATGAATGCAGTGAACCTTCTGTAAACTGACCAAAATTATTGAATGTTTTCTTGAAGAATTAAGTGTATTGAGGGTAGTAGTCCAAGGCCTAACTGTCTTCAGCTGCTTCATCAATGATATTACTTCCGTTGTAAGGTCAGAAGTGTTTGCTGATTGAACAATGTTCAGCACCATTCGTAATGACTCCTACTTGAAGTCTGTGTTGCAATGCAGCAAGACCTAGACTATATCCAGGCTTAGGCTGAAAAGTGGCAATGACGTTTGTGCCACACAAATGCCAGGCAATGCGACATAGGAAGGGAAAAGGTTGAGAGTCTGAAGGGAGATTAGAGAGTTAGGCAGGAATTTAAAAAGGAGGTCCTCGAGTAGTAATCTCTGGATTACTCCGTGTTATGAGCTAGTGAGGGCAGGAATAGGAGGATAGAGCAGATGAATGCATGGCTGAGGAGCTGGTGTATGGGAGAAGGATTCGCATTTTTGGATCATTGGAATCTCTCTTGGGGTAGAAGAGATAGATGGAGTATAAAGGCAGTAGGAGTATACTTAAGAGGGAATCAGGAGGGCAAAAATAGGATAGGAGATAGCTTTGGCAAATAGAATTAAGGAGAGTCCAAAGGGTTTTTACAAATACATTAAGGACAAAAGGGTAACGAGGGAGAGAATAGGGCCCCTCAAAGATCAGCAAGGTGGCCTTTGTGTGGAACCACAGAAAATGGGGGCGATACTAAATGAGTAATTTGCATCAGTATTTACTGTGGAAAAGAATATGGAAGATATAGACTGTAGGGAAATAGATGTGACACCTTGCACAATGTCCAAATTACAGGGGAGGAAGTGCTGGATGTCTTGAAACGCATAAAGGTGGGTAAGTCCCCAGGACCTGATCATGTATATCCTAGAACTCTGTGGGAAGTTAGGGAAGTGATTGCTGGGCCTCTTGCTGAGATATTTGTATTATCGATAGTCACAGGTGAGATGCTGGAAGACCTGGAGGTTGGCTAACATGGTGCCACTGTTTAAGAAGGGTGGAAAGGACACGCCAGAGAACTATAGACCAGTGAGCCTGATGTCAGTGGTGGGCAAGTTGTTGGAGGGAATCCTGAGGGACAGGATGTTCATGTATTTGGAAAGCAAGGACTGATTAGGGAAATCATGTCTCTCAAACTTGATTTGAATTTTTTTGAATAAGTATCAAAGAGGATTGATGAGGGTAGAGCAGTTGACATGATCTATATGGATTTCAGTAAGGCATTCGACAAGGTTCCCCATGGGAGACTGATTAGCAAGGTTAGATCTCACGGAATACAGGGAGAACTAGCCATTTGGATACAGAACCAGCTCCAAAGTAGAAGACAGAGGTTGGTGGTGGAAGGTTGTTTTTCAGACTGGCCTGTGGCCAGTGGAATGACACAAGGATCGGGGCTAGGTCCTCTACTTTTTATCATTTACGTAAATGATTTGGATGTGAGCACAAGAGGTACAGTTAGTAAGTTTGCAGATGACACCAAAACTGGAGGTGTAGTGGACAGTGAAGAAGGTTACCTCCGATTACAACAGGATCTTGATCAGATGGGCCAATGGGCTGAGAAGTGGCAGATGGAGTTTAATTCCAATTAATATGAGGAGCTGCATTTTGGGAAAGCGCATCTTAGCAGGACTTATACACTTAATGGTTAGATCCTAGGGAGTGTTGCTGAATAAAGAGACCTTAGAGTGCAGGTTCATAGCTCCTTGAAAGTGGAGTCGCAGGTAGATAAGATAGTGAAGGCAATGTTTGGTATGCCTTCCTTTATTGGTCAGAGTACTGAGTACAGGAGTTGGGAGGTCATGTTGCGGCTGTGCAGGACATTGGTTAGGCCACTGTTGGAATATTGCGTGCATTTCTGGTCTCCTTCCTATCGGAAAAATGTTGTGAAACTTGAAAGGGTTCAGAAAAGATTTACAAGGATATTGCCAGGGTTGGAGGATCTGAGCTGGAGGGAGAGGCTGAACAGGCTGGGGCTGTTTCCCCTGGAGCGTCGGAGGTTGAGGGGTGACCTTATAGAGGGTTATAAAATTATGAGGGACATGGGTAGGGTAATAGAAAAAGTCTTTTCCCTGGGGTCGGGGAGTCCAGAATTAGAGGGCATAGGTTTAGGGAGAGAGGGGAAAGATATAAAAGAAACCTAAGGGGCAACTGTTTGGTACAGAGATGGTATGTGTATGGGATGAGCTGTCAGAGGAAGTGGTGGAGGCTGGTACAGTGACAGCATTTAAAAGGCATTTGGATGGGTATATGAATAGGAAGGGTTTGGAGGGATATGGGCCGGGCGCTGGCAGGTTGGAGTGGATTGGGTTGGGATATCTGGACGGGTTGGACCAAAGGGTCTGTTTCCATGCTGTACACCTCTATGACCAGAAGAGACGATCTAGCAGTAACTCCTTGACATTCAGTTGTGTTATCATTACTGAATCCCCCACTATCAATGTCCTTGGGGTCACCATTGATGGGAACTCGATTGGACTAGCCGTATAAACACAGTGGCTACAAGAGCAGGTCAGAGACCAGGAATACTGCAGTGAGTAACTCTCCACGTAACTTTCAAAAACCTGTCCACCATTTATAAGGCACAAGTCAGGAGTGTGATGAATTAAGTTCCACCTGCCTGGATGAGTGCAGGTGCAACGACAGTCAAGAAACCTGACGCTATCCAGGTCAAAACATTGGCACCACATTCACAAGCATCCATCCCCTCCACCAGTGATGCTCATTAGCAGCAATATGTAATATCTATAGGACCAACTGTAGTAATTCACCAAGGCTCCTTAGACAGCACCTTGCAAACCCACAATCGCTACCATCTGGAAGGACAAGGGCAGCAGATACATGAGAACACCACCACCTGCAAGTTTCCCTCCCAGATGCTCACCATCCTGACCTGATCCTTCACTTGCTGGGTTGAAGTCCTGGAACTTCCTCCCTACATGGATTGTAGCAGTCAAGAAGGCCGCTCATCACCAGCCCTTGAGAGCAGCTAGGAGCAGGCATTCAATGCTTGTCCAGTTCACAATGCCCACATCCCACAAGCAAATTTTTTAAAAAAATGCAATGTCATTACCTGAATTTCCAAAACGCCTTTGATAATACGTCTCATAAATTAATGAATAAGATTCAAGAATTTGGAGTTCAAGGGTGAGTGATCGACTGGATTGCTAGCTGGCTTCAAGATTGAAGGCAGAATGTGGGAACAAATGTTATTTGCTGCACTTAGCCCAAGCCTGAATTTTGCTGCATATGGACATGACTGCTTCGGTTTCTGAGGAATTGCAAAAATGGTGTTAAGTCTCTGTCTCTGTCTCTGTCTCTGTCTCTGTCTCTGTCTCTGTCTCTGTCTCTGTCTCTGTCTCTGTCTCTCTCCTGGGGGGGAAAAACCAGAATTAGGAATCAATGAGTGCTTGCCAAGAAATCCAGTAGGAAATTCAGAAGCGATGTCTTTATCCAAAGAGTGCTGAGAATATAGAACTCTCTACTGTTTGCTTCTCTCACACCTTGTGGTATCGGTGCATGGAGGAGTAATCTAGACAAGTAGGTGAAGGCGAAGGGATTAGATGTCTACCGTGGTGCATTTTAGGTGTGAAAACATGGAAGGAAGCTCAAGTAGAGCATTCGCACTAATATGAGCTGGTTCGATCAAATGTGTGTTTATGTGACAAGTGTCCCGTATAAGCAAACATCTTTCAGTGCTTCTCCGACTGCAGCAGGATCTCTCAAGGATTAAATCTCTCTTTCTCATTATCCCTGTACATGCTACATTAGCACCTGATCTGGGAATCCCTCAACTTTAAACCTATCGTTGTTTCCAAATCTCCTGTGGCTTGTTACTCCCCACTACTTTAACCTCCTTTAGCTCACTGAGCAATCTGCAGTCCTCCAGCTGAGATATTTGGGCACTCTGTAGCCTTCTGTCCACCATTTATTTTGTGAGATATGTGGATCGTACGCTCTTGGATTCCTTCTTCAACCATGCCCACCCTGCCTTCCCCGTCTCCTTTTGAGTCACTCCTCCTTAGTAAATTATAGCCATAGAGTCATACAGCACTGTAACAGGCCCTTCAGTCCAACTCCTCCATGCTGACCACATTTCCTAAAGTAAACTAATCCCGTTTGCCTGTGTTTGATCCCTATTCCTATAAACCTTTCCTATTCACTTACCTGTCCAAATATTGTGATTGTACTCCCCTTTACCACTTTGTGGCAGCTTGTTCCATATACACACCACACTGTGGGAAAACATTACCCCTCAGGTCCCTTTTGAATCTTCCCTTCTCACCTTAAACCTATGCCCTCTAGTTTTGGACTTCCCTATCCATACCTCTTATGATTTTATAAATCTCTATAAGGTCACCCATCAGCCTCGTATGCTCCAAGGGAAAAGGTCCCGGCCTATTCAGCCTCCTCTTATAACTCAAACCTTCCAATCTTGGTAACATCCTTGGAAGTCTTTTTTGCACCCTTTCCAGTTTAATAACATCCTTCCTATAGTAGGGCAACCAGGATTGTATGCAACACTGATTGTGGCTTTGCTAATGTTTTGTACAACTATAACATGTCCCAACTCCTTACTCGGTGCTCTGACCGATGAAGGTAAGCATGCCAAATACTGGCTTCACTACCCTGTCCACCTCTGATGCAAGGTTTTTGAAAAAAACTATGTCCCTGCACCCCTGGGTCTCTCTGTTCGTCAATGTTTTTTAAAAAAATCAAGCTTTCACTCACCTGTCATCATATTTCTTCATGTGACTGTCAGTTTCTGTCGGCAAACTTCTCTGTGAACACCTTGGGATGCTTTACTATATGAAAGTGTTTTGTAAATGCATCGTGGTAGTTTTGTTGTCTGTGTTGGCTGAGATTGGAATGCTGGTTTCCTTGTTTTGAGCTGTACCTCCAAGACCTCCAATGCAACCTGTGAAAGTTCAGCACTCTCTCTCACTGGAACCTTAGCTTATGTAGCTTGGACCCATAGCTGTGCAATTCATACAAGCCACCTAAACCAAGGGGATTTAGAGATACCCTGCTGGATATTTGTTTGGGTTGCTTAGGTGTTTTCAAGCTGAATGATGTAATGAGTCACTGCAAAGGTAAGTGACACCTTAATGCAATAAGTTGCTTCTGCGCTGCATAATAGATTCTAGAATGCTTTTCAGTTTAAACTCAACATCCATAGGCTTTGAATGAATGAGCACCATCCGATTGATGGCCGAAGAGGGAGAAAGTTGAGGGAGCACATCAGCTATACAAGATGTGAAATTGTATAGATGGGGAAAGGGTCCCTCTTCACTGGGTTAACTTAGAGTGAAGTAGTAGAAAAATAGTGTTGAAGCAGATATCAGGAATAACGGGGATCATTTTAAGTCTTTGGAATAATCTGCTGAAGGGATAGTGGAATAACAATGGCAGATACAGTAGGTGAGTTGGAATACCGAGAGGCTGAAATCCTTGGAGCTAAATATCCTGTCATGACTTTTATGGAAGGAGAAAGTGAGGACTGCAGATGCTGGAGATCAGAGCTGAAAAATGTGTTGCTGGAAAAGCGCAGCAGGTCAGGCAGCAACCAAGGAACAGGAGAATCGACGTTTCGGGCATAAGCCCTTCTTCAGGAATGAGGAAAGTGTGTCCAGCAGGCTAAGATAAAAGGTAGGGAGGAGGGACTTGGGGGAGAGGCTTTGGAAATGCGATAGGTGGAGGGAGGTCAAGGTGAGGGTGATAGGCCGGAGTGGGGTGGGGGCGGAGAGATCAGTAAAAAGATTGCAGGTCAAGAAGGCGGTGCTGAGTCCAAGGGATTTGACTGAGACAAGGTGGGGGGAGGGGAAATGAGGAAACTGGAGAAATCCGAGTTCATCCCTTGTGGTTGGAGGGTTCCTAGGCGGAAGATGAGGCGCTCTTCCTCCAACCGTCGTGTTGCTATGGTCTGGCGATGGAGGAGTCCAAGGACCTGCATGTCCTTGGTGGAGTGGGAGGGGGAGTTAGTGTTGAGCCACAGGGTGGTTGGGTTGGTTGGTCCGGGTGTCCCAGAGGTGTTCTCTGAAACGTTCCGCAAGTAGCCGGCCTGTCTCCCCATTTTAGAGGAGGCCACATCGGGTGCAGCAGATGCAATAAATGGTGTGTGGAGATGCAGGTGAATTTGTGGTGAATATGGAAGTGTCGCTTGGGGCCTTGGAGGGAAGTGAGGGGGGCGGGGTGTGGGCGCAAGTTTTGCATTTCTTGCGGTTGCAGGGGAAGGTGCCGGGAGTGGAGGTTGGGTTGGTGGGGGGTGTGGACCTGACGGAGTCACGGAGGGAGTGGTCTTTTCGGAACGCTGATAGGAGAGGGGAGGGAAATACATCCCTGGTGGTGGGGTCTGTTTGGAGGTGGCGGAAATGACGGCGGATGATACGCTGTACATGGAGGTTGGTGTGGTGGTAGGTGAGGACCAGTGGGGTTCTGTCCTGGTGGCGGTTGGAGGGGTGGGGCTCAGGGGCGGGGCTCAAGGGCGGAGGAGCGGGAAGTGGAAGAGATGCGGTGGAGAGCATCGTCGACCACGTCTGGGGAGAAATTGCGGTCCTTGAAGAAGAGTTTTATGACTTTTATGGAATCCCATTTAAGTGAACAGGCCACGTGTTGGTAATATCTTTCTGATGCAATGTTCAGGATTTCTGGGGTTGTTAGTTTTTTACTCTGGCAACTTCTGAGTTATCCCATGCGAATGTTATTATCTGTGTACACTAACTGGAGGATGATGCGCAATGGATTTATTTGGAACGTTCAAAAGGACAGTTCAGAGTATAACTGAGTTATCTGCCCCGACCAACAAGTTACATGCCTTCTATGCAACGTTTTCCACATCACTGATTCTTAGTTATTGCTGCTCAGAGGCTTCACCTGACCGAATGTGCTGCCCTGTAGGTGAGGATGTGTCATGCACCACTGGTGTTTTTTATTCATGGAATGTGACCATAGCAACACTTTTCACTCCTCTCTGATTGCCTTTGAACTGAATGTCTTCCAAGGCCATTTCAGGGGGCAGTCAATCAGAGTCTGGGGACATGTCGGCCAGATTTCCTTCCTCAGAGGATGTTAGTGAACCAGATGTGTTTTTAACGACAATCAACCATAGTTCCTTGGTCACGATTAAATCCAGTTTTTAATTCCTGATTTATTCATTGATCTCTGGTTTCACCATCATTGTGGAATCTGAACCCATGTCCCTAGTGTTTTAATTTGCGTCTCTGGAGTGCTAACATAGTGATTGTACAACTATGTCATTACCTCCACAACAGCCTCCCCATAAGGTCTATATGTCATGCAGGAAGATGCCTTTGAGTTTTGCTTCAGTCTGTATTGAGTTGGTTCATTTGACTTAGAATAGAATTCGAATTCCTGTTGTTTTGAGTGACCATGAGCTGGGAATGATCATAGTGGCCACACAAACTTTTATTGATATCATAATTTTCGGGCCAGGCACAGCATTTCAGGCAATGAGGCATCTGTTGTAAAATGCATGTATGTAACTTTCAGGTGAGAATAGTATCTGCAGGACCCTGATCTCCCCTTTGGTTGCTACCTGGCTTCACATAGACACAATGTTATTTGGGAAGAGCACTGCATCAGCACGATGCCAAAACAAAGATGCTGGAACCTAAAGATAAAATAAATTAATGTGCTTCCATTGTTATAAGACTGGGTATGTGGAAGGTGATTGCTGGAAGTTAAATGAGAGAATAATTTTAGTAGTAGGAATGCCCAACACACCTTCAAGAAAAGACTTACCAGGAAATGAAATGGGTATCAAAACTATGGCAAGTGGAGTGTATTGTCTCGATCTATGAGGAAGGGGGAGTTGGCTCAGAGCAATTAAAAATCTTCCTCCGTTTTTGCTAAAGAGATATGGAGCATTGGAATTTCAGAGTGCTTTATTTCAAAGGGAGAGGTATGGCAGTATCCTTGGTAGTCAATAAGGTAAACCATTAAAGATATTGAGAGAGATAGGGACAAGTTGGACACTGCTGGCTGATACAATTAGTCTCCCAGAGGGGCGAATACAGGGGAAGCATTAGTTATACACACCGGTTATAAATGGCCCCATTTATGTAGAAGTGGTTTAAAGAGTGATTTAATAAATGGTGAAGTTTTGTTGTGAATGTGATTTTGTCATATGTACCGAAGTACCACGAAAAGCTTTGTTTCCGAGCCATACAGACAGGACATAGTAAGCAAGGATGTACCCATCAGAGATTGTAAAAAATACAAGTTACATTGCACAGGACGTGCACTGGGCAAGAACAATGTTAGCAAGATCAGCATTATTTGAGGCTAAAGAGTCCATTTATCAGTCTAATAATGGCAGTGAAGAGGCTGTTCCTGAACCCAAAGGAACGTGTATTCAGGCTTCTGTATCTGCTGTCGACAGAAGAGGCTGTAGGAGATCATTACTGGGTTGTGATGGGTCTTTAATGATGTTGGCAGCCTTTCTGCGGCAGCGAGCTATGTAAGTGGAAACCTGGGTTGTGCACACCACCTTCTGTAGTTTCTCGCGTCCCTGGGCAGAATAGCACCCAGACAATATGCTTTCAATGGTGCACCTGTAGAAGGGGCCTTGTGGACATGCCAATTTCCTTGAGCTGTCTGAGGAAGAGGAGGCATTGTTGTGTCATCTTGACAGTCTCATTTACATGGGAAGGCCAGGGCACGTTGTCAGTTATCGTCATTTCGAGGAACTTGATACTCTCCATCCCCTCATCCTCCATTACATGATGTAAGTGGAGGCGTGTCCTCCTCCTTTCTGAAAGCACTTCTTTAGTTTTGCCAATGTTGAAAGAGATTGTTCTCATTATACCACGTCACCAAGCCCTTCTATATTTTAACTTGTTGCTAGATGTCCGTCCTACTACAGTAGTGTCGTCAGCAAACTTGTAAATGGTATTCTTTTGGAATTTGGCAAAACAGCCCTGGGTGTACAGGGAGTACAGTAGGGGGCTGAGGATGCATCCTTGGTGGGGGGCTACAGTGTTGAGTGTTAGTGTGGAGGAAGTGCAGTTACCCATCTTCACTGTGGTCTGTGGGTCAGAAAGCTGAGGATTCAATTGCCGAAGTCAAGACCAAGGTCAGAGTTTTGAGATCAGTCTGGAGGGGATAACTGGTGTTGAAGGCAAAGCTGTAGTCAATGAGCAGGAGTCTGACATAGGTGTGCTTGTTGTCCAGATGTTACAGGGATGAGTGCAGGGCTAGGGATATGGCATCCGCTGTGGACCTGTTACATCGGTAGGCAAAATTGTAGGGGATCGAGACAGGCTGGGAGACTGGAGTTGGTGTGAGCCATGGTCAGCCTCTCAAAGCATTTCATGATTTTTTGTTCTAATGTTTTTCCCCACACTACCGCCTAACAGTGGTAGTGCTTATTTTTTTACCCATTTTGTGTGTGTGTGTGTGTGTGTGTGTGTGCGTGCGCAGGACACAGTGGGGGACAACCAAGTGTGTAAACCGTTATACGCCACCGCCAGGACGTAAGGAAACACCCACGTGTCCAGTGACAAGCGGTGCCCTTCACGACAAAGGATCATAAAGTAAAGGGGAGGGCAGGGATAAAATCAAAATGGAGTTGGAGGGGGCAATAAAACACTGAACTCCCTGCGGTGCCCACCTCTCCCTGAACAGCTCCAAAGTGTTGGTAAACACTGCGTGCTCCTTCTCCAGAGACACCCAGGCTCTAATGTAACCGTGGAAGAGGGGCAAACAGTCAGCCCTAACGACCCCCTCCGCGGCCGGCTGCCTGGACCTGTTTATGGCCAGGTCAGGCAGCATCCGAGGAACATGAGAATCGACGTTTCGGGCATAAGCCCTTCTTCAGGAATTAGGAGGGTGTGCCAAGCAGGCTAAGATAAAAGGTAGGGAGGAGGGACTTGGGAGAGGGGCGTTGGGAATACAATAGGTGGAAGGAGGTTAAGGTGAGGGTGGTAGGCCGGAGAGGGGGTGGGGGCGGAGAGGTCGGGAAGAAGATTGCAGGTCAAGAAGGCGGTGCTGAGTCCGAGGGTTGGGACTGAGAAAAGGTGGGGGGAGGGGAAATAAGAAAGCTGGAGAAATCTGCATTCATCCCTTGTGGTTGGAGGGTTCCTAGGCGGAAGATGAGGCGCTCTTCCTCCAGGCGTCGTGTTGCCATGGTCTGGCGATGGAGGAGTCCAAGGACCTGCATGTCCTTGGCAGAGTGGGAGGGGGAGTTAGTGTTCAGCCACGGGGGCGGTTGGGTTGGTTGGTGTGGGTGTCCCAGAGGTGTTCCCTGAAACATTCCGCAAGCCTGTCTCCCCAATGTATAGGAGGCCACATCGGGTGCAGCGGATGCAGTAAATGATGTGTGTGGAGGTGAAGGTGAATTTCTGACGGCTATGGAAGGATCCCTTGGGGCCTTGGAGGGAAGGGAGGGGGGAGGTGTGGGCGCAAGTTTTGCATTTCTTGCGGTTGCAGGGGAAAGTGCCGGGAGTAGAGGTTGGGTTGGTGGGGTGTGTGGATCTGACGAAGGTGTCGTGGAGGGAGTGGTCTTTCTGGAACGCTGATAGGGGAGGGGAGGGAAATATATCCCTGGTGGTGGGGTCTGTTTGGAGGTGGTGGGAATGACAAAGGATGATACGATGTATCTGGAGGTTGGTGGGGTGGTGGGTGAGGATCAGTGGGGTTCTGTCCTGGTGGCAATTAGAGGGGCGGGGCTCAAGGGCGGAGGAGCGGGAAGTGGAGGAGATGAGGTGGAGAGCATCGTCAACCACGTCTGGGGGAAATTGCGGTCTTTGAAGAAGGAGGCCATCTGGGTTGGGTTGTTTGGCATTGGAATTGGTCCTCCTGGGAGCAGTTGTGGTGAAGGCGAAGGAATTGGGAATATGGGATGGCGTTTTTACAGGGGGCAGGGTAGGAAGAGGTGTAATCTAGGTAGCTGTGGGAGTCAGTCTGTTTATAGTAAACGTCTGTGTTGAGTCGGTCACCCGAGATAAAAATGGAGAGGTCTAGGAAGGGGAGGGAGGAGTCTGAGAGGGTCCATGTAAATTGGAGGTTGGGATGGAAGGTGTTAGTAAAGTGGATGAACTGTTCAACCTCCTCGTGGGAGTATGAGGTAGCGCCGATACAGTCATTGATGTAGCGGAGGAAAAGGTGGGGGGTGGTGCCCCCCTCATTCCTGAAGAAGGGCTTATGCCCGAAACATCAATTCTCCTGTTCCTTGGATGCTGCTTGACTTGCTGCGCTTTTCCAGCAACACATTTTTTAAGCTGTGATCTCCAGCATCTGCAGTCCTCACTTTCTCCCTGTTTATGGCCAGTTTGGCCAGGCCCAGGAGCAGGCCCACATGGAGGTCCTCTGGCCTGCCTCCCCGCGCGTGCCCAAAGAGCAGGAGGGTGGGGCTGTAGTCCAATCAAAAACAGAAGGTTTTTATGAAAGTCAAAAAGGGACACAGAACAAGCAGTTAGGCAGGGAGTCTGTGAACCACCACAATCTGTGGTTGCAGGGGACCGCTGCGTGCAGCACCCTCAACCCTAGATCCCTAAGAGAAAGGGGGAGGACTTGCACATAGAGAGCCCTCCACTGGGGATCCCCACTACCCAGTGGCAAATGGGCATGCCAAGGCCTGTCCAGGCAGTGGATGAGGGAGAAGAGGTGGATGGTGAGCAACATCTTTTTGAAGCAGGTGTGGACTTCATCCTGTAGGAGGGAGAAGTTGAAGATGTCAGTGAAGACCACCATCAGTTGATCCGCACAGGATCTGAATGCTCGGCCGGGGACACCATCTGGGCCTGTTGCTTTCCTTGGGTCAAATCCCAGGGAAGACCGATCTGACGGAGAGAATAGATGTGTCTGGGGCTGTCATCACTGCGCCACTGACACTTTGCTCAAACCGAGCAGAGAAGGCATTTAGCGTGTCAGGGAGGGAGCTTTGTCTGCAATTTCAAGCTGCTTTGAAAAGTTATTTAAAGGAAGGCAAGAAATTTGAATGGTCAAAAGAATGTCTGTGTACCTGTGGCAATTTGAAACCTGTTCTGGCTGCCATTCTAGTTTCTACAGCACACAATGATGTCAGGCAATTTAAACTGACTGATGTCTTTGACATCTGTGCAGGTACAAGATGGCAAAACAGAAATCAGCAGCCAATCAATTATTTTTCAAGCAAAGTAAATTCATTGCAACAGAAATACTCAGCTGTGGAAATGAAACCTTTTTTAGTTTGGTATATCTTCTGCAACATTTTGAAGTCTATAAATCTGAGACTGATTTTATATAGATCGTAAACCTCTCTACTTCAAAAGATTTCATACCAAGAGTTTGAGCGGTTAATTGGAGTTTAATGTTTCAACCATACAACTTGAAAGTCATTGGTATGCTGTCTTCTGAATACATCATAGATGATTCCTTATCATGAAATGTTCTTGTGTGTTGCTGCTAAAGTGAAATGAAGTTTCATGGTACTAATTTCATGATTTGGAAACATGGGAAACATGTATGACTAAGTTTGATTTTATTTCTGCATTTATAAGAGGCAGAGTCACTGGTTTAGTTTGGTGTTTACATGCACCCACTTTGAGTGTTTATAACCCTTGTGGTGAACAATCCTGTGCATGAGAAACAAGAATAGAAGACAGAAAATTGCTGTTGTCTAACAAGGTACCAATGATTCAGGGAGACAGAACCATCCAGAGGTCAAGTAGTGTGTGTAAGTTTGGTCAAAGTTTTTTAAAAAAACCCACTGTTGGTGTAGCAGTTTTTAAAACCAGCCAGGGTTCAAGGAAAATGTGCTGAATGGCTTAGAAACTTCTAGAAGCAGAAAGTCTCTAGAGACTGAGTGTGCAAAGCCAGTGTTTGATGTGATAGTATTTACAAGTTTTAAGAAGAAAGCTCCAGGAATCAATTATAGGTTTGCCAACTGAAAAACCTTCATCAATGTGGTGACAGGGTAACTGCTCATCAGTATCTATCAGGTTGATGTGGATAAAAGGGTTGAATCTTTATTTCTGATATTTGTCTTAAGATTGGTTCAATTTTGTTTTTGTAGGAAGCTTTTTCTTTTGGTAAAAACAAATTGGCAGTCCCTTGTGAACTGTTCACCACAATGATTAAATAACAAAAATAAAACTTTGCCAATCAAGTCAGGTTTCACTTTAGGCTGTGACTTAGCCAGTAGTATCGATTGTGGTTGTAACACTCTTAAAAATAAGAGGTGACCCATTTAGAGATGGAATTTTCTTTTCTCAGAGGGTCATGAGTCTCTGTAAATCTTCAAAAGAGAATGAAGAGTCCTTGAATGTTTTTTTAAGACCAGGCAAGAAAGGGTAAAATCATCCATTATTGAGCATCATGGCGGGGGAATAGAGGTCCTGAGCAGGGGCTTGTCTGCTCCAACTGCCTTTCTTTTCCTTTTTTCACTTACCTCTTGACTTGAGCTTGGACATCATTGATGGCAGTGAGGAACCACAGCCTGGACTTGAGGGGACCCACTGCAGACCTTGTGGCAGCAGCAAGTGAGCCCCTGTTTACTACTTCAGGGCAGGCATGGGATCTGGCATCGAAATCGGTCGAGGCGCCATCGGTGAGGTAGGCCCAGCAGTGAAAGATGGTGCCTGAAGATCGGCGACTTTGTTATTGGTTGATGGCAGCGAAGCATTGGCGGAAGGGCGACACAACAACAAAGAGGTGGGCCCAGTGGCGAGAAATGCAACTCTGATGTTGGGTCTGGCATTGATGGTGAGGAGGCAGTGGCTGAGGAGTATCGGCCCAGCAGCCAAAGATGGTGCCTAAAGAGTGAAGACTTCATCGTTGGTTGGATCCAGTGTAGACAGCGGTGGACTGCACTGGTGTTGTTGATGATGAGCAGGCTCAGGACTGTTGGACTCTTTAAGCTATATCTTTTCTGTTTATTTTTCCTTATTCTTAAAACTATTGGCAGCATGGTGGCTCAGTGATTAGCACTGCTACCTCACAGTGCCAGGGACCCAGATGCAATTCCAGCCTCATGCGACTGTGCAAACTCCACACAGACATTCTCCCTGAGTTTGCGTGGGTTTGCTCCAATTTGTTCCCACAGGCCAAAGACATGCAGATGAGGTGAATTGGCCATACTAAATTGCCCATGGTGTTACAGGATGTGTAGGCTAGGTGTATTAGTGAGGGGAAATGTAGATTAATAGGGTAGGGAAATGGGTCTGGGCAGGTTACGCTCTGGAGGATTCATCTGTATTTGTTGGGCCTACTGGCCTGTTTCCAAATTGCAGGGATTCTATGATGATTCTATTCAAAATGGTGCTGATCTGCAGACAGTAGGAAAGCATTTGGTTATATTTTGCTGTTTCTTTCTCACTAAAATGCATGTGATAAAATCCTTCATTCAGAGTATAAATGATCTTCAGGATAGATCCTTGATCAGTAGGAAATCAATAGTTACAGAGAAAATGCAGAAAAGTGAGCATGAGGAATGTTGGATTGACTGAAGGGCTAACGCGAGGGCCTACTTCCGTTCCTATTTCTTATGGTCTCTTGAGTACGCAGGAATGTGAAGTACTAGCATCAACCAGGATCGTCTGGAATGGTGGAGCAGTCTGGACGGCTGAATTGCCGAATCCTGCTCCTAATTGTCCATATGACCTCTGGTATTGTAATAAATCTGATTCCATAATTTTTGGGGTCAAAGAAGAAATTTCCATTTCTGGTGTGCTTTTCACAACTTTGTCTTTCCTAAGCACTTTATAACCAATGAAGTCCTTTTATAGTGTGGTCATTGTTCTATGGGCGGCACGGTGGCACAGTGGTTAGCACTGCTGCCTCGCAGCGCCAGAGATCCGGGTTCAATTCCCGCCTCAGGCGACTGACTGTGTGGAGTTTGCACGTTCTCCCCGTGTCTGCGTGGGTTTCCTCCGGGTGCTCCGGTTTCCTCCCACAGTCCAAAGATGTGCAGGTTAGGTGAATTGGCCATGCTAAATTGCCCGTAGTGTTAGGTAAGGGGTAAATGTAGGGGTATGGGTGGGTTACGCTTCGGCGGGTCGGTGTGGACTTGTTGGGCCGAAGGGCCTGTTTCCACACTGTAAAGTAATCTAATCTAATCTAATCTAAAAATCTAATATCTGGTGGGATGTTCTCATCTCCAACTGCACCCAGAATTTTAATTTCTTTCTCTGGTGTGGGCATTGTTTTATTTTGTGGACCATTCCATGTTGCAGCTGAGAAAAAGGATGTTTGAGAAGCAAATCCAACGCAAACCCATCAGACTTGGTAAATTCTTCCCAATGTTAACACCATTTGACTATTACAGAAGGCAATGTGTTCAAGTTACTTTTGTTTAACGTGGAATGTTAGCAGCCGTAATCAAGTCCTGTGACAACCCTGTATTCATCCTTTTGCGAGCTGAATGATTCAATCACTAGGGCTTAATTTATATGAGAAGATTTCTATTTTTTAACCTGTGGACTATAGAGTAATAGGACACCGGAAACATTCTTCAGTCCAACTCATCCATGCTAACCAAGATTCCCAAACAAAACTAGACCCACTTGCCTGCGTTTGCCCCATATTCCTTTTAAACCTTTCCTATTCATGTACCTATCCGAATGCATCTACCGCTTCCTTTCATATTCCACATGCCAACCACCACTTTATGGAAAAAATTGCCTCTCTGGTCCCTTTTAAATCTTTCACCTCTCTCCTTTTAAAAAAAAATGCCCTCTAGTTTTGAACTCCTCCACCTTAGGGAAAAGACCTTTGTTATTCATCTTATCAATGCCCCTCATGATTTTATAAACCTGTGTAAGGTCACCCCTCCAGCTCCTACGCTCCAATGAAAAACGTCTGAGCCTATTTTTATAACTCCAACCCTCCAGTCAGAGCAACATCCTTAAATTTTTCCTGCACCCTCTCCAATTTATTAATGTCTTTCCTATAGCAGTACATGAGAAATAAGTCCCATACTTCCCTTGACTGAGGAATCTTGCTTCTGAAGTAGGCTTTTCTATTTGCCATGTACAATTATTGCTAAGCTTCTCGTCAGTCAAGCCACTATTGCTCACGTTGAACTACATACTAGTTTGATCATTCCACTTAGTCTGTCAGCCGTGATTCAGTTGTTTAAAGCCCACCTCCAAGTCAAACGATTTTGTCCTAATCCAGAACCTTGTGCAGTAAATCCAGGCTGAGACTGGCAGCCTAATGCCGACGGAGTGATTGGGTGAGCACATAACTGGTGATATTGCATAGGCTGCAGTTGTGATAAATAAACACGACTGCATTTTATTTGGAGAGGGAATTGAAGGTGCTGCAGGGGAAAGTTGTACCACTCTTCACAGCTATCAGCACAATGACTGAACAATTGTGCTAACTTAAGGTCAATAATTCTTGAGCCAGAGAAGATGCATCCAAGGATTCTCAAGGAACTTGCTATAACTAAGGCACAGTTCTTCCAAAAATTACTGGAGTTTTGCTTGGGGAACAGGGAAAAGGCAAATATTGCTTATTTTCTTACGAAAGTGGCAGAAGTGACCCTTGAAACTAGAGATTGATATTACTTGCTAAACTTAAGTAATGGTATGGAAACACTGTAAAGGTTATAACCGGTCAATGGCAAAGCAAGAAAAATCATTCCTGACCCCACTCAAAACCTTGGTGAGATGGTGCGATATCTCAATGGTGAGAATTCTGTCTTCTCTTAGATTGTATTGTCCACTCATTGTGTGTTCCTAATATGGAGCTACAAAGAAGTTATCAAGTTGTCCAAGCAGCTAACCCCATAAAAGAATTCTCTTCAACAACCAAGCAAGGAATAAATAGTACTAAAAGCTAATAAGTTTCTGGAAAAATAAGGAAAAATAAAACAAAATTGGACCAAAATATGCAGTGATTGTAGAGGATAGTTATTCAGTTAGAATCAAATTGGTTGGCCAACTGACTTTGATTTCTGCCTTTGGGGAAGGGTAGAATTTGTTTGCAGCACAGCTTAACCTACAGTGGAACTGTGAGGGACTGACCGCGACACAGTCGGTTTCAGTGGGGGAGTGGTAGCACGCACTGACAGTTCACCATCAACCACTAGCACCATCAAATCCTGGCTAAGATTGTAAAGCAACTACGTAGAAATAACACTGCAGTCAGTGAACTTGCAAAGCGACAGTCCTGTCACTCGAGCTGATTGCATGACAATGGCCTTTTGGAGTAAAAGCACTGGATTTGGGGTGCTTGAATTTCAAGAGACCTTTTTACAGTTCCTCAAAGTCTGAGGGTGGATGTAAAGAAACTAGGAATCAGAAATTATTTGCAATTGAAACTTCTATTGTTGACCAATAGATCCCCAAGGCAGTGAATCCTGGTCTTGTGGCCAGCCTGGGAGAATCTGGGCTAATCATATAGATTCTGGATTAGTGGTGCTGGAAGACCACAGCAGTTCAGGCAGCATCCAAGGAGCTTCGAAATCGACGTTTCGGGCTGTGCTCTTCCAGCACCACTAATCCAGAATCTGGTTTCCAGCATCTGCAGTCATTGTTTTTACCTCGCTAATCATATAGAGACAGATCTAATGTAATCACCACATTCAGTAGTCGAGTTGATGGAGTCCAAGGTTGTGGAGGATTTTCGAGCAAGTTGTTGATAACATGGAGGATGTTTGAGCAGGTTGAACAGACATTTAATACTCAAATCGAGAGCTGTAAACAGCAAGCTGTTTATTTCACTTCATGACTGATGCCAGATGGACCAATATGTTTGCTGTGTTACTGTGCACCTGTGTTAGATTGAGCTGAGCTGAAATAAATTGGGGTCAACTGGATTTAAGACTGAAGCTTGTAGCCCACCTCCTTGGGGAATGAACGGAGCTTATTTTAAAGTTGGTAAGATTGTGTAGGGAATTGATTAGTCGCTTTTCCAGGTTAATTGCTCAGACAGAGAAGAGTTCAAATACCATGGGAGGAGAGTTCAAATTAAAGTTAGAAGGCGAAGAACTGAGCAACACTTTTCACCCAAAAGACTGGAGTTATGGAATAAATTAGGGAAGCCAGACAATGTAAATAGGTTTTAATGGATAATTATTACGTTTCCATTGAGAGATGATGTCGTTATGTGTTGAATTGGCAGCATGAAATGTGTGAAGTAACAGTCTGTTCTAGTATAATGAGTTTTCCCCCATGTCTGGTAGTTATTTTTGAGATAATGTGCGAACCCATTATTTTCAGATCTATTTCACTTGTCACACTTTATTCTTTCACTGATTTTTTGAGAGGGATTTGGACCCAGCTTCTCAAAGTACAGAGTACCATGCTCACTCGTCCTTTTTTCATCCCACTCCCTCCTTCTGCCTTTTGAATATAACAAAATAAATGTGTTGTGAACTCTTCTGAAAGCACAGGTGAGAATCGGAACATCCACCTGTATGAGTGATCTCTCGCACAACTTCCTCAGTAGGTTATCTCACTCAAATTGCTTTTCAGTGACCTCTGCATCCGAAGTGATGGGAGTGTGGAAATTGCAATGGGAAGGAATACAGGTGTAGTTGAGATAAATAGTATAGATGCATTTACTAGGCAACAAAAGGTAGATAAACAATAAGTGGGAATCAAGCAGAAAGGTAATCTGGGTTAGTTGAAGAGTAAAAGGGAGGCCTTATGGAATACAGGCATTGACATGGGCCTGTTTCTGTCCTGTAGAATACATACAAATTATATACAGGTTGTTTAAATCTGCTTCCAGACAGCTGTTCTTTTACAGCAGCCATATGCAAATATGGTAAATTTTGTCTTTGTGCTACACCAAACCATCAGTCATTGCTGTCAACCTGAAGAGATTCACAGCTCTACACCCCTCTTCTGTAGCATTCTGAAATCTGCATAAAATCTCCGTGTTTGGGATTAGCACTACCCACCTGAGTAACACTGCATTTAGCTACCGTGAGTGTCATGTTCCAGATGTGGGCCTGTTATCCTGGTAACATCTACATCTGATTATAATTTTTCACCTAGTTTAGATCTTAAAACATGCAGCAATACTGCATCATCTATGAACAATATGTACAATTTGTGTGCATTTTTTAAGAGTTGAAAAAGTTAAGGCAGATACACAAGACCAATATAAGATAAATAATTTTATTGCCTTATCCACAGTACATCTAATCAGAAATTTGTCATTCTTAACTGGTCTGGTCTCTGACTCCAGACCTACAGAAATGTGGGTGACTCTAAACTACCCTCAGGCACATAGGCTTGGGCATTGAACACTGGCCTAGCCAGTGATACCCACATAGGCATAGGATTCCTGATGAAGGGCTTTTGCCCAAAACGTTGATTTTCCTGCTCCTCGGATGCTGCCTGACCTGCTGTGCTTTTCCAGCACCACTCTAATCTAGACAGTGATAACCACATCCCATGAACAATTTTTTTTAAAAAATCCTATGTTCTTACCTAGACTATCAGAAGTCTCAGAAACTTTGAAAATTCACATCCATGTGTTTTCCATGCTGCCCATATCCAACAATTTTCCCAAAAAAATTATTTTCTGAATTTTGGAACTGTTTCTTTGCTGTGCTGGGACTTTTAAGTCACCCTTCTTCATCCCAAGTGGGCCTGCAGAGAATCTGGAATGACTGCTTTCCAGTAAGTTGCTAATTAGTGAACTCCAAATGAAGGACATCAACCCTGGTAGATTGCAATCGACTGATCGATCATGGAGCCTGACAATTGATCTCACTGCCTGCATTCCTTCGCCAGATGCATATCGATATTATGTAGCTGCGTGACATCTGCTTCCAAAGCTGCGTGGCTGCAGAAAAGTGCATGCTGTTCACATGCTTTGCCTGCATGCTGCATTACATTTCAGTTCAGCTCCAGTTTCAGGGTAAGGCAAGTGATTTTTTAATGGTGGCAATATAAACATGTATATTAGAAATATACTAGGAATTGATTTTCAAACTTAGGTTATTCAGCCCATCATGTCCATGTGGACTCTCTGCAAGAACAGATCAATTTGTCCAACTCCTTTAACCAGTCTCTGTAGACCTGCAGTTTTTGTTTCTCTCTGCAGCTACTTTAATAGGGATGTGTAGGATAAAGACTAGTTACTTGGAATACTGCAACGTCCCAATCCAATGTCTAGCAACGAAAGCCATAGGTACTGGAAATAAATTTCCATCGCTGAGTAACCTCCCGTGCATCTACACTCTAAGACAGCCATTGACCTTGTGGATGTTTGAGGCCCGATTCCAGAGGCCTACCTGCAGCAGAACCAGCGGCACAGCGACATTACCAACTACAGTGTGAAGCAATAATGATGAACCTGGAAAGAAACCACAAATGTATAACTTCCACATGGAATGGGAATATTAACTTCTACTCAACTGTAAAAGACGTTTGCCTTGTAATGACCAAAGTATGTTGCTAAGTTTAAAAAAAAAAGGGAATCTGAAATGACAAATGCACAGTAAATTCAAGGATAATTTTCCCTCAAAATGCATGCTTCAGACCAAGAAAGTTGAAAAGTTGAGAGCCTTTTTGAAAGTTTTTTAAAATAAAATTGCAGCAAAAGCACTGAAACATCGTTGAATCTTTGCCATGTTTTGACAAAACACAATTCCCAGATAGCAAAGTAGTTAAACAAGCATTGACGGTTGACATTGACTCTTTACTCAAAGATTTTAAGAAGAAATACTAACTGCAATCCAGAGCATGTCCCTTGGTGCAAAGTGAGTGGAATCTTTGAAGATAACTTTTAACAATCACAGCAGGACCTGAAGATTATTATTATTAATGCTTCTCATTGGCCATTTAGTTAATACATCAACGCTACTGACTGTTTTTGTGCGCATGGCTGTTAAGGACATTACTAAAAAGGATCTTCAAATCTCTTTTGCCCCTCTTAGAGAGAAAAAAGGGTGACAATTTCTACAATACATTCAAAAGATGTGTGCTTGAGAAAACCAGTTTCAATTTTTAAAAAAACATTGATTTACATCCCAATTAATGGTGCGCCCACCCATGTCTGATGCAAGTATGGGCTTTGCATTTTGCTGAACTGTAACATCATTAAGTAAAGTTATGGACTTGTAATAAAAGTTATTAAGATTGCAAACTCGATTCGAGCAAGGCCCTTTCAGCACGGCTTGTTTAAATTCTTACTTGGCAAACTCTATGCTGCCTACAGTAAACTAATCCTCTGTACTGCTGTAACATCATTAAGTTGAGCAAAGGTCCTGCAAAGATTTCTCGATCTGGTTTCATGAATCATCACTTTCACTATGAATGAAGTGTGTAGTGAACTGTCAAACAATGCATGGTTGCTCGACTTCAGGTTTCTTACAGACCTAGTGTTCGAACAGAACATACTGAACTGTGAACTTTAGGGAAAGGACAGGCTTGGAGTATGTTTAGTGCTGTGAATGTATTTAACTCAAATCAGTGTGTGGGCCTACCTATTAAAACATAAAACATTGTGACACTGCCAGAGTCTGAAGAAAATACTAGGGAAAAAAAAGATAAATACTCTACCCAGGCAATTATGTGCAGCTCTGAATTTCCCTGCTAAAATCTTCAATGTGTGTATTTAGAAATTAATGTGATAGAACAAATAATCATGTTTGCCTCGAATCCATTCATTGAAATTGACCAATAGTTTTCAAAGGGTGTGCCATGGCACAATAGTGTGCTGTAAAAACTGCCTAAGTGTGCTGTAAAAGGTTGTACAAAAAGGTAAGGAAATGCTTCATCTGAAACACAAACCAAAATTAAACTAAAACTCATAAAATAATCATCCAATTAGAAGCAAAGTATTGGTCTTGCGATTCTAAAACACCGAACATTCTAAATACAAGGGATAATGGGAAAAATTGAGAACTTTTGACAATTTGAACGAGGAACGAAACAACAGTGTTCGTGGCTTTATGCACCTGCACCCTTGGTGCTTTTGTTTAGCAACACTCCCCAGAGCACTACTTTTGCAATTCACTTGAACGTTTTTCTCTGAGTTTCACTTCTGTATCAGTTAATGCAGAGAGTGGAACAGATTTTAGGCCGGTGAATAGTTAGAAATAGTTGAGTTGAGCAGATTTTGAAAATATGTTGTCGTGAAATGTGAAACTTTCATGCATTTGATCTTTATTTAGCTTGTTGTATATTGCAAACTTCACCAGTAAAACCATAACTGGAGTGAATGTGATACTTATGAGTAATCAATTTAGCTGAAAAAAATGAGTGTGCTATGGCATTGTCTCATTTGAAGTGTGCCTTAAGACCATAAGATAAGACATAGGAGGAAGTAAGGCCATTCGGCCCATCGAGTCCACTCCGCCATTCAATCATGGCTGATGGGCTTTTCGACTCCACTCACCCACATTCTCCCCATAGCCCTTAATTCCTTGTGACATCAAGAATTGTCATTGAAGTGTTCGTCCAGCCTCCTGTCTGTTGCTGCCGCCACCCCCTTTATCTACAGCTCCCCCCCACCCCCACCCCCCACACACACATCCAGTCCTGAACAAGGGTTACACCTGAATCATCGACATCTCCACCTCCCTGATGCTGCCTGGCTTGCTGTGTTCTTCCAGCCTCCTGCCTGTCTATTTTGTTATTGAAGTAGACATTGTTGGGTTAGCTACAAATGTCCATTAGATGTTTGATTTACAATGCAGTAGAGTTGAACTGGAAATAATTACTATGCAAAATGATGTAGTGCTGCAAGTCGGAACAAAGGACAGTAATTCTTGCCCCCACCCACCCCCCGCCTTCAGATTTTTGGTATTCCCAGCCAAAACAATACCCACTTCTATCATCCTTTCCTTTTAAAGTGAAACCATACTTTTACTCCACTTAAGTCTGAGACCGCATTCTCCAAAATGCAGGTAATCTAATCCAAGTTTCGCACCCACCTCTCTGCCATTTAATGGACTATATATGTCTATTAGCTCAAATATCAAGGCACTGGTAGTTAATGTGCCATCACAGGTGTCATATTATGAGACTTGGTGAGTAGAAGACCAAATATATACGTATGCTTTGTTTTAGATTTATATGGCATTAAAAGTCATCCATTTATTCTCTATCTTTGGTATTGATCCTGGATTGCACCTCAATTCAAAAAGTGATTTTGTACTTTAAAAAGACCTATACTTCGTCTGAGCTGAAAATGTGTTGCTGGTAAAGCACAGCAGGTCAGGCAGCATCCAAGGAACAGGAGAATTGACGTTTCGGGCATAAGCCCTTCATCAGGAACTTCAGCCCTTCATACTTTGTCTGCCCTATCCTCTGGTCCTAATTCACACCTCAAACACTTATCTTCTCTCTGGGAGTAATCCCTGATCCTAAGAAACTGGGCAAGAACCACACTGAACACATTGATGAATATCTTCAGTGCTAGCAGCTCCCATGTGGTTTAAGAGTTCTTATTCTATTCACAATCCTTGTGCATTCACTTTGCAAGGCCTGTTCACTGCTTTATTAGTTAGTTTGGTTTCAATTTTGATAGACACCCACGTGAAGTTGTCAGGTTTTTGAAGTCCACCTTATGCACTGCCTTATCCAGATTCGTATTTGGCTGCTCTCTCTTCTCTAAATTAAGGTTTTGGTTAAAGATCTCGTGCCACAGCTTCAGCATAAAAAGCAAATCCTATACTTGAGGTGCATACCTTTCTGATGAGACATTAAACAGAAGTCCCGTAAACAGGGGTAGGTTAGTCATGTGGAATGTGGCTGATCATTTCAATGCTGTTTTCCCCACAATGTCTCCATACCCCCTAATGTCATTAGACCCCAGAAAGCTACCGGTTTTCTGTCTTGGACATGCGCAATGATTGAGCTTTCACAGACTCCCTTAGGTAGAGTATTCCAAAAATTCACGATTTGCCAGCTCTTGGCCCATATCCCTCCAAACCATTCCTATTCATATCCCAATCCAGATGCCTTTTAAATGTTGTAACTGTACCAGCCTCCACCACTTCCTCTGGCAGCTCATTCCATACACGTACCATCATCTGCGTGAAAAAGTTGCCCCTTAGGTCCCTTGAAAATCGTTCCTTTCTCACCTTAAACGTGTGCTATCCAGTTTTGGACTCTCCCAGCCCTGGGAAATGATGCTCCGGGGAAAACAGCTTCAGTCTATTCAGCCCCTCCCTATAGCTCAAACCCTTGAAGCCTGACAACATCCTTAAATCTTTATCTAATTCCTTTTCAAGTTTCACAACATCCATCCTACAGCAGGGAGACCAGAATTGCATGCAGTATTTCATTAGTGGCCTAACCAATGTCCTGTACAGCCACAACATGACCTCCCATCTCCTGTACTCAATGCACTGACCAATGAACGCAAGCATACCAAATGCTGCCTTCACGATCGTATCTACCTGTGACTCCACTATCAAGGATCTCGACTCCTGCACTCCAAGGTCTTGTTTGTCTAACAACACTCCTAGGACCTCACCATTAAGTATGAGTCCTGCTATGATATGCCTTTCCAAAATGCAGCACCTCACATTTATCTAAAATTAAAATCCATCTGCCACTCTTTGGCCCATTGGCCCAAGATCCCATTGTACCCTGAAGTAAGCTTCTTCACTATCCATTACACCTCCAGTTTTGGTGTCATCTGCAAACTAATCATACCTCCTATGTTCACATTCAAGTCATTTATGTAAATGATAAGAGGCAGTGGACCCAGCACCAATCCTTGTGGCACACTGACCACAGGCCTCCAGGCTGAAAAACAACCCTCCACCACCACCCTCTGTCTTCTACCTTCGAGCTAGTTCTGTATCCAAATGGTTAGTTTTCCCTCCATTCTGTATGATCTAAGTTTGCTATGAGGAACCTTGTCGAATGCCTTGCTGAAGTCCATACAGATCACGTCCAGGCGCTCTTCCCTCATCAATCCTTTTTGTTACTTCTTCAAAAAAAAACTCATCAAATTCATGAGACGTGATTTCCCACACACAAAGCTATGTTGACTGTCCTTAATCAGTCCTTGCCTTTCCAAATACATGTACGTCCTGTCCCTTAGGATTTCCTCCAACAACTTGCCCATCAGCAATGTCAGGCTCACTGTTCTATGTTTCCCTGGCTTTCTTAAATAATGGCACCACACTTGCCACTTTGCAATCTTCTGACACCTCACTCGTGGTTATTGATGATTGAAATATCTCAGCAAGGGGCCCAGAAATCACTTTCCTAGCTTCCTAAAGAGTTCTGTATTACATCTGATCAGGTCCTCTGGATTTATTCACCTTTATGCCATCTAAGACATTCAGCATCTCCTCCTCTGTCATACACACATTTTTCCAAGACGTTGCTATTCCTTTCTCCATGTTCTCTAGCTTTTTATCCTTCTCCAGAGTAAACACTGATGCAAAATACTCATTTAGTGTCTTCCCCCATCTTCTGTTGTTCCACACATCGATGGCCTTGCTGATCTTTAAGGGGCCCTAATCTCTCCCTGGTTACCTTTTTCTCCTTAATGTATTTATAAAATCCCTTTTTGGATTCTCCTGAACCCTATTTGCCAAAGCTATTTCATGTCCCCTTTTTTGCCTTCCTGATTACCCTCGTAAGAATATTCCTACTGCCTTTATACCCTTCTAGATATTCACTCTATCCCTGCTGTCTACATGTGATGTACCAATCAGCTGAGGCCTCAGCTGTTTACAAACCATATTAATAACTTTGACAAAACAGAACATTCAATACAGGTCTCGCCCTTTTTTTTTTATATAAAACATTCAAAGCTTACTGACCAGTTTCATAAAAATTCGAAACCTAAATCTCCATCCAGTTTAACTTGCATCACTGCAGGAAATGTTTGTCTTCTCTCCTTAGCATTGAACTGAGGTGCATTTGGCACAGAGGTTGATTTAGATGCCAGGAAATTTAATTGAATCTGAAGTAACTCTACAATTTCTATGCTAGGTATTGAAGAGGTCTTCAACACTGGTGTAACTTCCTGTTCTTCTGTGATGCATGCAGTTTCATGTTAACCTCAATCTGTTCCACCTGTCCTTGGATATCTATTCTGGTCCTTATTTTCAGAGGAGTTGGTTTATAAAACCTCTTACCTTCTCACGACTGCCATGTTGTTTTTGTTTAAATTTCTCAAATAATCATGGCAAAACTCCATAGACAAAATGAACAGCAGATTGTCTATTTAAGGCATTTTTGTCCATGGAGTTGCAGAAATTCCTTGGGCCAGTTTTACAGAAACTGTCACTCTAGGCCCCTGTTTCTGCTGGAGTGTCTTTATTGAATATTTATTGTTGGTTCTGTGAATACATTTTTGAAATTACATCCTGCAGTTTTATCAACTCTTTCGAAACCTAAATTGCACTGAGGATCTGTAATTTTCTGTGACCAGATTTATGGTCTTGTCTATTTTCATTTATAGAGTCATAGAGATGTACGGCACGGAAACAGACCCTTCAGTCCGACTCGTCCATGCTGAGCAGATATCCTGACTTAATCAAGTCCCATTTGCCAGCACATGGTCCATATCCAGCTCAACCTTTGCTATTCCTATACCTATCCAAATGCCATTTAAATGTTATAATTGTACCAGCCTCCACCACTTCCTCTGGCAGCTCATTCCATACACGTACCACCCTCTGCGTGAAAAAGTTGCCCCTTAGGTCTCTTTTATATCTTTCCCCTCCAACCCTGGCAGCATCCTTGTAAATGTATCTGAAACCCTTCAAATTTCGCACCATTCTTCCGATAGGAAGGAGACCAAGATTGCATGCAGTATTCCAAACATGGCCTAACCAATATTCTGTACAGCCGCACCATGACCCCTCAAATCCTACACTCAATGCTTTGACCAATAAAGGAAAGCATACCAAATGCCACCTTCACTCCTATCTACCTGCAACTCCGCTTTCCAGGAGCGGTGAACCTGTTGTCCCAGGTCTCTTTGTTCTGCAACACTCCCCAGGACCTTACTATTAAGTGTATAAATCTTGCTCTGTTTTGCTTTTCCAAAATGCAGCACCTTGCATTTATCTAAATTAAACTCCATCCGCCCCTCCTCCGTAACCTTCTTTGCTGGCTACAGAACCTCCAAGTTTGGTGTCTTCTCCAAAATTGCTAACTATACCTCCAGTGTTCACATCCAAATCATTTATATAAATGATGAAAAGCAGTGCACCTAGCACTGATCCTTGTGCCACACTGCTGGTCAAAGGCCTCCAGTTTGGAAAGCAACCCTCCACCATCACCCCCTTCTACTTTTGAGCCAATTCTGTATCCAAATAGCTAGTTCTCCCTCTATTCCATGCGATCTAACTTTGATAGCCAGTCTACCTTGAGGAACCTTGTTGAATGCTTTACTAACGTCCATATAGGTCGCTCTGCCCTCATCAATCCTCTATTAAATGGGATTCTTTTGGAAGATTATTGAAGTGTATATTTGCAGGAATTGATCTGTCGCAAGAACTTGGAGTCGCAGGTAGGTAGGATAGTGAAGAAGGCGTTTGATATACTTTCTTTTATTGGTCAGAGTATGGAGTACAGGAGTTGGGAGGTCATGTTGCGGCTGTACAGGACATTGATTAGGCCACTGTTGGAATATTACGTGCAATTCTGGTCTCCTTATCAGAAAGATGTTGTGAAACTTGAAAGGGTTCAGGAAAGATTTACAAGGATGTTGCCAGGGTTGGAGGATTTGAGCTACAAGGAGAGGCTGAACAGGGAGAGGCTGAACAGGCTTGAAGCTGTTTTCCCTGGAGCGTCGGAGGTTGAGGGGTGACCTTAAAGAAGTTTTACAAAATTATGAGGGGCCTGGATAGGATAAATAGACAAAGTCTCTTCCCTGGGGTGGGGGAGTCCAGAACTAGAGGGCATAGGTTTAGGGTGAGAGGGGAACGATATAAAAGAGACCTAAAGGTGGTACTTGTATGGAATGAGCTGCCAGAGGAAGTGGTAGAGGCTGGTACAATTGCAACATTTAAGAGGCATTTGATAGGTATAGGAATAGCAAAGGTTGAGCTGGATATGGGCCATGTGCTGGCAAATGGGACTTGATTAAGTCAGGATATCTGCTCAGCATGGACGAGTCGGACTGAAGGGTCTGTTTCCGTGCTGTACATCTCTATGACTCTATAAATATATGAATAGGAAGGGTTTGGAGGGATATGGGCCGGGTGCTGGCTGGTGGGACTAGATTGGGTTGGGATATCTGGTTGGCATGGATGGGTTGGACTGAAGGGTCTGTTTCCGTGCTGAATATCTCTGTGACTCTATAACTGAATATTTTTCAAATTACAAAGAGGGGCTGTACTTTGCAGACTGTTTAGTACGTGCCAACAGTCTGACTAAACATGAAATGATATGTAGTCTTGACTTTGGATATTGTTAACATGTATAAAGTTTCAAAGTAACACAAAACGCATGGCAAGCTCATCACTTGTGTGAAAAGAGAAAAGACCAACCTAATATTGAGGACATTTTCGAGGGAAGGAAATCTGCCATCCTCACCTGGTCTGGCCGCCAGTGACTCCAGAGCCTCAGCAATGTGCTTGGCTCGTAACTATTTCAACTTCATGGCCTGGCATATGCCCCACTCAACTTCTGCATTCAAGCCAAGGGATCAACCCTGGTTCAACAGAGAATGCAGGATGGCATGCCCGGAGCAGCATCAGACATATTTTAAAAGTGAGTGTCAACTTGGTGAAGTTACCACACGGGATTACTGACATGCCAAATTATAAACAGCAACTGACAGAGCTAAGCAATCCTACAACCAATGAATCCGATCTAAGCTCTACAGCTGTGCCGCAACCAGTTATGAATGCTGGTGGATAATGAACCGACTCATTGGAGGAGGAGGCTTCATAAATATTCCCATCCTAAATGATGGAAGAAGTCAGTACATCAGTGCAAAAAATAGAGCTGAAGCATTCACAACAATCTTTGGCTGGAAGTATTGAGTGGATGATCCATTTCTACTTCCCCCAGTGGTCCCCAGCATTACAGATACCAGTCCTTAGCCAGTTCACTTCACTCCATGAGATATCAAGAAGACACTGTATACTGCAAAGATTTTGGGTACTGACAACATTCCAGCAATAGCACCAAAGTCTTGTTCTCCAGAACTTTTGCACCCCCTAACCAAGCTGTTCCAGTGTAGTTACAAGACTGGTATCTACCCAACAATTAGAAAATTGCCGAGGTGTGTCCTGTGTACACACAGCAGGACAAATTCAACCTGCCCCATCAGTCTATTTTTGATCATCAGTAAAAGGATGGAAAGTGTCATCAACAGTGCTATCAAGCAGCACCTGCTCAGGTTCTGCCAGGGCCACTCCGCTCCTGACCTCATTACAGCCTTGGTACAAACATGGACAAAAGAGCTGAACTCCAGAAGGGAGGTGAGAGTGACAGCCCCTGACATCAAGACTACATCTGTCAGAGTGTGACATCAAGGAGCCCTAGTAAATTTGAAATCAATGAGTATCTGGGGGCAAGCTCTACACTGATTTGGAGTTATAACTAGCACATAGGAAGATGGAATGTGGTTGTTGGAGATCAGCTCCAGAATATATCTCTGCAGGTGTTCCTCCGAGTAGTGTCCTAGGCCCAACCTCCTTCACCTGCTTCATTGATGATCTTCCTTCCAACATAGTCAGAAGTGGGAGTCATTAGCGAATAATGGCCAGCACCATTTGCAACTCCTCAGATACTGAGGCAGTTCATGTTGATAAGTAAGATCTGGACAATTGGCAAGTAACAGTTGCACCACATAAATGCCAAGCCATAACCATCTTCGAGAAGAGACATTCTAGCTATCACCCCTTGATATTCAAAGGTGTACCATCACTGAATCCCCTATTGTCAACATCCTGAATGTTAGCATTGACCAGAAATTCATCTGGACCAGCCACGTAAGCACCATGATTATAAGAAGAGATCATAGTCCAGGAGTACAGTGGTGAGTAACTCCCTTCCTCACTCCTCCAAGCCTGTACACCATCTACAAGGCACAAGTCAGGAGTGACGATGAAATACTCCCCTGTTGCTTGGATATGTGCAGCTCAAACAGCACTCAAGAAGCTTGATACCATCTAGGACAAAGCAACATGCTTATTGGGCAACACTTCCACAAACATCCATTCCCTCCACCACTGATGCTCAGTCACGGCAGTGTGTACTATCTACAAGAAATTCACCAAAGATCCTTTGACAGCACCTTCCAAACCCATGGTCACTTCCTCCTAGAAGAACAAGGGCAGCAGATATTTGGGAATGCCATCACCTGCATGTTCCCCTCTAAGCCACTCATCATCCTGACTTGGAATTATATTGCTGTTCCTTCACTGTGGCTGGGTCACAGTGTGGGTCTACCTACAGCATGTAGACTGCAGCCATTAAACAAGGCAGCTCACCGCCATCTTCTCAAGGGCAACTGGTAATAGATCTTGGCATTCCTGATCAAGGGTCTTTGCCCGAAACATCGATTTTCCTACTCCTCGGATGCTGCCTGACCTGCTGTGCTTTTCCAGCACCACTCTAATCTAAATTCTGGTTTCCAGCATCTGCAGTCCTCACTTTTGCCTAATAGATCTCGGCCAGCCAGCAACACCAATTTCCCATGAGTTAATGTTTTTTGACAAGTCCAGTAATGTATTTTTGTTATTAATATCTCTGCATGTTGCTGCCTGACTTGGTGAGCAGTTTTGATTTTTAATTTGTGGTTTCGAGAAGTATTCTGCTTTTGTGCCATCTTGTCTTAGGCTTGATTTGCACTTTTTTTTTTCTTTAGTTGCTGCGCAGTTTCGAGAAGTTGTCCGAATCACACTCTGTCCAGACTGATGATTTGTCTCATTCTAAGATGCAAAATGCTTGTTCAGATTCTGGAAGCAGTGCAGAGAGAAAGCTGTGGCCAATCATGAATGTCTGGGTTATGAGGAAATACTCGGGAAACTTGGGTTATTCTTCCTGGAAAGGAGCCACCTGGCAGATTACACTCTCATCTCGAGTACAGTATTCAAGTTTTGCCTACTTCTCACTGGGAGAATATATTTGCCTTGCAAGGGGGTACATTGCAGATTAACTAGAATGGTATTAGTGCAGAGGGGTTAAATCATGAGCTTACAGCGAATAATTATGCCTTGTATTCCCTTGAGTGAGGAATTTAAAATGCTGTCATGATTTGATTTGATACACGTTAAGTCAGGAGTGCTCTGCCTGAAAGCAGCTCCTTGGCTTGTTGTCAGCTCAAGCTTTACCCTGAGCCATTTTTTTTGGGCACTATTTTTGCTGTTGCTTTCTAATCTTGGACAGAGTAAAGAGGCAAGTGCGAGGTCTACCTCAGCCAGAGTAGCAATTGAACCTATGCTGTCGGTTTTATCCTGAACTGTGTGCTTCCTGCCTAACTAATGGAGCAAACCTGCCCTCTGATGGGGAAAATCCAGAACAAAGGATATAATGTCAGCACTTGAGATGGACAATGAGAGACATTTTCTGTTAAAATTTAAATATGAAACTCTATCTCCTCTGAGAGCTACTTGATACTAGGCCAGTTAAAAATGTCAAGACTTTGATACATTTGAGGTACAGCCCAGTCATGTTCTGATTGAATGGAAGAGTTTTCTCAAGAGGCTTCTCCTGCTATGGTCTTACATGAACATAAGGTGCTGCTTTGTAATAGATTACTAAAATAGGACAAGGTGATGTTTCCTAATATCAGGAAGTACTGCACTGAAAGCACTTGACTGTTCAGACGCTGCCTTGTGAAGTTGATAAATGCGTTTATAATTAATGATGAGCTCAGTAGCTTGTTCATCTATAATTATTCACTAATAAGCAGCTCACACCTCAGGTAGGACATAGTGGTCATGGAGGACTGTGCAGTATTAATTTAGTAGAATAATACCTGGATTCTAAAGATTTAAGTTAGGAGACAACACAAATTATGTTGATTGTTTGTTTGAAATTTAGAGGATTAAAGGTGAAATCAGTTTTCAAAATATGAAGGGAAAGAGATTGGATCGCTCCAGACTACTTTCACATTTTGTTGTGTCCAGGTCAAATAGGCATTGCCTGAAATTCAAGCCAATCCTTTCGAGCAAAATTTGGCAATGCTTTAATACACAAAAGGATGGTAACAGCTCAGTGATGATTGATGCCAAATCAGTTTTTAAATTTAAAAACTGAGACACTACATAAACCAAAACTCCTGTACTCTATTAAAAGACATGGGATGTGTGGGTGAGTAGATGGAGTGAAGTCACATATCAACCTCACTTAAATGATGCAAACTTCCAGGTGCCTCCCTGTTCCCCATTTTCCTCAACTTAGGATTTCCCTCCCACTGTGGACTGTGGATGACATGGCTCTCAGCCATGTCCATCCCATTCCCTGCACATCTGCTCTTACCCGTTTCACTACCTTCCCAGGCAAGTCACTTTCCATCCTACTGCTTCTAACATTGTTCTCCAACAGAGTGCCTACACCAAGCACACCTCCCTTCTCCTCCACTGTCAACATTCTGTGGGGAATGTTGCCATTCCAATACACTCTCCCCTGTAACTGCGAACACCTTTTTCACCCTCTTCCTGGCCATGCCATGTTTCAGTCTTGTTGGCTTTGCTTTCAGAAGAGTGGACACATTTCTTCTTTTTCATACTGGTCATTTTACATCATTTTTATCTATTAATGTCCTTTGATGGCGCCTCCATCATCTGTTCCACTTGGTCCTCCTCTACCTCTGTCAACAGTGTAAAAGCCACTCCTTCTCCAGTACCTTTTCAGTTCCGAGGAAGAGTCTGATCAGACTTGATATGTTAACTTTGTCTTTTTCTACACATGCTGTCAGACCTGCTGGGTTTTTCAGCAGTTTTCATTTTTGTTAAGAGAGTTAGTTTGGTGAGGATGTGAATATGTGCCTCAACACCTTTACTTAGCTATAAAGCTGGATGATACTTCAGTAATGTGCCAAACAGCGCACACACCACCCCCCCCCCCCCCCCCCCCCCCCCCCCCCCCCACCAAACGGTACCAGTTCACTCCCTAAGGTGTACATATCTAATCATTCAAGGTGCATTTTAATTACAATCTCCACAACCTGTGCCCATTTGACCAGCTCCCAGTTATGGACCTTTTGAGTAGAATATGGATGATTATCTTACTGGTGCAGAAAATTGTAAGAACATGATGATATGTAAGGAACATTGAGTTTTCTCTAAATGTATTTTGAGTGGGAACAGAGTCTTTTAGGGAAAATTAATCTGACAAATCAGCACAATCAATAAGTCACCTGTGTTTGCCCCTGTTGTTGACACAAATGCCACACCTGACTATTGTACAGCTGAAAACTCCCTCCAGTCATTGCAAAACATTGTGGTGACCATTGTTACCAACCTTAGCTTAATGGTAACATAGTCACCTCTGAACCAGAAGGTTGTGGTTTCACTTTATATGGGCAAAGGCAGGATAATGGGTTTGAGAAACACATCGGCCATGATAGAATCGTGGAGCAGGCTCAATGGGCCAAATGGCCAAATTCTGCTCCTGTCATCTTATGGTTTTATGGGCAGTTGAGACTTCAGCGCCGTATTGTAGGAATGCAATGTCTGGTAATAACATCCTTCAGCTATCCCAGGCTATATCTGGGGCTGCAAGCCCAAAGATGTGCAAGTTAGATCATGCTAAATTGCCAATAGTATCCAGTTTGTGCAGGTCTGGATGGATTAGCCATGGGAAATGCAGGGATAGGGAAAGGGGTGGGTCTTGGTGGGATGTTCTTCGGAAGGTTGGTTTGGATTCAATGAACTGAATCACTTTCTTCCACACTGTTGGAATGATTCTAAGGAGGATTATAAACCTTTGCAACAACTGCACAGGATGTATTGTATAAAATCCTGGGCGGCACAGTGGCTCAGTGGTTAGCACTGCTGCCTCACAGTGCCAAGGACCCAGGTTTGATTCCAGCCTTGGCTGACTGTGCAAACTCCACACAGACATTCTCCCCGTGTCTGCGTGGGTTTCCTCCAGGTGCTCCGGTTTCCTCCCACAATCCAAAGATATTCAGGCCCGGTGAATTGGCCATGCTGAATTGCCCATAGTGTTAGATGTATTAGTCAGAGGGAAATGGGTTTGGGTGGGTTACTCTTCGGAGGGTCGCTGTGGATTTGTTGGGCCGAAGGGCCTGTTTCCACGCTTTGGAGAATTAATCTAAAACAACTGCTTGCACGTATGTGGTTCTTTTAGCATAGGAGTGGATCTCAAGGCACTTTAGGGGAGCAATTGTCAAACTAAATCAAATGACCTCCTATATGTCTCCCTCCTATAGGAAGGATGTTGTGAGACTTAAAAGGGTTCAGGAAAGATTTACAAGGATGTTGCCAGGGTTGGTGGGTTTGAGCTATAGGAAAGGCTGGGGCTGTCTTCACTGGAGCATCGGAGGCTGAGGGGTTCCCTTTATAGAGGTTTATAACATCATGAGGGGCATTGGTAGGGTAACTAGAAAGGATCTTTCCATTGGGTGAGGGAATCCCATCCTAGAGGGCATAGGTTTAAAATGAGAGGGGAAAAATTTTGAAAGGGACCAAAGGGGCAACTTTTTCTCAGAGTGGTACATATATGGAATAGGCTGCCAGAGGAAGTGGTGAAGGCTCGTGCAATGCAACATTTAAAAGACATCTGGTTGGGTATATGAATAGGAGGAGATAAGGGCCAAATGCTGACAGGTGGGACTAGATTGGATTGGGAGATCTGGTCGGTATGGATGAGCTGGACTGTGCTGTTCATCTCTCTGACTCTGTGACAAATGCAATGAAAAGAGAAGTGCAGGTTCTGTCTACTTCATACCAGCTAACTGAAAATCTGGTCTTTTGAGTAGTTTTGATCTACTTTATAAATCCACCAGTCTTCCACACATTTTTGAATCCCTTGTCTGATTATGCTATTTAGGTGATTGCTCCATCTTCAGCCCACATGCAGGTTGGTGTGCATAAGATGTTGCAAACATCATACGAATGACATTTTAATGAAGATCCCAGGCTACAATCTTCAATGAAACCTGTTTGCAACCCTAAACTATATCTGCCCAAACCACAGTAGATTGGGTAATGGATTCGTAAAAGGTAAAGTGACAAATTTTCAGTCTCTGACTGTAGTCAATCAGATTAGAAGATGAAATGTAGTGACTCTGTATCTCATACACCTGCACATCATAAACTCAGCTGCTCCTAACAGTGTTCTGGCTTAACCACATGAATGTAAAGCTGTTGTTGGTTCCACTTCTACATAAGGAAATAGAGATCCTATAGTGTATGGGTCTAGTGTATTATTACCAATCCACGTAAGGGAGGGGAAAAAAGACACTATATGATTGAGTCTTTTATGATAGATATTATCAGGCAATGATTATTAAGGTTAGCCTCAGAAACCTCTCAAAACTTAATTGTTTCAATTTCTACATAACATGGCATCAGTTTGAAATTCACTGGTTGGCCATTTTAAACAAAAGTTTAGAGCAAAAAGAAACGTTTGAAATGTGGTCGCAATAGTAAAGTAGGAAGATGGTCCATGTGAATTCATTCTTTTCAGATCACACCAGCACTGGCAGCAGCTTTGATTTAAAGACACTGCATTTTGGAATTTGGTAATTATTGATGATATCCAAATATTTCATGCGTTTGAAAGGTGTGTCCTGCATCCTGATAGTATTAAAGTCTCATGAGCTGTATGTTTATGAAACTCTTCACACTTCTGAAAATAGTATATTTGCAATCCACTGTCATTAGCTCCGAAACCACATACTGATGTTTTGCAATTACCACTTCTGATTGCAACCTAAGTGCAAAAGGAGTAATTTCACACGTATTCTGTTGTAGTTGTAATAAAATGAGAACTAACATGGTTGAAATTGCATTGATTTTGTTCAGTTGAAATTAGATAGAAATGTAATATTGAAACTCACTGAACTTCAGTTGAGAAAGTGGCTGAACATTAATCTAGGGGGGTGAGATCTTGTCACTGAAGGGCAAAACATCACGTGAACACCATCTGCTCCAAACTGTGTATAATCCTGACTTGGATACGGATCATTGTCACAAAATCCTGAGCTAACCTCATCAGCACACAGACTGCAGCAGTTCAGATTGAAGGTCCACCACTAGAACCTATTAACTTCTAATTCTAAAATTGCCTCTCCTAGTTGTCATCCTGTTTTCATGCATATCCCAGGCATATGAATTAACAGCAGCAGGAATGGGCTGCATGATCTTGCTCTACCACATAATAAGATCATGGTTGATGCGATCACTATATATTCCTGCCTTCTCACAATAGCTTTTCAAGTCCTTGCTCACCAGCAAAAATCTACCTCTGCTATTAAAAATATTTAAATATTCTCTCCTCAAAAGGTAGTAGAAGCCATTCCAAAGACTCGTGGCCTTGGGTGAGAAAAGATTTTGCTTCTTTTTTTGTCTGGATATTACTAAGTTTGCAGACAATACAAAGATAGGTGGAAGGACAGGTAGTGTTCAGGAAGTAGGAAGGCTTCAGACTTGAACAGACTAGGAGAGTGGGCAAAAAGGTGGCAGATGGAATACATTGTGGGAAAGTCAGAGGTTATGCACAGTGGTAGGAAGGTAGGGGCATAGACTATTTTATAAACAGGGAAAGGCTTTAGAAATCTGAAGCCCAAATGAATTTGGGAGACCTAGTTCAGGATCCTCTTAAGGCTAACCTGCAGGTACATTTACCAATTAGGAAGGCAAATGTAATGGTAGCATTCATTTTGAGATGGCTCAATTACAAAAGCAGAGATGTACTGCTGAGGCTGCATAAGAGTCTAGTCAGATTGAATCTGGAATGTCATGAGCAGTTTTGGGCACGGGTCTAAGAATGGTTATGGCCTCTAAGGAGGTTCACAGGAATGTTCAAGGGGATGAAAGGCTCCTCATAAGCGTTGAGGACTCTGGGCCTTTACTTGGGGTTTAGAAGTCTCATTGAAGCTTACAGAATCTTAACAGGCATCTTATACATTCTAGTTTTTGGAATAAAACTATTCTGATTCCTGGTTAAAACTGAGACAGATTCTAAACAAAGCCTCACACCTACAATTCAGTGTCTGACCTGAGATGTCGGGTATGTTCCTATCGCTCTGCCTGTTTGACATGACCGTACAGCACTGACAATGACTTTACAAACACTTGACACACCATCTAACGCTCTTAGTCACCTGCAGAGGTGTATTATCTGACACTGCAGTCGCACTAGTTGTATGATCTTTTGCTCTCTCTGCCTATAAACTTGTCTGTGTGCCTGTCTGTCACTGCACCTGTCAAAAGGGCTGTGCTCTGAAAGCTGGTGTGATTTCAAGTAAACCTGTTGGACTGCAACACAGTGTCCTGTGACTTCTGACTTTGTTCACCCCAATCCAACACCAGCATATCCATATCATTGACAGGCCTGAATACAGTGGGTGTGAAGATGATGTTTCCACTTGTAGGTGAAATTAGGATCCAAGAACACAGCCTCAGTGTGAAGGAACGATCCTTCAGAACTGCAGAATTTCTTCAGCAATAGTGTAGTGCATCTGTGGAACTCACTCTTGCAGAAGGCTGTGGAGTTTAGTTTAGATAAATGTTTGAATTACCAAAAAAGCAAACCCTGACAAGGACAGGACATACCACTCAGGGCCTTAGCATTAATTGTGTGATTTGGAACAGAGAGACCTAGGGGTTTGGGTACATAGTTTATTGGAAGTTGCATCACAGGTAGACAGGGTGGTTAAGAAGGAGTTTAGCACGCTTGCCTTTCATTGTTCAGACCTTTGAACATAGGAGTTGTGACATATTGAGTTTGTACAGGGTGTTGGTGAAGCCTCTTCTAGAGTACTGTGTCCAGTTCTGGTCACCTTGTTACAAGAAGGACCTTGTTAAACTGGAGACTGTTCAGAAAAGATTGATAAGAATGTTACAGAGAATGGAGGGTTCATCTATAAAAATAGACTGGAAAGAATGGGACTTTTTTCACTGGAGCTTAGGTCACCGCTCAACCTCCTAATTGAGTTTTATAAAATCATGAGAGGCATAGAGAAGGTGAATAGCAAAGGTCTTCTTCCTAGGATGGGAAATTCAAAAGTAGGGAACATACTTTGAAGGTGAGAGGGCAAAGATTTGAAAAGGACACAAGCAGGAACATTTTTGCACAGTCTTGTGTGAAATGAACTGCCAGAGGAAGTGGTGGATGCAGGTAAAGTTACAATATTTAAAGAAACTGTGGAGAAGTCATTGAGTTCACCAAGAGTCAGTATTTGGGACCCTCGTTTCTCCTGATTTATATTAATGACCTACGTCTAAGAGCCTAGGAGAAAGTGAGGACTGCAGATGCTGGAGATCAGAGTCGAAAAGTGTGGTGCTGGAAAAGCACAGCCGGTCAGGCAGCAACAGAAGATGAGGAGAGCTCAAAACGTCAATTTTCCTGCTCCTCGGATGTTGCCTGACCTGTGCTTTTCCAGCGCCACACTTTTCAACTACATCTTGGAGACATAAATTACAATGCTTCAAGTTTTTATAATCTATGAAGAGGACAGTTAAGAACTCTAAATGGATATGGACATGTTAGTGGAGTAGACGGCCCATGAAGTTCAATGGAGAGATTTGTAAGGTGATACGTTTTGGTAGAAAGATCATGGAGAGAATGGATGAAATAAAAGGGTATACAGAAACAGAGCGAGATCTTGGTACATTTGTGCATTTGTTTAAGATGGAGGGCATGGTTAATAAACCTTGCAGTATCATAGTGTCATACAGCATGGAAACAGACCTTTTCAGTCCAACCAGTTCATACCGCCCACGTGCCCAAACTAAACTAGTCCCACCTGCCTGCGCTTGGTCCATATCTCCCCTTTTTATAACAAAGGTTTTCCAGCCTATGTTCAGAGAAATGGTTTACCAGGATGTTGCCTGGTCTGGAGATTTTAACTATGAAGAAAGGTTAGATAGACTGGGTTTGTTTTCACTGGAATGCAGGAGGTTGAGGGGTGAGCTGATAAATCTTTAAGATTGTGAATGGCATGGATGGAGTTGAAAGTATTAGGCTTTTTTCCCCCCAAAGTGGAGGGGTCAATTATTAGGGTACACAGGTTCAAAGTGCGGGGGCAGGGTATTCTTAAGAGATGTGCGAGGCAAGTTTTTCACACGGAGGGTAGTGAATGCCTGGAACATGCTGTCAGAGGTAGTGGTGGAAGCTGACACAATTGCAGCATTTAAGACTCACGTGGGCAAGTACACGAATATATGGATCCTGTAAGTGAAGACAGTTTTAGCCTGGAAGGGCAACATGTTAGCGCAGGCTTGGAGGGCTCAAGGATCTATTCCTATGCTGTCTTGTTCTTTGGTTCTGGCTAATTTGGCCTAGCTCCATTCTTGCCCCATTAAAGTCCGCTCTCTCTCAGTTAATTATTCTTACCATGGATTATTCCTTGTTCTTTTCCACAACCATCTTTAACCTATGATACAAGGATCACTATCCTCTAAGTGATCTCTCATTGATACTTGATCTACTTGGTCTAAGTCATTCCCAAGAATCAGGTCTAACAGTACCCGTTTCTTGTTGCAGTAGACACAAACTGCTGTACAAAATTCTCCTGATTACAATTTGCAACTTGTCCTTCTCTGCCCTTAATGTTACCACTGTACCAGTCTATTTAATTAAGATCTGAGATGTGGTGCTGGAAAACACAGCAGGTCAGGTAGCATCCGAGGAACAAGAATCTGGAACACTTGTGTTCACCACTAAACGTGATGTTGTCTTCAGGTCAAAACATTGTTCTGCCTATCACACAAATGAGTAATGTGATATATAAATTTCAGTATCTCTGAGTTCCTGATGAAGAGCATGTGCCCAAAGCGTCGATTCTCCTGCTCCTCGGATGCTGCCTGACCTGCTGTGCTTTTCCAACACCACACTCTCTACTCTGATCTCTAGCATCTGCAGTCCTCACTTTCTCCTATTAAGATGCCCCATTAATATTAATATGTAATGTATAGCTGAAGAAAGACACATTTTATCACAGCTTTTTGCACTCATCCGGGCATTTCGCAAAAATACCAATTTAAGGGGAATACCAACATTTATACTGCATGAGAGGAGAACAGCGATTGGTTGGCAAGTGGACACTGGTCAGGCTTTGCCATGGAGAATGCATCTGATTGACAGCTAATAGCCGGCTTTGTTTAAATTTTAAGCCAGTCAGGTTAATGCTAATTTTGCCTGGGCATTGGCACAAGTTTGCAGCAGTCTGACTGATAATCCTAAATTGTCTGTCAGTGTAGTTTCACTCACTTTCTGCAATTTGCTGGAAAATCCTGAATCATACCTAGTGTTAAACACTGCTGTCTGCTTTGCAAACGTGAGCTGATTGTCACTAACTTGTTCCAAAGAGGTAAAGGGTTGTGCTGATTGATGCGATCCACCAGTCTTTGAGACGTATAGCTTATATGCCTGGCATCTCCCAGACACTGAAATTCATATACCACATTACTCGTTTGTGTGATTGGCTTGAAGACAGCACCTTGTTCGTGGTGAATACAAGTCATCCTACTACTGAAACAGCTAGTTTCACCTTTTGCTGAAACCTTTGGTGCTCACCACTAGCAAGGTGCTGTCTTCATGCCAAAAAGACATTTTGCCAATCACATGAATGAGTAACTTGGTAGATCAGTTGCAGTGCTGGTGTGATGCAGGGTATATAGGCCATATATCTCAAAGGCTAGCAGATTGCATCAAATAGCATTTCATTTGGCTGTTCCCAACAAGCAAGGTACTGACCATACCCAACCAACCTGTACTGGCAAACCTCACAACAGTGTCTAATGTTTAGATGTGATTCTTCAATTGGAAAACATTTACTACTTAATCCAAAATGTGCAAGGGATTACGCTGACGGCATATTTATGAATCTTAGTGTGGCACTTGAGTATGGAAGTTGCATTCACAGGGCCATGTTGTTTTCAGACAGAAAGAACATGTAAAATTACTGCATCTTTTTCAATTTCACAAAATTGGTGCCTGCTATTCTCTGAATTATTTATCAGGGCAATGCTGTAACTAGTCAGTCAACTTGCCTGGTTCAAAATTTAGACAATGTCTGCTATTAACTGTCAATCAGCATTAAGGTGTATTCTCTTTGGCAGCGGCACTAACAATCTGAGACCACTTAACAACCAATCAGAACTCTTCATTCATCCTGAATAAATGTTGATTTTTCCCCTTAAACTGGTATCCTTGCAAATTGTCCTGATGGGTGCAAGGCAAAAAGCTTTGACAAAAATTATTTTTTTTCAGCAATACTCAAGTTCTTGTGCAGCCAAGCGACTGTATCTATAACGCTTGATCTCTCTGTAATTTCCTTGTAGATTTGTTCGTCTACATTCTCCCCATTAGTTGTTGACTACATTAAGCGATAGAATCGCACACATCGTGTTCCTTAGCTCTGGCTCAATCTACATAACCTCTCCTCAAAAGAAAATTCCTCCACACCTCCAGCACAGTGGCTCAGTGGTTAGCACTGCTGCCTCACAGCACCAGGGAGCCTTGTTCGATTCTGGCCTCGGGTGACTGTCTGTGTGGAGTTTGCACATTCTCCCGTTTCTGCATGGGTTTCCTCTGGGGGTTCTGGTTTCCTCCAGGTCAGGTGAATTGGCCACACTAAATTGTCCATTGTGTTCGATGCACTAGTAAGAGGGAAATGGGTCTGGGTGGGTTACCCTCCAGAGGGTTGGTGTGGACTTGTTGGGCCGAAGGGCCTGTTTCCACACTGTAGGGGATCTAATCTAATTTTCTCCAATACTGCATTACTGTTGTTAACCTGAATACCCTGTAACTGAGAATATTTATTTGCCTTTAAGATGGTGTTACCACCATGATATCATAATTCTATGTGGCAATCTGTACCTATAACTCACCAATCATACTTCCTCTATTCCATGCATCCACGTGTATCATTGCCTTCATCAGAATGGAAAACCAGTTAACGAGAAAGACCTCCGGGGTCTCCTGCATGATTCTCTTGGACTTTCAGAAGTATCAGATATATCAAAGTTGGAAAGTTTTGGGCATATTCTAGAAATGGGTTGAAGACAATAATTATTCCAGTTAACTGCAGTGAATAGAAAGGTTCAGATGGGAAACAATTATTTGCAGTAACTAAAGCGATATTCATCAATTATTTGCTTAAGTGAATAGGACTGCTGTCTAAGTATTAGTAGTGCTTGCTAAACTGGAGTGATGCTAAGGAGCTCTGAGAGCCATTGTGTGTCTGATTTTAATCCTCTATAATTCAGTTCTGTCAATGAAAGGCTTTTCTTAATGTTTTGAAACGTTAGCCCATCTCCTGTGAACTAATTCAACTGTCAATCATTTCCACTTGCAGGCTCTTCAGCAAAGGCTCTCGTGAGTTTGAAAGGTGAGAGATTTTATTTTGTATTTTTATCTCCCATATACTGCTTTCTTTTGCATGTCACCATCTTTTCTTACTGAGCCATCCATTAGCCTATTAAACAAGATTGCCACTGTGTTTCAGCAACCTAGAACCTAACAAACTGCCCAGACTATTTCGCATCATACCCTTCTAGCCAATAGAGAAAATGTCTCATTGGTTCCAATCCAGTCAAAACTATTGTTTCCTAGGCAAAAGGCCCAGTGTGAATTTTGTTTTGATCAACCTGTCTAATAATTTGATGACCTACCTCTGGAGCCGGTGAGACCTGATCCTGGGCCTCCTGACGCAGAGGTAGGGAAATCTGCATTCCCTGCATCCTATCTTTTTTAACATAGGGTGTACAAAACTATGTAGAGTACTCAAGATAGGGTTCTAAACAGGGCTTTGCAAATGCATTGCTCAAAACTGGATGCTGTATTTGGTGATTTATAGCCTTCGAGTTACCTCTGCTTTTTAATTTTACCCACCCTCTTTCTATTTTGTTACTGTTTAATCTCCACGACCAACTTAATGGTTGCAACTTTTTTGGAATATACACATTCTAACTGAATCATGGATATAACACATTGAATTTTTTTTAATACATATGTAAAGCTGGTATTTACACTCCAGCCCTACAATCATAGATCCCCGACAGTGTGGAAACAGGCCATTTGGCCCAACAAGTCTACACCGACCCTCCAAGAGTATCCCACATAGACCCATTCCCCTACCCTATAACTCTACATTTCCCCTGCCTACACATCCCTGAACACTATGGGCAATTTAGCATGGCCAATTCACCTAACCTGCACATCTTTGGATTGTGAGAGGAAATCCGAGCACCCGGAGGAAACCCACTCAGACACTGGGAGAATGTGACAATTGCCAGAGGCTGGAATCGAACCCAGGTCCCTGGTGCAGTGAGGCAAGCAGTGCTCACCACTGAGCCACCATGCCACCCCTATCCTTGGAAAGGTCATCTAATATATAACAGTGTGGCTTGCTAGCTGTTTTCAGTGGGCAGTTTAGAATCAACCACATTGCTGTGGGTCTGAACTCTCGGGTCAAACCAGGTAATAGTGTCAGACTTCCCAAATATTACGTTTTGAGATAAATTTGAGATTAAATGGCAATAAATAGAAAGAGGGTGGGAAAAATGTTAAAAAGAGATATTGCTAAAGCTATATAATTGTCTGGAATAATTCATTGGCATTATGGTCACTGTTGCTGTTCATTTTTAATTAGCTGAATTTGAATTCCTATGCTACTGTGATGGGTTTTGAGCGTGCCACTGTCAATCATTAGGCATGTCCTCCAAGTTACTAGAAAGGTAACACTCCACAACCATACCCCAACGATCATATCATTTCAGAAGTGTAACCTTGCTTTAATGTTCAGACTAGGCACTGCTTGAACTTTACTCGCAATTTATGACTGTAATGGTCTGGCCTTCAAATAAACTCTGGTTCCTGTTCTCTTTGGACAATTAGGAAGTCCTGCATGCAGCACGGTAAATTAAATTTTAACATGCATTCTAACAAAATTGTGAACTTATTAGATGGCAAGCATAACACAAAATTGTAATGGAAATCCACAGTCGCTCAGTTATACTCTGAAAAGGACAATGCCAGGTGTCAGCCTTCAGTCAAGGCTGAATATGACCTTTTAGTTTATTGTCAGGAATACCAAACAGGAAATCTTTATCTATTCATATACAATATCACTATCTTTAGACTCCTGATGTCCACTTTTGTGTGTGTGCTTAACTCTTAAAATCATGTCACGAATGGTGCACAGCCTGGCCTGATTATAGGAAAGTTGAATGGCCTGGCATAAATACCTACCTGAATAATTAGTGTTTTGTGCTTCCGAATGTGGGCTGACTTGGGCACTTGAGGTGTGTATAACATTCAGGTAAGTGGTGTAGTATGAGTGGGAGCTTGCAGCGGTTGCTGTTGGCAGCACTGAGAGGTCAGGTATTAAGACAATCATTCAAAGTCAAAGCATTGGCAGAAAAAGGCAAACATTTCTGTGGCTAGCTTCACCAAACTGCTAAGTGAACCCAGAGCTAGTGTTGTCTCCCCACTCTCTCTGATGTGTACAACTTTCCACCATATGTATTCGCCCACCAGGCATCAGCAAGAAAGGGTGAAGGTAGTTTCTGAGACCCAGTGTCTTTGTCTCTAACAGAAGGAAGCCTGTCCAGTACATGGAACGAGAAATACATTGCATTATCCAAGACTCCTCCATGGAAAGGAAGAAACGCCTGCTCTCTTGTTCAGACTGTAAGGCACTTTATTCTATTTGTCATTTTTGAAACAGTTTTTAATGCTTGATGGAAGGGATGAAAGGGAATGCATTCTCTTCTCTCTGCTAAACATTGCTTTGAAAAGAAATGGTGTGTCTGATGACATAACTGGCCAGTTTGATCACGATAAAATGTGGACAACTTTTGTACAGTTTTGTTCTTGAGTAGGACAGCTGACTTGTGAAGGAAAAGTGCTTCAGGTCTACAGTAATTGGATTGGTTGGAAGTAACCTGACCATTCTTCTCCCAGTTCTACATGTAGATTGATTCCCTGCTTGATCCTCCAAAACAATAACATTTCATTGATAGAGCATCTTCAATGGAGTAAACTGCAATTCATAAAAGTATAATAATAAAGAACTAACCCAGAGCAAAAGAAAATTAGGACAATTGTCAAACGCGTGGTGCAAGAGGGATACCTTTAAGCAGCATTTTCAGGGAGAGTGTGCTGAAGATTCAGATATTGTTATTACTATTTGAAAACTCCGGTTTGAAGTTGAAGAACTATGTATTGCATTAGTTTGTTATGTATCTCTATATTGTATGAGTTAAGGGAAGGATGTTTTTGTTTCATTTTTGAGTTCTGAGTAGTGCATCGTTGTTTGGCAATGTGTTTACATGCACTTAAATAAGGCTTTAAGAAGTCCTTAAGGAGAATAGTTCAGTTCTTTAGAAAACAGTGTAGAAGAGAGAAAACCAGGGAATACTGCTTAGCACTAAGGAGTCTTATGACACAGGGAGACTGAGACAGAAAAGTTGTTTAGGGAAGACAGAAGCAACTAAGAGGTCAGTAAATATACCGGTTTCTTTCGGAGAAGCTGGTCATTCAGAGTGACAAGGTCTGTAAAAGCAACACTTCAGTTTAGTAGTCTCCAAAACAATCAATGCAGAAGAAATTAAGTTCTGAGTCGGTGAAGGAGAGAAGCTCCAGAAGCAAGATATGGAAGTGGAGTTGAAGGAACCGACGTTAAGAAATAAGTGAGCCGTGTTAGTAGTTTGTTTAAGTGTCTCAGGAGGAGATGTTGACTAAAGGAAATTGAGTAAATGCAGAAATGCGCCAAAAATAAAACAATTACGGCTATGTCAAATGAACAAGGGTTTTTTTAAAAGTGGAGACAGTCACATTTCACTGAAGTTTGAATATCTGTCAGATTCTTGACAGTAAAAGGGTTGAATTTTTATTTCTGATATTTGTAATAAGTGTCATCTAGCTCCTGTATAGTGTAAAATGTTTTATTTCTTTTTGAGTTAAATGAACTTTTTTTTAAAAGTACTTTGGAAATCTGTGGCAGTTATGTTCAGTGACTGACCACAGTAAACAAATAGCAAAAATAAAACTAATGAAATGAAGCAGAAAGTCTGTGAATTTCTCGAGTGTGCTCGGGACAGTTTCCTACAGCAATATGCCTTGGATGTGACAAGGGGACAAGCAATATCAGATCTAGTAATGAGCAATGAACCTGATTTAATTAGTGACCTAGTTGTTCATGAGCATCTATCAAATAGTGATCATAGCATCAGGTTTCATGTAGCTGATGTAAGAGATGAACTAACTTCAGATACTAGAATTTTGGGTTTTAGTAAGGCAGACTTTAATGGGATAAGACAGAGACTCCACAGTAGACTGGAAAGCTCTGTTAATAGTAAAGCAACTGAGGAACAGCAATGATATTTGAATCTATTTACAAACTGTTTGTACCCATGAGAAGGGAAAGCTTCCCCTCACAACAAAATAGCTGTGGACACGTAAGGGGGTAAGGGACAGCATAAAATTTCAAAAAGGGCAAAGAACAGTACAGATCTCACAGAATAGGATGAATACAAAGACCAAACAGTGGTCTCACAGTAGCTTATAAGACCAGCTAAGAAGGCTTATGAAAGGAAACTTGCGAGGGACAGAAAAGACAATAAGAAGAGATTTAATAGTTATGTAAAGGGAAAGCGATTGGTTAAGAGTATTATTGGTCCACTGAAGGCTGAGAGTGGGATTATTGTCAAGGACCATGGGGAAATGGCAGATATGCTCACCGATTAGTTTGCTTCAGTATTCACAACAGCAATGGAGGATAGCTGACGGGAAATCCGAAAAAAAATCAGGATGAGGGACAGTGTCAAAATAGAATTAGCTGAAGTAAATCATCAATAACGGGGAATTTAATGGAGCTAAAGTGTGACAAATCCACAGGAGCTGATGGTTTCCATCCACGGCTGTTAAAGGAGGTAGGTGAGCACATTGCCGCTGCTCCTAATCATAATCTTTCAGAGTTCCCTAGATTCGGGAAGTGTACCTCTGGATTGGAAATTTACTCTCATGTCACTTTTAAGAAGGGTGACAGAGGGAAACCAGGGAATTACAGATCAGTTAGCTCAACACCTGTGATGGGGAAATTGTCAGAGTTGATAATCACGGTTCATCAGCTCAAAATTTCAGTTAATCAGGGAAAGTCAGCATGGAGCCATGAACAGTAGGTCATGCCTGACAAACATCATAGAGTTTTTTGAAGAGGTGATATAGGTGGTAGATAGATGTTGTTCATGTAGACTTTCAGAAGGTATATGATGAAGTCCTGTACGAGCTGAGTGAAAACCTACAGGTTTGAGGGTAAATCATTGACGTGTAGGAAATGGTTTGAGTCTAGGAAATAGAGATTTGGAATAATGAGTAGGTATTCAAATTGGCAGGATATGGTTAGTAGTATCCGGCGGGGATTTGTGTTGGGGCCTCAATTATTCACAATAATCATTTGGATAATGGCATAAAATGTCAAATATCCAAATTTGCTGATGGCACAGAATCGGTCAGCATTGTGCAGTGTTGATGACAGGATAGAATTACAAAAGGGTATTGTTAGATTAAGGTGAATTAGCAGAAAGCTGTGGCAGATGGATTTTAATATAAGGAAGTGTAAGGTTATCCATTTCGGATGGGAGATTTTTTTTAGAACCAAGTTAAATATAGTGCATGTCCAATGGAATTTGGGGATTCAGGTGCCTCCCTCTTTAAAATCCCACAAGCAAGGTGCAGAAAATCATCCAAAAGGCTAATGTAATGCTGGCCTTTATACCTAAAATGGCTGGATTATAGGGATGCAGACATTACGCTACAATTATACAAAACCCTAGTTAGACCCCACTTGGAGTACTGAGAGCAGCACTGGGCACCACATTTTCAGGAAGATATTTTGTCTGGTGGCAATTCAATGGAGGTTTGTTGACACAGGTTGATACCTGGACTTCAGGGGTTAAATTATGAGGAAAGATTTGGTTTTTGTTGATTAGAATTTAGAAGCTGAAGGGTGATCTGATCAAGGTTTTCAGGACATTAATAGGAAAAGGCAGGATAGACAGGTAAACTATTTTCACTTGTTGAAAATTCTACAATCAGAGGGCAATAGTAAAGAATTGGAGCGGCCATTCAGGAGAGATGGTAGAAAGCACGCAAAGAGCCACAGAGGTTTGGAACACTCTTCCTCAATCGGAAGCCAATGCTAATTCAATTGTTAAGTTTATACCTGAGATAACCAAATTTTTATTAAGCAAGGGTATCAAGGGATATCAGCCCAAATTGGGCATATGGAGTTGGGTGACAGATTAGCCATGATCTTATTGAATGGTATGACAGGCTTGAGGGACTAAATGGCCTACACCCGTTCCTATGGGACTTAACCATGGGATCTGACTTGGTCTAGTATTACTGTCAGCTGGGATCACAGAGAAATCTAGATAAGCCCTAACTACCGCTGATGGGACAGGGTGCACAAGTGACCCATCTTGGAGGATGACTGGGAAATCTGGGAATTGTAAGGCTGATAGGATTTCAGCGATGGGCAGGGGAGAATATAGAACATTGAGATGAAAATTTGGTATGTCAATGAACACTGTGGTGATGAGTGGAAAAAGATCTTGTGCAAAACAACGCATGCAGTGAGACTGTAGATTTCAGAGCAGTAATGCAACACGGTGGGCAGCACGGTGGCACAGTGGTTAGCACTGCTGCCTCACAGTGCCAGAGACCCGGGTTCAATTCCCGCCTCAGGCGACTGACTGTGTGGAGTTTGCACATTCTCCCCGAGTCTGCGTGGGTTTCCTCTGGGTGCTCCGGTTTCCTCCCACAGTCCAAAGGTGTGCAGGTCAGGTGAATTGGCCAAGCTAAATTGCCCGTAGTGTTAGGTGAAGGGGTAAATGTAGGGGGATGGGTTTGGTTGGGTTGCGCTTCGGCGGGTCGGTGTGGACTTGTTGGGCCAAAGGGCCGGTTTCCACACTGTAAGTAATCTAATCTAATCTAAGCTAATGAATCCCCTGTCATAGCAGAAACATACCAAGTGTTGACAGCAAACCTCTGACCAGATTGTGTCAATAAAATTATTGGATAGTTTGTTTCCTTCTACTCAGAACATGGAAATGTCCACTCTCCGTCCATTGACTCATTGTCTAAATGTGTGACATTGAGTAGTCCACCCAGAAAACAGGTCACCCATAGTGGACTTAACACCCAGTGACATTTATATCAGTAGTTGTGTTTAGATTCAGTGGAATCAGGTGAACAGGGAAGTTGGGAGTAAAACATTTTTAAGTGTTTCTAAGCACAGCCTTAATTTGCTATTTCTTACAAAATTACTAAAATGGTATGGTATTTTGGGTAATATCTAAAGATTCTTAGCACTTGTATTCCTTAATGTAGGTCACATTCATAAATGGTGGCTCTGTCCATTTGCTTTTAAAGTATTGACTCCAGATACCTGATGCCACTTAGTGTGAAATTTAATGACCTACTTGTCTCATTTTCTCTTCATAATGGATATTGTGGCCTGAATTATTTCTGTAATTCCATTCCCACACCAGTAAATCTCCTTTGGTGTTGTTTCTGCTGAGTCAGAAGGTCCACTGTTTAATGGCAATAAGTAAATAGTTTGGAAGGCAGGTCAAGTACAGACACTGACAAAAACTAGTTAGGTTGAATAGCCTGTTTCTGTATTGTAAATTCTGTGTAACAAAGGTGACAGAAGGAAAACCAGAAAGTAATTGAAGAACTTTCAGAGCGTGAACTTGTAGGTTGAACATTTTACACTTTAATACAATAGGATAGTTCTGACTGTCTCACTTTGCTATTGAAACAAAACTATTTTTTTTTTCACAAACGGAGGCAGAATGTTGTCCATTTCACACTGGTTTCTGCCCTGGGCACTCAAATACACAAGTGTCTGACCTTTTTTCCCAGCTGACCTTCATTTATTTTTGCAAGAGGCCTGGCTGTATTATTGATCAGTATCCTGAAAGGTCAGATTAGCAGCAAAACATCACAGCCATGCTAAAGAATCTCTCATATTAACAACGGAGATTATGTCATCAGACTATTTGTGCCAGGGCTGATTTCAAATCTGGAGGTCTGCCTCAGAGAATTCACCCGTGTGAACGGGCTTCTTATGAGTTGAGTGATAGTACTGCATTTACTCCATTGTCAGAGCAGGGAGATAGATACCAGACATTTATTGACACAGTCTGTCACTGAAGTTCAGTATATTCTTTCAGCTTCCTCCCTCAAATTTACAGCATTTAAAGCCTAAGTTCATTGTTGGCAGAGCAAGCTTTTATTTAAATCCTGACCTGCTGGTAGTTCTCTTGCTGTAAACTTATCCATATTGAGTTTCCAGTCTGGACTCTTGCTTTCCTATTGTGAATGGGCTGGCTGGATCTTCTGAGGATGCCTTTATTCTACTATTTGCTCTGTGTTTGGGCTGTTTTATCATTTGTTATTAAATGGTCAAAAGTGCATTCAATGCTCAGGAGTAATTATATGGATTTGCAGAGCAAAGAGGTACAAGCCAACATCCGTCCACATCATGTCTCGAGCCTCTCCCAACCACATCGCTCCCATTTACTACTAGGAGCAATATCTAGGGCCCTCTGTGCCCATGATGAGCTAGGGGCAGCACTGGGGTCCATGAGTACTGTCCCTGTTTGTGCTGCATCCCACCAACCCAGAGAGGCCATGTCTGAATGTCCCACAATCAGTGTGATCCCAGGTTTGTACCAATGCAAATGTGGAGAAGAAGAGTATTGGCACCACATTGACACACACCTCCCACCCCGCAGTGCAGCCTTTCTTACCTGCTGTCTATTCCCATGTATTCCAGGCTGGTTGAATAAACCCTTGTCACTAGCTGCTGTAACGATTTATGAGCTAAATGAGTCCTGCTGTTAAACCACAGCTGAGTGCATTGCCCTGTGAGAACCAGGCAGCTCCCGGGTCAGATCCTCTGTTTATTCCAGAGTAGTTGGTGAAAATGGCTCTGAGAACTTTCTATTTGAAATTGAGGATCAACTTCGACTCCTGCCCCAGATCCCTGTCCAGAAGAGTGTGCGTGTATAAACGCAAGGTTGTGGAAATGATCAGCTCTGCCTGTGAGGCCCTCTCAGTCAAATGCCAGGTCTGTACTATTGTTTTCATCTCAGCTCAGCATTGGAAATGTCCGGAAAGATAAAATGCTGGAAGGTATAGAAAACATAGCCAATGAGGAGGTTGGCACCTTGATTCAGCAGAAAGTGGCTTAGAGTCATACAGCATGGAAACAGACCCATCGGTCCAACCAGTCCATGCTGACCAAGTTTCCCAAAATAGAACTAGTTCTGCTTTGCCTGCAATTAGCCCATATCCCCCTAAACCTTTTCTAGTTGATGTACCTGTCCAAATGTCATTTAAATGTTGTAACTGGACAAGCAGTTACCACTTCCTCTGGCAGTTTATTCCATATACGAACCACCCTCTGTGAAAAAGCTGCCCTCTCAGGTCTCTTGTAAATCTTTCTCCTCTCACCTTTGAAAATGTCCCCTAGTTTTGAGCTCCCCCCACCTTGGGGAAAAGACCATTATTATTCACCACTAAATTGGTGAGGTTCCTTAGATCATCTACATGTTACTCTGTAATAATATATTTGTGATGTTAGGACAATCCCAGTAATTGATAGAAATCTCTTCTTGTGTCTGTGGATCTGACTTTTGGTGCAATGTTGTATTCATTCAGCCAACAAGAAGCATGAAAAGGAGATGCCTGTTGAGTGAAGAGGAGGAGAGGCAGCTGCAGAGCACCAAGTCTCCCAAAAGGAATCCGCGAGTTGCCATGCAACCTCAGGTATGACCTCCATAAGTATGAAAAAAATGTTTTCTGACCCATTTCCTGCACTTCAGCCCTCGCCTCCCCCCCCCCCCGCCACAGCAACAATCGGGTCCCTCTTGTCCTCATCTACCATCCCACCGACATCCACATCCAGAGGATCATTAGCTGCTGAACCTGTCACATTCAGCGAGATGTCACCACCAGACCCACATTCCCCTCCCATCCCCTCCCTTGTCAGCCTTGCACGAGGTCTGTTCCCATCCCAGGACACCCTGGTCCACTCCTCCTTCACGACCAACACCCCCTCACAGCCCCATGGCACCTTCCCCTGCAACTACAGAAGGTGTAATACCTCCCATTTATTTCCTTTCTCCTCGGTATCCAAGGGCCCAAACACACTGTCCAGGTGAAGCAATGCTTTACCTGCACTTCACTCAATCTCGTTTACTGTACTGACTGTTTACAATGCGGTCTCCTCCACATTGAGGAATTGAAGTGTGGATTGGGCGACCGCTTTATAGAACGCCTTCATTCTGTCTGCAAAAATGACCCCGAGCTTCCAGTTGCGTGTCACTTCAACACCCCACCCTGTTCTCTGGTCAGCACCTGTCTCAGGCTAGCTGCAGTGCTCTTGCGAGGCTCAGCGCAAGCTGGAAGAACAGAAGCTCAGTTTTGGGGCTTGGGAACTATACAACCTCTGGACTCAATATCAAGTTCCCTAATGTTAGGGCTTGATTCACCTTCTCCAAGACCTTACCTCAACCCCCACACACCAGGGCTTGTTATCCGAAGACCGCTATTACACACAACCCACTGATAGCTGCTAATAATCCCCATTGTTAACTTCATTTTCCTAAGCTGATGGTTATCCGCTCCTTTATCTGTCTGACTGTTCTTCTCTTTTCTTGGCTCTATTTTCACCCATCGTTTACTCTCTACCCCCTCTCCCCCACCTTATCGTCTGCATGAAAAAAAAACTTGTTCCTAGTTACTATCAGTTCTGAGGAAGGGTCATTGGACCCAAAACGTTAACTCTGATTTCTCACCACAGATGCTGCTGGACCTGCTGAGCTTTTCCAACAATTTTTGTTTTTGTTTCTGATTTCCAGCATCTGCAATTCTTTCTTTTTTTTTTGTTTTATGATTGGCTGATGTGAAGAGCTTTGTTAGAAAAGTTCACAGGATAAAAGTTTGTCTGCAGTGTGTATGATCTCTGACTAAAAGACAGGCTTGCGAGCAGCTGTAACATCGGCCAGAGCAGCCTGATGGTCCATGTTAAGCCTCCAGCAACTCACTTTATTCTTTGTCGGGGAAGTCTCTCCTGCCTACTTTGCACTTGTGAAAACCACTCCAACCAGATAAAATGAGAATAACTCCAAAATCATACGAGGTAGAACCAAGGATGTTGTTCCTAAGCCAAATGTAAAGTGCTGGTTGTAACAGATTGAGTGCTGTCTTGTTCTCACTGAATCATGTCAATAAATATTTCTGGGAGGAGCTTGAAAATGACCTCACACCAACAAACGCCAAAGACACCTGGTGCTTTCAGTCTTCAAAGGGAGTGACTGAGCAGAGAATTTGCTTCAGTATATAACATGACCAAATAGAGCAGTAAATTGAATTATGATAACAGGACATGGCTTAAAATGGCAAGCCTAGCCTTAGCACTGGGAGAATTTGGAGTGTACTGTGATCTTGAAATGAATTTTCTAAAACAGTAGTGGGGCAAAAAGACTGAACTTACTCAACAAACACCTGGATTGTTATTGGGAGACAAGAAGATTTCTTTCCAGATAGTTGACTGCAGTTACCTGTGATGTCCTCTTTGCTGCTGTTTACCCTAAGGAACTGGCTGTATTACATACGGATGAAGCCCAGAACCCTGAAACTCTATTATACAGTAACACACTAGTTTTACTCTGAAGGTTGCATTTTTACTCCTGAAGACAATTGTGAGCAAGTTACTGAAATACTTATTCTCCTCATGTCTGAGGAAGTTGATGCTAAATAGTGACATTTGTCTTTCAGTACAGGACTGAGTGTTAACCTCAAACACTCTAGACCAGGGTTGGCCTTGGCCCTGGCCCTGGAAATGCTCCTGACCTGGCTCAGACTGGAATTGGTCCTGAAACTTCTCCTGGCCCAAGATTTAGATGCAATCTAAAACTGCTGATTTCTGCTTCAACAGGTAGCAGCTCTTTCAACAACAGTGATGTTTTTCAGTTTCTCCCTACACCAGTCATCCGAAAGCTTCTGACCTTGCCACACTTTGGTCTTCTGGGTTTTTGATTCTTGCCTATTTAGAAATGGAGCCAAGGCTGTCCAAACACATTCCTCACGGTGTTTGTAAAGTCAAAAGGTTTTCGCTCTATTACTGTGGGTTGGCTTTGACACACGTGTAACAAGTCAGTGTAAGCAAAACCCCTCCCCCCAACATAATGTCTGGAATTTTGCTGTTTCCTCATCAAAACTTAAAACATTCAAATTCAGTCTTTTTAAACATCATTTTGTTTTTTAAATGTGCATATCTTTTCTATTTTCAATAAACTTGATCTCTTGTCAGAAATATTCTGCAACCATGGCAACGCCTGATAAGAAGGTCGCCCAGAAGATTGGTTTGCGCCTGAGGAACTTGCTGAAACTTCCCAAGGCCCACAAGTGGTGTATCTACGAGTGGTTTTACTCAAATATCGATAAGTATGTTTCATCTGACTTGCCTGATATTTAATTCTGCAAGTTGTGCATTTCTTTCTCTATCCCTTGTGTGCAGATTCTAATCCATTCTGTTTCTTAGGCCACTTTTTGAGGGCGATAATGATTTCTGCGTGTGCCTGAAAGAGTCCTTCCCAAACCTAAAAACTAGGAAACTGACCAGAGTCGAGTGGGGCAAAATCCGGAGGCTAATGGGAAAGCCCCGACGGTAAGTGTAGCGAGGAGAGTGATAACACAAGCACACAGCTTCAGAACTCAAGACCCAAGTCCATCTCAGAAGTCTCACAGCACCAGCTAATAGTCCAACAGGTTTATTTGGAATCACAAGCCCCAAGCAGACCTCCGAAAGCTTGCGATTTCACATAAACCTGTTGGACTATAACCTGGTCATGAGACTTTTGACTTTGGTCCACCCCAGTCCAACACCAGCACAACCACATCGTCATGGTCCCATTGTGAATTTATCTCTGGGCAGCTGCCTAAGTCATAGCCATAGAGATGTACAGCATGGAAACAGACCCTTCAGTCCAACCCGTCCTTGCCGACCAGATATCCCAACCCAATCTAGTCCCACCTGCCAGCACCTGACCCATATCCCTCCAAACCCTTCCTATTCATATACCCATCCAAATGCCTCTTAAATGTTGCAATTGTACCAGCCTCCACCACATCCTCTGGCACCTCATTCCATACATGTACCATGTTCTGTGTGAAAAAGTTGCCCCTTAGGTCTCTCTTTTTATATCTTTCCCCTCTCGCCCTAAACCTATACTCTCTAGTTCTGGACTCCCCGACCCCAGGGAAAAGACCCTGCCTATTTATCCTATCCATGCCCCTCATAATTTTATAAACCTCTATAAGGTCACCTCTCGGCCTCCGCGCTCCAGGGAAAACAGCCCCAGCCTGTTCAGCCTCTCTCCCTTTAGCTCAAATCCTCCAACCCTGGCAACATCCTTGTAAATCTTTTCTGAACCCTTTCAAGTTTCACAACATCTTTCCGATAGGAAGAAGACCAGAATTGCATGCAATATTCCAACAGTGGCCTAACCAATGTCCTGTACAGCTGCAACATGACCTCCCAACTCCTGTACTCAATACTCTGACTAATAAACAGAAGCATACCAAACGCTGCCTTCACTATCTTATCTACCTGTGACTCCACTTTCAAGGAGCACTCCAAGGTCTCTTTGTTCAGCAACACTCCCTAGGACCTTACCATTAAGTGTAAAAGTCCTGCTAAGATTTGCTTTCCCAAAATGCAGCACCTGGCATTTACCTGAATTAAACTCCATCTGCCACTTCTCAGCCCATTACCAAAACTGCTAGATGGGTTTGAGCATCCAATTGGTTTGCTGATGTAGCTTCAGCGAAAGTAACCCTGCTACTTCTGCCTGGCCTACTTGCATCCCCTGTTTCACAGTCCTGACCCATTGCCCCTGTGGAGTGATCTAACAAGCTGCAACGTTGTCCAAACAGTATCTCTGACTGTGTAAGGAAGTTGAACAAGTGTTGAATCTGGTTTGCAGTGTTCATTGACCGCATTGCAGGCTAAGAGACAAAGGCAGCAATTTGCTGTACAATAATAACCCCTGTAATAATGTACATTGTGCAGTAGCCACTTCACAGGAACATTATAAATCAAAGTATGACATTGAGCCACACGGGGAAGCGTTGGGTGAGTTGATCACGACTTGCCTAAAGAGGGGTTAGGGAGAGAAGTTTAGAGCTCAGGCCCTAGGCACACGAAGGTATCTCCACTTTGGTGGAGCAATGAATAGCAGGGATGCTCAAAGACCTGAATGCAGATCGTCAAGTTGTGAGCCAGGAAAGAATAAAGACAGAATGGTGAGGCAAGACATTGATTGACTGACTGGGAGCCCATATAGGTCTGTAGAATAGAATAGAATCCCTAAAATGTGGAAACAAGCCCTTCGGCCTAACAAGTCCACACCTACCCTCCAAAGAGTAACCCACCTAAACCCATTCCCTACCCTATTAGTCTACATTTACCCTGACTAATGCACCTAACCTACACATTCCTGAACACTATGGGCAATTTAGCTTGGCCAATTCATCTGACCTGCACATGTTTGGATTATGAGGAAACCGGAGCACCCGAAGGAAACCCACACAGGCACTGGGAAAATGTGCAAACTCCAGGATTCGAACCTGGGTCTCTGGCGCTGTGAGGCAGCAGTGCTAACCACTGAGCCACCAAGTAAGATAGGGGTGTTAGAGGAACAGGGTTTGATACAAGTTAAGATTGGGGCAGCAGAGCTTTTGATGACCAAGTTTAAAGAAGGTAGGATATAGCAGACCAGCTATAACTGTTTAATATTATCAAGTCTAAAAGCAACATTTAAGGTTTCAGTTATAGAGGAGCTGAGATGGGTAAAGTGGGTGATGACCGATCACAGTGGTGGTGTGAATATGTAATCAGGAGCTCATCTCAAGTTCTGAGATATGACCCATAATTGTCTGGTTTAGTCGCATACTGTCTGGGAGAGGATTGGGTTGAATGCTAGGGATTGGAAACTGAAAACATTGGTGTCCATCTTTCCAGTATTTAAATTGGAGAAAATTTCTGGTCATCCCATACTGAATTTTAGATGAGCAGTCTGACAATTTAGCAAAGCAGAAGAGTTAAGAGTGGTGGCAGTGAAGTGTAACTGGATATTATTAGCGTACATATGAAAACAAATGCTGTGCCTTTGAATGTCTGTGGGGTTTCACACAGGGAGGTCAAGGTTAGATCCTTGAGGGACACAAGAAGAGAAAGTGACAATGATGATTGATGAGAGTAGGGCAATGGATATTGTCTACATGGACTTTACTGAAGCATTTGACAAGGTCCATCATGGTAGACTGGAATCTACAGTGAGTTGGCAAGCGGGATATAAAATTGGCTTGGTCCCAGAAGACAGAGGATAGTTTTAGCGGGGTGATGGTCCACGAGGATTGGTACCAGGACCTTTTGTTTGTAATATATATAAATGATTTGGATGAAAATAAAAGTGGTCTGATTAGTAAGTTTGCAGATGTCAGAAAAATTGGAGTTGTGGATAGTGAGGAAGGTTTTTAAAGGATACAACAGGATCTAGATCAGTTGGAAAGTTGGGTAAGAAATGGCAGATGGAGCTTAGACTGGGCAAATGTTTGAAGATCAAATGCAAAAGGTATGTATAAAGTAAATGACAGGACCCTTAGGATGATTACTATGTAGAGGGATCTTGGAGTGCAAGTCCATAGCTCCCTGTAAGTGGCAACACAAGTGGATAACGTTATAAAGAAGGCGTTTGGCATGTTTACCTTTATCAGTCGGGCCATTGAGGGCCAAAGGTTGCCAAGTCATGTTGCAGTGATTATAAAACTCTTAGTTAGGTCACATTTGTACTGATATGTATGTAGTTCTGGTTACCACAACATGGCTATGGAAAGGATGCAAAAGAGGTTTACCAGGATGTTGCCTGGATTGGAGCGTATTAGCTATAGTGAGAGGTTGGACAAACTCAGATTGTTTTCACTGGAATGCCAGAGGCTGATGGGCAACCTGGTAGAAGTGTATAAGATTGAGAGGCATGGATAGGGTAGATAGTCAGAGTCTTTTTCCCAGGGTGGACATGTCAAATATTAGAGGGCATAGGTTTAAAGTAAGACTGGTAAAGATTAAAGGAGATGTGCAGGGCAAGTTTTACACAGAGGGTGGAGGTGGCAGGAGAGGTGGTAGAATCAGATACAATAGTAACATTAAAGAGGCATTTTGACAGACACAAGAAAAGGCAGGGAATAGATGGATATGAACCATGTGCAGGCAGCTGGGATTAGTTTAAAGTTAAAAATCTCTCAACACCAGGTTATAGTCCAACAGGTTTAATTGGAAGCACACTAGCTTTGGGAGCGATGCTCCTTCATCAGGTGATTGTGGAGGGCTCGATCGTAACACAGAATTTATAGCAAAAATTTGCAGTGTGATGTAACTGAAATTATACATTGAAGAATTGATTGTCTGTTAAGCCTTTCATCTGTTAGAAAACAGTGATAGTTTCACTTCTTTCATATGTAAATCACAAAACCTTTTTTGTTTTAAAAAGTTGCATTCTCGGGTTAGCTGTTAACAATGATAGCTAGACAATATGTTGAAGGTGTTAGCCCCCCTGTGTTCTCTGTCTATGACCTGATGTTTAGATTGATTCCAATCTAAAAAGTGAAATAACAGAGTTTTACATAAATTCATGCAGTTTTTGAGCTCAGAGTTCGACATGAATGGATGTGGTTTTTGAGCAAAGTGCAATGTAACTCTGAAAGTACCAAAAAAAAGTTTGTGTAAAACTCTGTTATTTCACTTTTTAGATTGGAATCAATCTAAACATCAGGTCATAGACAGAGAACACAGGGGGGGCTAACACCTTCAACATATTGTCTAGCTATCACCATTGTTAACAGCTAACCCGAGAATGCAACTTTTTAAAAAAAAGGGTTTGTGATTTACATATGAAAGAAGTGAAACTATCACTGTTTTCTAACAGATGAAAGGCTTAACAGACAATCAATTCTTCAATGTATAATTTCAGTTACATCACACTGCAAATTTTTGCTATAAATTCTGTGTTACGATCGCCTGATGAATCGCCTCCACAATCACCTGATGAAGGAGCGTCGCTCCGAAAGCTAGTGCTTCCAATTAAACCTGTTGGACTATAACTGGTGTTGTGTGATTTTTAACTTTGTACACCCCAGTCCAACACCGGCATCTCCGAATCGGGATTAGTTTAGAATGGCTTCATGGTGAGCACACATGATGGGCTGAAGGGCCTGCTTCTGTGCTGTACTGTTGGCAGTTTGACTTGGTGTGATAGTGGCAGGGTGGGACACATCAGATTTCAGGCTTGTGGGCTTCTTGCTCTGATTGTTGGGAGTGTGAATGGAGGAGATGTAGGAGGCATTTAAGATGACCAAAACTGGATGTAAGCACAGCCAGAGCCAGCTAGAAGGAAGCATATGATGGGCTGCTGTTGTTCCTTTTGTAGATCTTTTCATTTGTCCATTTGCAGGGTCCCCTATTTCAGCCAGCATTCCCTCATTCAATGCAATTCTGTTGGAAATGGGCACATGCTCACTTCTGGGGCTGAGCTGAACTGCCTTGGAGCAGGTCGACCAAGTGTGGTGGCGGCACTACTCCTTGCTAATCCAACAAACTGCACCCCCACTGTGGGAGAGCAGCAGCTGGGGAACTTCGTGTAGCCCAGGACCCCAGAAAATATGTTACAGCCTGCAAGCATTCAGCGGTCTCTGTCAGCTGTTTACCAGGGCACGCAGACACTGTGAGATAAAGGTTACTGATTTAACTCACCTAGTTTCCTCTGTCCTGTTTTTGCTGCTTTTCCTTCCCTGCAGTGATGTTGATAAGCAGCAGTTTCAAAATCAGAGCAGAAGGGGAAACACAGTCAGTGAAGAGTAAAGATGAGGACGTAGAGATACACACCTACTAAACCTAGCATAAAACAGTACAGACTCAGGTGTTTAACCTAAGATTCTGTAAAACTTAATCCAGAACTACCTTATTGTAGTGATGTGACTCACTGGGCTCCCTCTGATAAAGGGAGCTCCTAAGGTCTAGGGGGATAAAAAAACGGTACATGGTGATTACAGCCAGCGAGTTGGAGGTGTAGCTGGCAGACAATTGTAACCCTTTCTCCTCTGCTGCAGCTGTTCGGCAGCTTTCTTCGCTGAAGAGCGGGCTGCCTTACAACACAAACGACAGAAGATCAGACTCCTGCAACAGAGGAAGGTGACAGAGCTGTCTCAGTACAAAGACCTCCCAGATGAGATCCCATTACCTCTAGTCATAGGAACAAAAGTCACCGGTAAGTCAGTCACCCCTGCATTATTCTGCTTTTTGTGATCACACCCCACTGCTTTCACTCTAATTATTGTGCACGGCTCTAATCTCCATATTACAAAAAGCACAGAAGAGGGTCTAAGAATGATGTCAGAATTGAGGAGTTATACCGATCATGAACAAGCTGAGACTTGGAAGCACTAGCTTTCGGAGCGCCGCTCCATCAGGTTCATCACAACCACCTGATGAAGGATCGGTGCTCCGAAAGCTAGTGCTTCCAAAAAAACCTGTTGGACTATAACCTGGTGTTGTGTGATTTTTAACTTTGTACACCCCAGTCCAACACCGGGATCTCCAAAAGCTGAGACTTCTTTGCTTTTTCAACCTGAAAGAAGTTGTTAGGGATTTGATTGGATAGACTTGGAGATGTTTGTGAAGAAGACAGTTACTAATACATTCATCAGGAAATTCAGGAGAAATGTCCTGACCCCCAAGAGTTGGAATGTGAAACTTGCTAAAGCCACAGTTTATCACAAAACATAGGTGCAGATGTAGGTCTTGGATTGCTAGATCTAAAATGATGAGTTGTCATTCAGTAACATGTTAGACTTTGGTTAAGTTTGTCATCATTTCTCCACTTTGTCACTCCACTCTTTAGCACGACTTCGAGGTTTCCACGACGGCCTGTTTACAGGACAAATTGATGCTGTTGACACTATTAACGCCACATACCGAGTCACGTTTGACAGGACGGGATTGGGAACACACACTGTACCTGATTATGAAGTTCTTGTAAGTAAATAACTGTGGTTTTTATGTGCACAATTCTCAACTGTGAGAGGCAAAGCTAAATGATTTTACCTGCATTTCCCTTTCTTTTATTTAATTATCTAAAAATTAATATGCTCTGGTTCAAATCCTACAACCAATGGGAGCAGTTTTACCCTGACTGCTGAGTTCAGACTACTGATAATTTTGAACACCTCTTGCTACATGTATATCAACTGTCTACAAAGAGGACAATCCCCGACATTTCCAACCTACTGAACTAAAATGTGTTCTCATCCCTGGAACCACCTCTCATCCCTGGAGGCTTGAATGGCCTCCTCCTGCTCCTGTTTTCCTATTACCTACATCTTTTCTACATCTCTCTAAAGCCTTCATATCCTTCCTAGGAACGTAAGAGCAAGAGAGAGTTTTCAGCCCCTCAAACCTGACCATCATTTTCAGTCCAGCCCTATAACATTCCAGGAAAGATGTGAAGGCTTTAGAGAGATGTAGAAAAGATGTAGGTAATAGGAAAACAGGAGCAGGAGGAGGTAGTTCATCATCTACCTCAATGCCATATTTCAGTAGAATCCCCCTGGCCTTATGGGTGTTTAGCCTAAGCCTGAAAAAATCCAGAATCTTCTATCTGGAGATCTAATGCATGATGTTTACTTTGTTCACTTGTAAATTTTCAGAATGTAAAAAGATTCCCATTACTCTTCAGGAAGTCTCTTTCTAATAGTGTTTTGAAAGAAACCACGTGGCTACAAAAATACAAGTCCACCATTAAACCCCTTTGACACTTTGCCATGCCTCATTGAGGTAATGTCCTGGAAACCAAGCTCCACTATTCTCAAAACCTTCGCAAAAGTTACAAGTTTTTTAAATGTACACAAAATTCCCCAAGTTACCTGACCACAATCAACCAGGTTTATATACTTAACAAGAATTACTACTTACCTCAAATAAAAAGACACTACAGTAAACAATTATGAAGAGTTTGCATATAACTTTACTAGTTTAAACTCTTGACCTCTTATAAACTCCCCCTCTCCATACAGAAAAAAGAGAGAGAGACACAGACATACAGGAAAAAATGAGTGTAATAGGCAGAGAGAAAGATTGGGAAAGTAATTCAATCATTCTTGATAATATGATTTGATATGATTTTCATGCTGTTCAGAACCCTACTTCTCGATCGATCTTCAATTTTTTTCACTGGTTTGTCGGAGACCCAGGTGACTAGTTCACAATTATGAAGGTCTCTGACTTACTAATGAAAGGTCACAGCTTGCAGCAAATGCTGAAGGAAAGAGATGAAATGATTTTGATCAAGCTTGAAGTTTTTTTCCACTGAGAACAGAGACTAACTCCTGATCAGAGACTTGACAGCTTCTCCGATCCCCAAGCTGTTCAGCTATCTGGGAGCCAATCATATTGTTGTTGGCAGGCAGAAGGCCTTTGTCATCCAAAAACTGGAGCACAGTTACTTGTTGCCAGCTGAATCTCTTATTTCGACACATCCTGTACCTGCGATGAACCGAGTCACCTTTCTCTGGACTGCCTCCTATCAGTATATCTGTAAGGGGATCCAAACAGTTCACATCATTCCAGCTGTGATCAAACTAGTGCTGTAAAGCTGGTGCGAGGTCTTCAATAATTGTTTGTACAGGCTCTCACAGACATGCAGGCAGCTTTAAACGTTGAATATATAGCATAGGACCAGAATTGCTTGTAGGCCAAGACCAGAGAAAAGTGTCAGGTTCCGTTCTTTGAAAGATGTGAGTTAATCCATTGAGTTTTTGAACTACAATCCAGGAGCTTCTCATGATCATTTTATTTTTTGTAATGTGTGCCCAGTTTCTAATATAGGGGTCGTCCATTTACAAACGTCCAACTTGCGAGCACTCGTACTTAGAGTACAATCTCACACAGATGTAATTTTAAATATCCGACATGCAAACATTTCCTATACTAATGAACAGCTGCTTTATATTGTCCTGCATTATGTTCCAATTGTCTACAAATTGACAAGTGAATAAACTCAGGAACGGGACCCAGTCACAATCCGGGGACTGCCTGTATTTAATGACTCCGTTCATCATGCTGGGGATTTGAACTCACGACTTTTTAATTTATGTTGTGATCTATACTGCTGCACTCATTCATTGCTGTATGAATGTGTTTTTAGAAAACTCCACACTTCTACTCGCATTGAAAATTTTAATGCATTTTTGCTGTCATTTTCAGAGCAACGAGCCTCATGAAACTATGCCTATCACTGCCTTTGCTCAGAAGCAGCGACCTTCCAGGTATTACTTGACACCACCACGGCTGCCTTACACTACCAGCACCCAGTCTCCTATCACAGTAAGTTGCATCTTTCACTTTGTGCTATTACTATCCTATCCAGTATGTGAATGCACCTACGAGAGAAGGTGCAAAACTTGACCTACTCTTGGTGTCAGTGGGGGAGCATTTTGGGGCAACTATTAATGCTATTAATTTTAACATAGTGATGGAAAAGGATAGACTGGATCTAAAAGTTGAAGTTCTAAACTGGAGGAAGGTTAATTTTGATGGTATTAGGAAAGAACTTTCCAAAGCTGATTGGGCACAGATGTTCGCAGATAAAGGGACGGCTGGAAAATGGGAAGCCTTCAGAAATGAGATAACGAGAATCCAGACAAAGTATATTCCTGTTCGGGTGAAAGGAAAAGTTGGTAGGTATAGAGAATGCTGGATGACCAAAGAAATTGAGGGTTTGGTTAAGAAAAAGGAGGAAGCACATGTTAGGTATAGACAGGATAGATCGAGAGAATCCTTAGAGTATAACGGCAGTAGGAGTAATTTAAGAAGGAAATCAGGAGGGCAAAACGGGGACATGAGATAGCTTTGGCAAATAGGGTTAAAGAGAATCCAAAGGGTTTTTACAAATACATTAAGGACAAAAGGGTGACTGGGGAGAGAATAGGGAAGAAGGGCCTGTGCCCGAAACGTCGAATCTCCTGTTCCCTGGATGCTGCCTGACCTGCTGTGCTGTTCCAGCAATAAAGTTTCAACTTTGATCTCCAGCATCTGCAGACCTCACTTTCTCCCCTCAAAGATCAGCAAGGCGGCCTCTGTGTGGAGCCGCAGGACAGAGGGCAAGATACTAAACGAGTATTTTGCACCAATGTTTACTGTGGAAAAGGACATGGAAGATGTAGAATGTGGGGAAATAGATTGTGACATCTTGAAAATGTCAATATTACAGAGGAGGAAGTGCTGGATGTCTTGAAACACACAAAAGTGGATAAATCTCCAGGACCTGATCAGATGTACCCTAAAACTCTGTGGGAAGCTAGAGAAGTGATTTCTGGGCCCCTTGCTGAGATATTTACATCAACGATACCTCACAGGTGAGGTGTTGGAAGACTGGAGGTTGGCTAACGTGGTGCTACTATTTAAGAAAGGTGGTTAGAACAAGCCAGGGAACTATAGACCAGTGAGTCTGACGTCAGTGGTGGACAAGTTGTTGGCAGGAATCCTGAGGGACAGGATTTAATGTATTTGGAAAGGCAAAGACTGAATAGGGGTAGTTAGCATGGCTTTGTGTGTGGGAAATCACGTCTTACGAACTTAATTGAGTGTTTTGAAGAAGTAACAAAGAGGATTGATGAGGGCAGAGCAGTGAACATGATTTATATGGACTTAAATAAGGAGTTCGACAAGTTCCCCATGGGAGACTGCTTAGCAAGATTGGGTCTCATGAAATACAGGGAGAACTAACCATTTGGATATAGAACTGGCTCAAAGGTAGAAGACAGAGGGTGGTGTTGGAGGGTTGTTTTTCAGACTGGAGGCCTGTGACCACAAGAATTGGTGCTGGGTCCACTGCTTTTCTTCATTTATGTAAATAATTTGGATGTGAACATAGGTATATTTAGTAAGTTTTCAGATGACACCAAAATTGGAGGTGTAGTGGACAGCGAAGAGGGTTACCTCAGATTACAACAGGATCTTGATCAGATAGGCCAATGGACTGAGGAGTGGCAGATGGAGTTTAATTTAGATAAATGTGAGGTGCTGCATTTTGGGAAAGCAAATCTTAGCAGGACTTATACACTTAGGCTTAATGGTAAGGTCCCAGGGAGTGTTGCTGAGCAAAGACACCTTGGAGTGCAGGTTCATAGTTCCTTGAAAGTAGAATCACAGGTAGACAGGACAGTGAAGAAGGCGTTTGGTATGCTTTCCTTTATTGGTCAGAGTATTGAATACAGGAGTTGGGAGGTCATGTTGCGGCTGTACAGGACATTGGTTAGGCCACTGTTGGAATATTGCGTGCAATTCTGGTCTCCTTCCTATCGGAAAGATGTTGTGAAACTTGAAAGGGATCAGAAAAGATTTACATGGATGTTGCCAGGGTTGGAGGATTTGAGCTTTAGGGAGAAGCTGAATAAGCTGGGGCTGTTTTCCTTGGAGCGTCGGAGGCTGAGGGGTGACCTTATAGAGGTTTATAAAAGCATGTGTGGTCTGGATAGGATAAATAGAAAAGGTGTTTTCCCTTGGTTGGGGGAGTCCAGAACTAGAGGCCGAGGTCAGGGTGAGAGGGGAAAGATATAAAAGAGACCTAAGGGGCAACATTTTCACAGAGGGTGATGTGTGTATGGAATGAGCTGCCAGTGGAAGTGGTGGAGGCTGGTACAATTATAGCATTTAAAAGTTAAAAATCACATAACACCAGGTTATAGTCCAAAAGTTTTATTTGGAAGCACTCGCTTTCAGATGGATTGCTCTTCATCATGTGGTTGTGGAGTATCTGGATGGGTATATAAATAGAAAGGTTTAGAGGGATGTGGGCCAAGTGGTGGCTAATGGGACTAGATTAGGTTAGGATGGTCAGCATGGACAGTTGGATCAAAGTGTCTGTTTCTGTGCTGTACACTTCTGACTCTGTGGTTCACTCATGTCCTTTAGGGAAGGAAACTGCCATCCTTACCTGGTCTGGCCTATATGTGATTCCAGACGCACAGCAATGTGGTTCACTCTTAACTGCCCCCTGGGCAATTAGGGATGGGCAATAAATGCTGGCCTAGTCAGCGATGCCCTCTTCCTGTGAAAGAATATTTTAAGAATTCAAATCTACATTGCCTGGTTATTGGCTTTTCAGTAACTTCAAATGGTGATTTTCAAGCTTTTCCTACTATGAGTCCATTTCAGTGCTTGACAATTTTGTTGCTAAGATGTATGAGAGCAGGAGTGGAGGGATGGCCAAGCAGTCTCCTTGCTCTTGACCCCACTTAAAGTCCCCAGTGTGAAGTTCGGCCCTGAATTGACATGCACATTGTAAAACATTACAATATTTATGGTTTTATTCGCTTACGTATAATGCATACAATACACATGCTCATAATCATGACATTTAAAATAATTGAGAATTCAAATATATCAGTAGACATGGTTTGTTGTTAAATGTTTGTTTTGATTAGGTGTTGATCAAACTTTGGCTTCTCAAAGGAGAGAAAGAAAGAGATGTACTTATTTTGAAGGATGAATAGATGTTGTGAGGTGGTGTGGCTGTTTAATGGACCGGTTCAGGCGCAGGCCTGGGTGAGGGGCCAGTTCAGGCACAGGCCCGGCCAAGGGGACGGACCGGTTCAGGCATAGGCCCGGCCGAGGGGCAGGTTCGGGGCATGGGCCCAGGCGAGGGACCGGTTCAGGCCACGTGCCTGGGCGGTGGGCCGGGCCTGGGCGACCAGCTGTCTCATGGTCTGACTGAACCTGTTTGGTTCTATTTTTACCGACTTGGCCACAGCCAGAGAAGCAGCTGCAGTGATCTGTGTACCGTCTCCCACACTGATACTTCTACTTCTCATCCACTGTCCTCACCAACAACATGTGAAAATGCAACATGCTGAGAACCTGCAAGATCACCTCAGCCCCAGCACTCTTGAGCCTCTGAACTTTCTCCAAGTGATCAGACTATTCATACAACATCCAGTAGTGGATGAGAAAATGTTTTCTAAATTATATCCTGGGAAGACCTGCAACCTCCGGCTGAATCCTCATCCCTATAATTATGAGCGACTGAACCAATCTCTGTGTTCGAATCAAATGTATCAGACATTTGAGGCAAGATCCAGAAGACCTTTTTTATCTTGATGTAATATTGCCCGACTTCATCCCTGACTCCACTTCTGTGCTGCTGAACTCTCCTCCATGCCTGTGTTACATCTAGACTTTAGAATGCATTCCTGGCTAGTCTCCTGCCTTCCATTCTCCTTAAACTTCAGCTCAGTCAAAACCCTACTGCCTGCATCCTATCTCAGATCAGATCCCGCACGTAATCTGCTGTGCAGCAGCTCCCAGTTGTACAGCAGCTGTTTTAGAATCTTCAACCTTGTTTATAAACCCTTCTATAGTCTTGTCCCTCCGTATCAACCACTTCCAGCTCTACAACATTCCAAGATATCAAACCTCTCCCATATCTTCCTGACTTGGATGGCAAAAGTCAATGTACAGTAGCCAAATCTGCAGATGAGGCAAAAATAGGTGGGCGGGCATGCGATGAAGGCAATTCACAGCGTCTGATGTGGACAAGTTAAGCAAGTGTCCAGAAACTTGACAGATGCAACATAATGTGGAGAAATGTGAGGTAATGGTCTTTGGCAGGAAGAATACAGGAGATAAATATTATTTGAATGCAGAAAGACTACAGAAAACTATGGAACAGATGGATTTGGGACCCTTCATCCATGAATCTCAAAAAGCTAGCACCCATGTTCAGTGGGCAGTAGGGAAGCCAAATGATGTGTTGACATTTATTTCAAAGGAAATGAAGCCTAAAAGTAGGGAGCTTTTGTTAAAACGATACATGGCACTAATCCGACCACAGCTGCAATACTGAATAGTACACAAACATTGGAGGCTATAGAGGGACACAGATTAGAGTAGATTCCCTACAGTGTGGAAACAGGCCCTTCGGCCCAACAAGTCCACATCAACCCTCCAAAGAGTAACCCACCCAGTCCCATTTCCCTCTGACTAATACACCATAACACTACGGGCAATTTAGCATGATCAATTCACCTAACTTGCACGTCTTTGGAGTGTGGGAAGAAACCAGAGCACCCGGAGGAAACCCACACAGACACTGGGAGAATGTGCAAACTCCACACAGACAGTCGCCCGAGGCTAGAATCGAACCCGGGTCCCTGGCGCTGTGAGGCAGCAGTGCTAACCACTGAGCCACTGTGCTGGAGGCGTGGATGAATTTTCTTTTGAGGAGACGTTATGTAGATTGAGCGTGTACTCACTAGAATAGGAGAGTGAGAGGTGTCCTGACTAAAGCATGGAAGATTCTTAGGGGATTTGACAGAGTAGATGTGAAGGGTTGCTTTCCCTTGTGGACCAGAGGGTATAATCTCAGAATAAGGAGTCCTACATTTAAAACAGAGATGAAGAGGAATTTCTTCTTTGAGGATCGTGAGTCTGTGGAATTTTTTTTACTGCAGAGGGCTGTTGAGACTTGGTCATTAAGTATGTTCAAGGCTGAAATGGTCAAGTTTTTATTCAGTAAGAGAATAAAGAATTGTGGGGGAAAAGCAGGAAAGTGGAGTCGGGGATTATCAGATCAGCCATAATCTCATTGAATCCTGAACCAGGTTCAGTGGGCTGAATAGCCTACTTCAGTTTCTGCATCTAATGCTCTCATGGCCTGTTACCTATCCTCGGTGTTATCACTCCACCACTGCTGCCCAGACATGAAGTCCTGAAATTCCCCCCCACCTCTCTCTCCCTTTTTAAGTTCCTCCATTAAAAACCATCTCTGACCAAGCTTGCTCAATGTCAACTTTTATTTGGTAATGCAACTGTGAAGCATAGCATATCATAGTACACCGAAGATACTTTCTAAACATAAGCTGTCATTATTGTTGTGTCTGTTGAGGATTGTTGGACAGGTGAGGATGTTCAGACATTATAGCTTTATACTAAAGTGGAATAGCCTCATGAGGTTGAATGACCTACACCTTTAAACGTGAATGAGCCTAGAATAGACATGATTGCTAACTTCCTGGAAAATTCACTGAAAATGTGAGACTTAATTATACAGTGCCAAAGATCTGGCATTAGCGGAACACTGCATTATGCCAGAGCTCCCTTTAGTGGAAATAAACAGGAACTGCAGAAACATAACGGTAGGACAGAAGAATAACTGAGCTTCACAGCCAGAGGTACAGTTACTTTTGTAGGGTAGGCAAGATCCTAGAAAACGACATGCTTCTGAGTGAGTAGACTGGTCTATTTCTCCTCTCACGTGAAAGAAGGCACCTCTGATAATGTGTCAGTTCAGTATTGTACAGGTCAAATAAAGAATTTAGGAGAGGGTTCATTACACACCCAGTTATGAGGACATGAAGCTTCATAGAATCTTACAGCACAGGAAGAAGCCATTCAGTCCTCATTCCAGCTGTTTGGAAAAAATATCAATTAGTCCCTCTCCCCTGATCATTCTCTATAGCTCTCAAATTATTTTTATGTTGTCTTTGACAGTTATTATAGAATCTGCTACTCCTCAGGCAGTGTACACCAGATCGCAGAAGCCGCCTTTGTAATATTTAAAAAAAAACTTTCATCATTCGTTACTTGCAGCTTTCCAAACCCCACACTTCCTGCAAGATGGACTCCTAAAGGTATCTCCACCTCTACTGTCCCATTTTTGGTCACTTTTTAACAGAGTCACAAGACGGGGCATTAAGTTAAATATTTGTATTGGAAGCAGTGCGGAGAAGGTTTGTTCGACTGATTCCTGGGGTGAAGAGATTATCTTACCAAGAGGGGCTCGGCAGTTCAGAAAAGTGAGGAACAGTTGCTTGACAGGGATGGATGCTGAGATGTTTCCTCTCATGGGGGACAAGGTTTTGGAAATAAGAGATCGCCTACTTGAGAAAGAGATGAGAATTGTCTTCTTTTTGAGGATCATCAGTGTTTGGAATTCTTTACTGCAGAGAGTAGTGGAGGACAGGTCATTGAATATATTTGAGACTGAATCAGACAGATCTTTGATCAACACGGAGTTGAGGCTATGGGGACAGACATGGGAGTTAAGGTCACAATCAGATCAGATATATGTTCTTATTGAAAGATGGAGCAGTCTCACTAGCGATCAGTGGGCTGAATGGCCATATTCCTCCTATGAGTGTCATTAGCAATCAAGAGATATCTAATTGGTGGTTGATATCATGATTAAGTGGTGGAGAGGTGGCGAGCTGCTCCAGTGAGGAAAGTTCAAAGGGCAAAGATTTCCCAATTCTGAAAGAAGTAGTTCCTGGGAGACCCCTGGAAAACCCCAGAACGATCCGGAATGCTCAGCAATCGTAACTGAAATGTTACATGACATACTGACTGTTCTGGAAAGAGAAGGGAGAGTGCTGCCATTAAGTCAAAGCTAACTTCAAACCTGTGACCTTGTATTAACGGTGCCTCATTTTATTCCCCTGTTGTTCATGACAGGACAATGATCCACTTCTGGGTCAATCGCCTTGGAAAAGCAAACTATCGGCTACTGAAGGAGACACACTTGGGGGATTTCCTATCGAATTTCTTATCCAGGTGGTAAGTATGTGCATTCTTTATGTTTCAAACTTCCCTCTACGTGTTTACTCTGGATAAACACATCAATTATATTGAGGAAATGGCTGAAATTCCATTAAGGAATGTTAAAGGTAGGGAGCTGAGAAATGTGCACCATCCATTCACGAGAGAAGAAGAAAAGGACAACCAACTCCCATTCCTAGAGGTGATGGTACAGAGAACACCGAATGGAGAATTCACCACAAAGGTTTACAGGAAAGCCACACACACAGACCAAGTCCTGAACTATGAAAGCAACCACCCCAACACACACAAACGAAGTTGCATCAAGACATTATTCAAAAGGGCCACAACACACTGCAGCACACCAGAACTGCAAAAAGAGGAAGAGGAACACCTGTACAAGGTATTCGCCAAAAATGGATACCCGCGCAATTTCATCAACAGATGCCTAAGAGAAAGACAACGGAACGAGGACATGCCGCAACCCAAAGGACTAGCCACACTACCATACATCAGGAGCATTTCCGAACTGACAGCCAGACTACTGCGACCACTAGGACTTATAATAGCACACAAACCAACAGCCACGCTCAGACAACAACTCACCAGAACGAAGGACCCGATACCCAGCATGAGCAAAACTAATGTAGTGTACAAAATCCCATGCAAGGACTGCACAAAACACTATATAGGACAAACAGGAAGACAGCTAACGATCCGCATCCATGAACATCAACTAGCCACGAAACGCCACGACCAGCTATCCTTAGTAGCCACACACGCAGACGACAAGCAACATGAATTTGACTGGGACAACACTACCATTATAGGGCATGCCAAACAAAGAACAGCCAGGGAATTCCTAGAAGCATGGCACTCATCCACAAACTCCATCAACAAACACATCGACCTGGACCCAATATACCGGCCACTACAGCGGACAGCTGAAACTGACAACCGGAAGCGGCAGGGACAGGCCACTATAAATGCCGGAGGAAACACCACAGAAGCGCTTCACAGGAGGCTCCCAAGCACTGACAGGGGACGAAACGTTTGCAACAAAAATTTCCAGCTCGGCGAACAGAACCACAACAACGAGCACCCGAGCTACAAATCTTCGCACAAACTTTGACCATCCATTCTGCTAAATGAGGCTAAAAGCCAAGCATTATCAAACCTAGTAGAAAACAAAGTTCCATTTAAAATTTCATTACACTTCCAATTAAATGACTCATTGCGGAGTCTGAAACAGGGCGTGGCTCGTTTGCATGCAGAATTTGTGGTTAAGTATCAGACTGTCAGTCCATACAGACGTCAGTGTTGTGAATCTCCTGTAAACACTGAGAGCCTGAATTCTGCAAAGAGCTGATCAGCTGCCCACAAAAACAGTGTCGTCATTACAGGAAGTGTGAGTGGGTCTGTCAGCATCTTATGTGTTCTCTTTCAGTTTCTCTTTTCTTTTACTTCCCTCCCCATGTATTTTTAGATAAAGTTTTACATTTAGATTTTATTGTCACATGTACTTAAGTACAGGAGTACAGAGAAAAGTGTCAGATGTTGCCACACACAGCGCCTCTTACATGCAAAAAGCTTTAGTACAAACTAGTGAGAGAAACAAAATTTCAAAAGTTAATCATTACAGACTTTCACAGAATAAGCAGAAAAATAAAGTGATACGGTAATAGTTAACATTAAACTCAGCTGCCTGTTCTCGATGCTGCCACTCGCCCTTCCTGTGTTGGGCCACTGGTGCCATCGTGCAGCTGAACCTGCAGTCTCTGACCTCATTCCTGCTGCCTCTGGAACATGCTGGGGTAGGACATACATGCATGCCGAGACACTGCCAATGTGGGCCAAGAGACCAGGCCGAGACCCACCTTGCCAGGTCCACACTGAGGCCGAGAGGAGAAGGAAACAGACTGGACAAGCTCCAGCTGGAGCGTCCTACTCCGCCGCCATCTTGGATGTTGCTTCCTCAACAGGGTTCCAAATACACCAATTATTGTCTAATCATAGACATTAGATTTTTATGTTCCCTGTATTCAAATTTACAAATTGCAAGCCTCCGATTAGGTTGTAATTAGGAATATTGCTTCCAACTCTGGATACTGTGCTGTAGAAGGGATTTTAAAGCTTTCGAAAATGTGAGGAAAAGCTTCATAACAGGAGCAGGAACAGACTGTACATTGTACTCCTCTATTCAGTACAATCGTGACAGATTTTGAGCCTCAATTCCACTTTCCCACCTGATCCTCCTAATTCCTTGACTCCTGTCAGTCTACATCTTGATCACCTACACCTACACTCAGTTGAGTGACACCCTCTGAGTTGGAGAGTTCCAAAGATTCGCTGTCCTTTTAGGTGAAGAAATCCCACCTCATCTCCGTCTGATCGATCCTTAATCTGGAGACTGCTTCCTGGATTCTGGACTCTCAGGCGAAAGCTAACAACCTCTCAGCATCCCCTACAAAACCAAAGCTCCCATCTTCCCATGCTACCTCAGCATCTTGTTTGCTACAATGACCTATCTTGCATGCTTCTTAACATCACACAATATTGGGCCATTCCAATTCTTCAGTGATCATAGGAATCAGCCAAGTGAACCCTTGTTGATCTGCCCCTAAAAAAAACTTACCTTTTCTTAGGTAAAGATTCCACCAAAACTGGTCAAATTAGTAGTTATTACATGGGATCAAATGAAGATTGGCTTCCAGTCAGATAGTTAACTATACGCTCGTAGATTTTTGATGTTACAGGACTGAGCTGACATTTTGAATATTCTGCTGATCTATCCTGTTGTATGTGACATTTTGGCTGCTGAGTGCCCTGACATGAGATTATTTCAGCAGAGGGAGGGTCCATACCGAGTGGCACAGGGACAGAGCTCCTGGCCACAAAACTCGTGCAGTGCCAATGATTTTTGTCACAGTGACACACTTCCTACAAATTTCTGTGTTTACTGCCTACTCTTTACAGTTTGCTGTCAATATTACATTGTCATCCATTGTATCGAGTTACTTGCCCTCATTGTGTGACCAGGAAAACAATTCCCATGATGTGTGAAGCAAGGTTCTTGTCTGATTTCTGTTACAGTTTGTCTTTATTTTCTGCTTTTAGACAAGGTTATCAAAAATTCTCATGATCAAGAAAGAACACATCAAACAGTTAAAAGAAATGAACACGGAAGCAGAGAAACTGGTAAAGAATCTTCTCTATTTTATTGTCAGGTTTTAAATGAAACACTTGATTATGGTTATTTACTTCAAAGGCTGCCCAGCCAGAAATCAGAACTGGTTTTGGTATTGGTTGAGGGCATTATGTCAGCCAGAGCGACAGACCTACCTGCCTCTGTTCCCTTCAGGTCAGCTGGACGTTTGACCCACTTGATTTAATTTCCATCTCCAAGCTATCTAAAGATCCTTGCCCAGCCTCAGGATTCTGTCTTCCTGGAGTTCAGTGCGGACTCTTTCTGTCCGATAGGCATCCATCCTCCTCCCCCCAATCCTAGAGAACGTAGGTCACTCGAGCCCTGGATCTGCAGGTCAAAGTTCACAGAGGCACCCAAATTGCAAAGGGAAAGTCAGGAGAAATTGTTGGTTTGTGCAAAAGACATGGATGCCCTGAAACCGAGTCCACAGTAACTTGCAAAAGGGAAGCTGATTATTATTTTTGGACAAGGAAGAAATTGCATGGGGATCATACAGTGCAATGAAATTAAGCTGATAACTCTGTGAGCCAACAGAGGTGCAGTGAGAGCACAGCAGTTCAGGCAGCATCGGATGTTGCCTGAACTGCTGAGCTCTTCCAGTACCACTAATCCAGAATCTGGTTTCCAGCATCTGCAGTCATTAGATTAGATTACTTACAGATTAGATTAGATTACTTACAGTGTGGAAACAGGCCCTTCGGCCCAACAAGTCCACACCGACCCGCCGAAGCGTAACCCACCCATACCCCTACATTTACCCCTTTACCTAACACTACGGGCAATTTAGCATGGCCAATTCACCTGACTTGCACATCTTTGGACTGTGGGAGGAAACCGGAGCCCCCGGAGGAAACCCACGCAGACACGGGGAGAACGTGCAAACTCCACACAGTCAGTCGCCTGACCCTAGAGATTTTACCCTAGAGATGCAGTGAACTAAATGAGCGGTTTGAATGTTAATTCTACTAAAGCTCAATGCCTGAAGTCTGTCGGCCACATTTCCCCTTTTCATGCCAATGTTGACTGTATAGTCTGTCAATGACATGAGGTACTAACATTCCTGACTGTACAAACACTGGCCACTGCTACAGGCCAGCAGCTTTCGTTGTCTAGGTGTTGGAGAAGGCCCAGTGGCCATTTACATTGATGTCAACTTTATAAGAGTTTATAAAGTATTCACACCACGATGTAACTGCTGTCAGGGTGGATTGTACAAAATAAGTATTCTGGGACCTGAATTTCTCAATGATAAAAGACCAAGTTCCATCTCGTTCACTTTCTACCATCTGCAGTAGTCACAAGGAGAATGAAGTTCCTGATCAGTCAAAGCAGTCAATCTGTATGAAATAGTCACCAGCAGACCCAGCCACAGGGTGACTATCAGCCCTTACTGGAATAAAGATGTCATGGAATCCCAGGCTCTAAATTGCTTGTTCCTCCCAAGCATATTATCTTGCTCCCAAAATATTTTCTGATAGTGTGCTATCACTTCTACAGTAGTCAAGTGACCTCAAGGCATTGTATCAAGTGTTGTGGGTCACAACATACAGAGAACACAGAAATTCTGTCCGCACATTTAGACACAACCAAGTGAATGATGTGGAAAATGGATATCAAGGTGGGAAAGGCGAGATTCAAGGAATTACCTTGAAGAGTATTTTCAGGAGATTTCTTTAAAAAAGGAGGTAAATATATGGGAGGCAGTTCTAGAGGATAAGCCAACAGTGGTGGGAAATGGGGGTGAGCAAGAGATCAGCAGCTGTTCTATGGTGGGGCTTTGGAGTGGTGAGGATGGTAATGAGGCTGGAAGAATTTGCTTGAATAGTGAAAAGCAAATTCACAGGGATTTGAGGATGAGAGATTTTACATTCAAAGCCTTGAAGGGTGAAAATTAGTGTAGGAAAATGAGGATGAAGCTGGTGAGTGACTAGGATTGAGATGAGTATAGTGCAGGGGAACACGAGTAGAGTGTTGTATGAGTAACGAGTGATTCATATCATTGCTCTTCAATCCTGTATTTGGCAACTGAAGTCACTAAATATCAAAATTAGCCTGTTGTGTGTGACGTACTTTCTAGTATGTGAGAACTGATTATGCACACTATTACTGCTAAAGTGTTTACAATTATAAAAGTTTTTGAGTAGATGGGGAGAAATTTTTCCGATGGACAGGAGGGTCAATAACCAGATTAAAAGTAATGGCACAAAGTCATGGAACATTTTTTTAATGGAACAAGTTATGAGCTGAAATGCGCTGTCTGAAAAGGCAGTGGAAGCAGATTCAATAACTTTAAAACAATATTGGATAATTATGAACAGAAATACACCATTCAGCCCTTCAACTCTGCTCCATCATTCAATACTGATCCTATCAAAGTACTTAAAAGGAAAATTTTTCAGGGCTTTGAATTAATGTGAAGAGTGGAACTAATGTTTTAAATCCAGTGACCCTTCCTTATGCCTTTCGTTTAGTAGGCCCAGATCTCCAGCATCTGAAGTTCTTTGTTTTATTTCAGTCTATTATTTTTTTTTAGCAGTGGTAATTGAGAGTGGAATGTTTAGTGATTATTCCCGCAAATATGAGCTCTTCTATTTTCTCCCGTTTCCCTCCTTGCCCACCCAGTCCTACACTTTGGCTGTTTACTTTAAGGACAGTATCAGACCAGTTAAGGTAGGAAATGACTGACCAATTTCTCAATCCTTCAGAAATCATACTCTGCTCCCATTGGAATAGACTTTCAAAAACGATATGCGACGATTGTTTTAGAATTGGAGCAGCTAAACAAAGACCTGAACAAGGTTCTGAATAAAGTCCAACAGTATTGTTATGAGGTGAGAATTTTTGCGTTGTTTGCCTGGATCTGTTAATTTTGTAATCTCAGCATGGAGTTTCTTCACTTTTACTTCTCCTGTATAGGTCTTGTGTGCTATTTGTGTGAACCTTTGAGCTTATTCAAAACTCTGCTTTCCATATGCTAATCAGCACCAAATCCTGCTCACCCATTACCGTGTGCCTGCTCAAATATATCAGCTGCTTATCCAGCATCCCCTCACTTTTAAAGTCCTCATCCTTGTGTTGATGGCTCTGCTCCCTCTCTGTCTCTGCAATCCCTTGTAGCCCTACAACTCTCCAATACCACTGCATTACAGGGGGTGTGATGGATGGTAGTTTCAGGAAGGTAGAAAAACCACAGATACAATTAGGTAGATGGATTACTGCTGGGAAAGGTAGGAGAGATTGGCAAGAAGTACAGGAGATTCCTGTGACTATCCCAATCTCAAACCAGTGTGCTCTTTTGGATTCTGTAGGAGTGATGGCTTCTCAGGGAGGTATAGCACTGACAACCAGGTTTCTGGTACCCTGACTGGCTCTCCTGTAAATAAGGGTATATCAGGTTCCAAGCAATCAGTTGTGATTGGGAACTGTCTGGACAGGGGCACAGCCAGATGTTTCTGCAGCCATCAGCGAGACATCAGGATGCTGTGTTGCCTCCCCGGTGCCAGGATCAGGATTTCTCAGAGCTGGTGTAGAATATTCTGAAAAGAGAGAATGACCAGCAGAAGCTGATTGTACATGTTGGTACCAACGAAATAGGTAGAGAAAGGGACGAGGTTCTGCAGAGAGATTAAAGGAAGTTAGGCAAGCGGTTAAAATTTAGGTCCTTGAGGGTAGTAATATCTGGATTACTCCAACCATGCCGCCCCGATAATGCAAACCAGGGCAGGACTTCTACAGCTAATGGCAGGGCCCTGGGAGTGTTGCTGAAGAAACAGACAGAGGGGGTACAGGTGCCTAGTTCCTTGAACGTAGTGTCATAGGTGGAATGTATGGTAAAGAAGGCATTTGGCACGCTTGCCTTCGTTTGTCAGTGCAGCCAATCTCAAATTTGGGACGTCCTGTTGTGGCTGAGCAGGACATTGAAGCCACTTTTAGAATACTGTGTTCACTGCAGGTCTCCCTGCTATTGGAAAGAAGGATATTGCTGGGATTAGAGGGTTTGAGCTATAGGGTGAGGCTCATTCAGCTGGGGGTTTTCCCTGGAGTGTTGGAGGCTGAGAGGTGACCTTCAAAAGGTTTATAAAGTCATGAGGGGCACGGATAGGGTGAATAGTCAAGATCTTTTTCCCACAGTAGGGGAGTCCAAAGTAGAGAGCATAGGTTTAAGGTAAGAAGAGGAAGATTTAAAAGGGACCTGAAGGACAACTTTTCCACGCAGAGGATGGTGCATGTATGGAATGAGCTGCCAGAGGAAATGGTGGAGGCTGGTACAATTGCAACATTGCAAAGGCATCTGGATGGGGATATGAATAAGAAGCGTTTGGAGGAATATGGGCCAAATGCTGGCAAATGGGACTAGGTCAGAGTGGGATTATGGTACACGTGGCCGAGTTGGACTGAAGGATCTGTTTCCGTTTTGTATAACTCTGTGACTCAATGCATCCAATTCTTAATTTTCATCATTTCACCCTTGTTGGCAATATCATCTGCTGCCTCAGTTCCGATATTTGCTCCTGAAATCTCTTTTCAGTTGCTCCTTAAAACCTACAGTTACCAATCCTTTTATCTCTTTATACAGCCCAATGTCAAACTGAGACTTCTGTGAACTGTCTTGGAAGTCACTCCATAAAATGCAGCTTGTTGACTTTGTGTTCCATTCTGTCAGTCTAACTTTAGGCAACATTTGATGTGCAGTGGCTGAGAGTTTGTGCATTGGTTCACCTTGCCATATTTGCTTTTTTTTGTCTTAAAAATGATTAGCTTGCTCCTGACCAGGGCTTGCAACCCATGGACCAGCCCACAGATATGCGCAGGAGGTGTGAGGAGGAAGCTCATGAACTTGTACGACAGGCAAACACATCACAAACTGGGCAGGCCAGCGTGAGGAATGAAAATCTCACTGATCTAATAGCCAGGTTGACAGCTGTGCTACTACAGATAAAGGTAAGGCCAGCGTTCAGACCCAGGCTGCAGTCGTGCTGGTAGGCTTTACAACCTCAAGGCTGTGATCTTCTATACAGTCTGGGTAAATTGTGAAATTTAATTTCATAGTCCTGTCATTTGTAGTTCATTGCCAGATTAAAAATTATGTTGCCAATCATTGGATTTGCAGCTCACTCAGTATTGTTATAACAAACCCAGCCGCTGCCTATATCTGGTGTTGCCTACAAGTGCTCCAGTCTCTGTAGTTGTTGATGCTATAATGCCCTCTGTGGTCAAGCAAGTCATCTAGTTGCCCTGTAGTGTAACTAAAGATGGACCTTTTGAGTCTCACTGACATCCTGAGAATTTTTTAAAAAGCCACAGATCTGAGGTTTGTGCCATCAGGTTTACTCTGACATTGCTGCATGTTAGTGGGAGGCAGAAAAATCCTGCTTAGTAACTGAGTACAAATCTTATTAGTCTGCACTTTTTACACATATGGAATGAATTTAGAGAAGGGAAAAATTCAACCCATTGTCTCCATATCAGCTCTTTGAGAAAGCAATCTAATGAATTCCACTTTTCCTGCTCTTAGAACAGTACAGCATGGGAACAGCCCCTTCGCCCCCACCATGTCTGTGCCAACCATGATGCCATTCTAAAGTAATTTCATCTGCCTGCAACATGAGTGATATGGATCTATTCCTTGCCTGTCGACGTATCTGTCTAAATGCCTCTTAAACCTTGCTATCCTATTTGTCTCTATCACCGCCCTGGCAGCATGTTCCAGGAACTTACCAGCCATCTGTGTAAAATCCTTTCCTCGCACATCTCCTTGCTTCTCAAATTTATGCCTCTAGTATTTCTGACTTGGGCAAAAGTCTCAGACTATCCACCATATCCATGCCTCTCATAATTTTGATTCGGAGATGCCGGTGTTGGACTGGGGTGTACAAAGTTAAAAATCACACAACACCAGGTTATAGTCCAACAGGTGCTTCCAATTAAACCTGTTGGACTATAACCTGGTGTTGTGATTTTTAATCTCATAATTTTATTTACTTGCAAAAGCTCACCCCCATCTTTCAAAGCTCTAGTAAAAACAATCCAAATTTGTTCTTCTTATCCTCATAGATAATTCAGTCCAATCCAGTTGACATCCTGGTAAACCTCTTTTGCATTTTTCTAAAGCCTCCAGATCCTCTTACTCTATGACCTTGCAAAATATACCTTTCTGGTATTCAAGTAATTTCTTCTTGTGATGTAACCATAGCCCAGTTCAGCTTCTAAACCATCCAGTAGAATCTTAAGTTATAGAGTCATAGAGATGTACAGCACAGAAACAGACCCTTCGGTCCAATCCGTCCATGCCGACCAGATATCCCAATCCAATCTAGTCCCACTTGCCAGCACCCGGCCCAAATCCCTCCAAACCCTTCCTATTCATATACCCATCCAAATGTCTCTTAAATGTTGCAATTGTACCAGCCTCCACCACTTCCTCTGGCAGCTCATTCCATACACGTACCACCCTCTGTGTGAAAGAGTTGCCCCTTAGGTCTCTTTTATATCTTTCCCCTCTCACCCTAAACCTATGCCCTCTAGTTCTGGACTCCCCCACCCCAGGGAAAAGACTTTGCCTATTTAACCTATCTATGCCCCTCATAATTTTATAAACCTCTATGAGGTCACCCCTCAGCCTCCGACGCTCCTGGGGAAAACAGCCCCAGCCTGTTCAGCCTCTCCCTGTAGCTCAAATCCTCCAACTCTGGCAACATCCTTGTAAATCTTTCCTGAACCCTTTCGAGTTTCACAACATCCTTCTGATACGAAGGAGACCAGAATTGCACACAATATTCCAACAGTGGCCTAACCAATGTCCTGTACAGCTGCAACATGACCTCCCAGCTCCTGTACTCAATACTCTGACCAATAAAGGAAAGCATACCAAACGCCACCTTCACTATCCTATCTGCCTGCGACTCCACTTTCAAAGAGCTATGAACCTTCACCCTAAGGTCTCTTTTTGTTCAGCAACACTCCCCAGGACCTTACCAGTAAGTGTACAAGCCTGATTTGCCTTTCCAAAATGCAGCACCTCACATTTATCTAAATTAAACTCCATCTGTCACTTCTCAGCTCATTGGCCTATCTGGTCAAGATCCTGTTGTAATTGAGGTAACCTTCTTCGCTGTCCACTATATCTCCAATTTTGAGATCTTTGAGATCTGCTGATGGGGTTGAACAGAGTTAAGTTCTGGTACCATCACTCTTTGGCATGTTCTCCTTTGTTGTCACATGCTTTCATCTCATCTGAAGGTTGTTTACTTTTATATACCAGAACTGAGGGAACGCTGTGTTTAGTCTTGCTTGCCTGAGATCCAAGGCAAAGATGCATCAAGTCTTCAGAGTGTTTCTTGATACTGACAAACCTATACTAATAAGACACCCCTGTAGCAGCAAATGGACACACTTCCTCAGACCTGCAAAGAGCTTGATTTGATGTCAGCATCAGGAAAACAGACTTCATCGTACAGGACGTCGCCATACTGTCTTTATTAGCACTGATAACATGACGTCAGAGGCTGTTGATAGCTTCATATATCTAAGCTTCACAGTCACCCAGCAATGTATGATTTGATCCTGAAATCAGCACACATGACAAAAGCTGCAGCTGTTCTTGCCAAGGTGAATGAGTGTGGAATAACAGCAACCCGCAGATCTACCAAACCCGAGTCTTCATCCCCACTACAGTGTGGAAACTTGAACACAAAGGCTGAACTGTTTCCAACTTCACTGTCTCGAGCCTATCCTGGGTGTCTCTTCACAACTTGGAGGTCTTGGAGCATGCCAATTCAGTCAATTCAGTACATTCATTGCTAAGTCACCAACATCTGTCCTTGTTCAGCCACCTTCATCAGATGGACAACAGGACTTTAACTTTGTATGGTGAACTGTCACTGGGTTATGACCTCCTGGGCATCTGTACTTCTGCTACAAGGACGGTTGAAAGTAGTGAATGAAGATCATAGAAAATCACAGAATCCCTACAGTGTGGAAACAGGCCATTTGGCACAACAAGTCCACACCAACCCACCGAAGAGTAACTCACCCAGACCCATTCCCCGACCCAATTACTCAACATTTACCCCTGACTAATGCACCTAACCTACACATCCCTGAATACTATGGGCAATTTAGCTTAGCCAATTCACCTAACTTGCACATCTTTGCACTGTGGGAGGAAACCCACGCAGACACTGGGAGAATGTGCAAACACCAAATAGATAGTCATTCGAGGCTGGAATCGAACCCGGGTCCCTGGCGGTGTGAGGCAGCAGGGCTAACTACTGAGCCACCGTGCCAACATCAACACAGTCACAGAGGAAGGAGATGTGGCTTTGAAAGCACGTTTGGCCAATACTTTATAAAACACTAGGAGGGGAATAGAAAGCAGTGTGAGCGAATAAACTGAAAGATTCAAACAGAAATCCCATCAGAGAAAAGCAGAACTTCTTCAAAGTAGGCATATGGAGTCATAGAGATATAGAGCACAGACACTGACCCTTCGGTCCAACTCATCCATGCCAACCACATATCTGAAATAAATTTAGTCCCATTTTCCAGTATTTGGCCAGTATACCTCTAAACCATCATATTCATATACCTATCCAGATGCCTTTTAACCATTGTAATTGTACCAGCCTCCACCACTTCCACTGGCAGCTCATTCCATACACTCACCACCCCCTGCTGATAAACAGTTGCCCCTTTAGTCCTTTTAAATCTTCAACCTATACCCTCTAGTTTTGGACTTGCCCAGCCTGGGAAAGGACCTTGTCTACTTATCCTATCCATGCTCCTCATGATTTTATAAACTTCTGTAAGGTCACCCTTCAACCTCCAACCCTCCAGGGAAACTAGCCCCAGTCTATTCAGCCTGTCCTATAACTCAAACCCTCCAACTCTGGCAGCATCCTTGTAAATTTTTTCCGAATGCTTCCAACTTTCACAACCTTCTTCCTGCAGCAGGGAGACAGAATTGCATGCAGTATTCCAAAAGTGACCTAATCAATATCCTGTGCCGCAACATGACCTCCCAACTCCTACACTGATCAAATAAAGGAAAGCATACCAAATGCTGCCTTCACTATCCTATCTACCTGCGACTCCACTTTCCAGGAACTATGAACCTCCACTCCAAGGTCTCTTTGTTCAACAATACTCTCCAGGACCATGGATGAAAAACAACCCTCCACCACCAGCCTCTGTCTTCTATCTTTGAGCCAGTTCTGTATCCAAATAGCTAGTTCTCCCTCTATTCCATGTGATCTGACCTTGCTAACCAGTTTACCATGAGGATCCTTGTTGAACATCCACTGCTCTGTCGTCCTCAATCCTCTTCGTTACTTCAAAAAACGCAATCAAATTAGTGAGACACTATTTTCCATGCACAAATTTCCCATGATGACTGTCCCGAATCAGTCTTTGCTACCTTCTCCCCACCCCCCCACTCCACTTTTATCTCTCCACCCTGGAAGCTCACTGCCTCCATTCCTGCTGAAGGGCTTTTGCCCGAAACGTCGATTTTTCTGCTCCTCAGATGCTGCCTGACTTGCTGTGCTTTTCCAGCACCACTCTGATCTAACCCCTGTCCTGAATTAGTCCTTGCCTTTCCAAGTACATGTAAATCCTGTTGCTCAGCATTCCCTCCAAAACTTGTTTGGAGAAGTGGCAATGAATTAAACATGCAAATAAAAGCAAAGTACTACAAATGCTGGAGAGAGAAACAAAGTTAGTGTTTCAAGATCAGTGTGACTCCTCTTCGGAAACTCAAGAGAAAATGTCATACAAGACTAGAAACGGTAACTCTCTTTCTCTATCCACAGCTGCTACCAGACCTGCTGAGTTTCTCCAGAATTTCTGTTCTTATTTCAGATCTCCAGCTCCTACAGTACTCTGCTTTTAATCATCACAATCTCTGTTGGTTGTGACCTCTGGAGAGGCAGTAGAAGAAGCAAGCAGTAACAAAGAAAACTCAGCTGGCCAAGGAGATGGTCTAGAGAAAGAAGAGGCCAGCAAATTATCCTTCTTTTCAGCCCACCGTCTCCCTCTGCTGTGTGGGGCTTTGGAGGCACACAGTCGATGCTTAGCACAGAGTCAACTACTGCCGCAAGCCCCCATCGTAACGAGACAGAAGGCTGCTAACGTTCCTGTGCAAAGCCTGAGGGAGACAAGTGGCGAAAAGATTTCAGGGAGAAATCTAGGGTGGTAGCAGAGAATGAAGAGGGAGTAGAATCAGGTGAGATGTCCTAAGGAGGGAAAGCTGCCAGAGGTTAGGGTGACAGATCCTGGTGAAATCACGTCTGTGAACAGGGCTAATGAATAGTGAGAAACTAGCATGATCAAAGTTTGGGAGAAGATTTGTAGCTCGGGTGCTCGTCGCTGTGGTTCTGCTCGCCGAGCTGGAAGTTTTTGTTGCAAACGTTTTGTCCCCTGTCCAGTAATGCAAAGGTTAGAACAAACAGTCTTACCACAAATTCAACCCAAACTCTGGGTCAGATACGTTGATGACACCTTTGTAATCATTAAAAACACGGAAATAGAGAATACACACCGGATCATCAACTCCACACTCACAGGAATCCGATTCACGAGAGAGAAAGAAAAGGACAACCAATTCCCATTCCTAGACGTGACGGTACAGAGAACACCAAACGGAGAATTCACCACTAAGGTACACAGGAAAGCCACACACACAGACCAAGTCCTGAACTATGAAAGCAACCACCCCAATACACACAAACGAAGTTGCATCAAGACACTATTCAAAGGGGCCACAACACACTGAGCACACCAGAATTGCAAAAAGAGGAAGAGGAACACCTGTACAAGGTATTCGCAAAAAACAGATATCCTCGCAATTTCATCAACAGATGCCTAAGGGAGAGACAACAGAACGAGGACATGCCGCAACCCAACGGACTAACCACACTACCATACATCAAGAACATCTCTGAAATGACAGCCAGACTACTGCGACCACTAGGACTTATAACAGCACACAAACCAACAGCCACGCTCAGACAACAACTCACCAAAACGAAGGACCCGATACCCAGCATGAGCAAAACTAATGTAGTGTATAAAATCCCATGCAAGGACTGCACAAAACACTACATAGGAAGACAGCTAACTATCCGCATCCACGAACATCAACTAGCCACGAAACGACACGACCAGCTATCCCTAGTAGCCACACACGCAGACGACAAGCAACATGAATTTGACTGGGACAACACTACCATTATAGGGCAAGCCAAACAAAGAACAGCCAGGGAATTCCTAGAAGCTTGGCACTCATCCACAAACTCCGTCAACAAACACATCGACCTGGACCCAATATACCGGCCACTACAGCGGACAGCTGAAACTGACAACTGGAAGCGGCAGGGACAGGCCACTATAAATGTCGGAGGAAACACCACAGAAGCGCTTCACAGGAGGCTCCCAAGCACTGAGGATGTCACCTAGACAGGGGACGAAACGTTTGCAACAAAAACTTCCAGCTCGGCGAACAGAACCACAGCAACCAGCATGAGCGTGACGGGCGAAGGTTTACTCTGGCCAGTCAGAATGTAGATTTGATGTAGTGAAATTGAGCAGAGCTAATTGGTTTCTGTAAGTGAGTGGCAGTCACTGAGTAAAATTGGCATTATGCACTACTCATTTGCCTTAGTTGAATTTATCCAGCAGAAACTGGCCATTCAAACTAAACATTTGTCAGTGTTCTTGCTTCACAAAGCTTCTTCCCACTCCACATCATTGTCAAAAAAAAGTGCACCTTCCAAATCACACTGAACTGTGTGGGTGTGGGTGTAGAGGAACAAAGGAACAGGTGTAAGCCATTCAGCCCCTTGATCCTGTTCTGTCATTTGTGAGATCACAGTTGTCTGTAGTCTAGCTCCATATACCTGCCTTAAATCCATATCCCTTAATACCATGACTTATCAAAAATGTATCAATCTCAGATTTAAATCTAACATCTGATCCAGCATTCACTGTCATTTGTGGACGAGAATGTGAAATATCTATCACTCTGTGTGTACAAGTACTTCCTAACACCTCTCGTGAACAATCCAGCCCTAATTCTCAGAATGTGCCCCCTGGTTCTAGAATCCCCAACCAGTGGGAATAGAGTATCTACCCTGTCTCTTCCTGTTAATATCTTGAAGACTTCAGTCAGACTACTCCTTAATCTTCTAAATTCTAGAGAAAACATGCCTGATGTGTATAATTGCTCCTCGTAACCCTATGAAGTCCAGATATCATTTTTCTAAACCTATGTTATATTTCCTCCATGGCCAATGTATGATCCCAAAAGTGTGGGCCCAGATCTGCTCAGAGTACTCCAAGTGGGGTCTAGCCAGGGTTTTGTGGAACTGCAACATAACTTCTGCATTCTTATACCCCTGTCCTCAGGATATAAAAGCTAGCTTTCCACTATCTGTCTTGATTATTTTATGACATTTTAAAGATCTATGCACCTGAATTCCCCCCAGTCTCTTTGGACATCAATTGTATTTAACTTCATAACCAGCTAGGACATACCTTGGATAACCTCACACTTGCTTACATTGAACTCCATCTCCCACAATCTTGCCCATTCACCTAGTCTATTAACATCCCTTTGCAATTTTATTTTATCATCTGCATATATTATACACATCTATTGTGCCGTTGCTGTAAAATAACTAACACTGCAGATTAGTTTAGACCACCTCTTCTCTCTTCGGTTGAAAGCGTTGGCTCTTTTACTGAGCTACAGGTGATAAGGCTTACCCTAATGTACCTTTCTGCAAATGGTCACTGTCCTTTGAGCAAGGCACACCTTGTATGTCAGCAAACTGTCCTCACAGGTCCACAGTATAACTCTCTCCACACCCACATTATTGCAAAAGCTGTTGCAATGTGTAGACGAGTGGAAGGTCTTCATCTTGACTGAAGCAATTATAGCAGCATTCACTACTCATCCCAGCTCAAACTGGCTATGTGAATCCGAACTAAGATCAAAGGAGAGACCTTCCTAATCTCTCAAGTCATGCAGTAATAATGGGGTAATTGTCACATTGATTCTTTGATCTGACCAAGCCTTTCGTCTTGTACGAGACAAGGTTCATAGTCTGGCAGTCAGTCCTTGAACAATAACTCCATCAGGAATTATCTGACGGAGAGTTGAGGGCTTCAGTCAACAATCACTGTGGATTTTGAGCAATGGTAATAGCTAAGCAGAGAAACATGTAAATACCAGGCTGCACTTGCATGATTTTCAGGGCATTCGTAAGAAAAGGCCCTGGGAGCAGCCCAGGGGAGTGACTGAGTGTGTTGTCATTGTCCTGTGGTGACATCATTTCCTGTTCTCTTTCGCAGGGCGTGGTTAATGGGATCCAAGTCAATGTGTTAGTTTCCGGTTGGAATGCCATGATTCTAGGAATTTTCGTGCGTGTCTCTCTTTGGTTCATCCTAGGATGAATGTGTTGTCCCAGTCGAAGTGGTGTCCTTCCTCATCCGTATATAAAGATACCAGTGAGAGAGGGTCATGTCGCTTTGTGGCTAGTTGATGTTCATGTATCCTGGTGACTGGTTTTCTGCCTGTTTGTCCAATGTAGTGTTTGTTATAGTTCTTGGTATTTTGTAAATGACATTAGTTTTGCTTGTTGTCTGTATGGGGTTTTTCAAGTTCATTAGCTGCTGTTTTAGTGTGTTGGTGGGTTTGTGGGCTACCATGATGCCAAGGGGTCTGAGTAGTCTGGCAGTCATTTCCAAGCCATAAACTAGCCACCAGGATACATGAACATCAACTAGCCACAAACGACATGACCCTCTCTCACTAGTATCCTTACGTTCAGATAAGGAAGGACACCACTCTGACTAGGACAACACATCCATCCTCGGACAAGCCAAACAAAGACACGCACGAGAATTCCTAGAAGCATGGCATTCTAATCGGAACTCTATCAACAAACACATTGACTTGGATCCCCTTTACCACCCTCTGAGAAAAAGAACAGGAAATGATGTCACTACAGCAAATGACATCACCAACTCCAGGAAACCTAAATGTATAAATAGAAAAGAGGAAACACCAGCAGTGCTTCATCCGGAGGCTCACTGAAGATGTTACCTAGTATATCGGAAAGATGTTGTGAAACTTGAAAGGGTTCAGAAAAGATTTACAAGGATGTTGCTAGGGTTGGAGAATTTGAGCTATAGGGAGAGGCTGAACAGGCTGGGGCTGTTTTCCCTGGAGCATCAGAGGTTGGGGGGGTGACCTTATAGAGGTTTACAAAATTATGAGCTGCAGGGAGTCCAGAACTAGAGGGCATAGGTTTAGGGTGAGAGGGGAAAGATATAAAAGAGACCTAAGGGGCAACTCTTTCACACAGAGGGTGGTACGTGTATGGAATGAGCTGCCAGAGGATGTGGTGGAGGCTGGTACAATTGCAACATTTATGAAGCATTTGGATGGGTATATGAATAGGAAGGGTTAGGAGGGATATGGGCCGGGTGCTGGCAGGTGGGACTAGATTGGGTTGGGATATCTGGTCGGCATGGACGGGTTGGACTGAAGGATCTGTTTCCATGCTGTACATCCATGACTCTATGGTGACGAAATGTCTGAAAATTAACCTTTCAGCTCAGCGAACAAACCTACATCCAGAACCTCCACCTGAGCTCCAAATCTTCTTAAAACTTGCTAACAGAGTAGGAGAGTTGAGTTTTGATGGGCTGACTTCTATCTTCTAAAGTCATGCACATTTTGCATTTCAGAGTTTAAGTATTGACTGCCTTTTTTAAATGGAACTGAATTCACTGAACTTCTGTCTTCTTCTCCCACCCACCCCCGACCCCCCACAGTGTCTGGCAGAAGGAGGGGACTTAAACTCTTTTGAATTCAAATCATTGACGGACTCTTTGAATGACATCAAAAGTTCTATAGATGCTTCGAACATAAGGTAGGTGGATCATGGTTTCCTCCTAAACAGGTTCAGCCAGGAGGGATGTGCAAGATGGTGTTGTAGTGGTAATGCTGAGGTAAATGCTCTGGGGTCATGGGTTTACATCTCCTCCTGGGTGCTGGTGGAGTTCAGTTCAGGAATGCAAAATTGATAGCTGGCCTCCACAATGGCGACCAGCTTATAAAATCGCTTGTTCCTAAAAACAGATTGGTTTAACCAATATCCTTCAAGAAAGCAAATCTGCCATCCTTACCTAGTCTGGCTTGGCTCACACGTGACTCCAGACCCACAACAGTGGCCTCAAGTCACTGTATTGTCAGGCTGAAAATACCTAATGGGTACTTTTTAAGGCATGATCAAGATTAATACGAGAATCTGCATATATTTAAATATAAAGCAGATCGATTGGCTTAATTTACTTAGCATATATTAGAGATGACTGAGTCTCACACTACCTTCTCTTCATTGAGGTCTTTGGTGACAATGACACTCTGGGTTCTGTCTCCTATTCCATGGCACTAGCCCTGCAGTGAAAAGTCCGATGAGTGGAGAAAGGTCCCTGATATTGATACTTTTCTGAATCTAGATTTTGTGCTGCACCTCCTCCTCATAATGACTGCAGTACTTTTCCAAAACAGGCTGAGAAACAAATCCAGATAGCCCCATGTAACTGCACAACAGGACACTTCTCACAGAAAATAATGTCACATGGTTACCTCCCAGTCAAGGCAGGCTGTTCTTCATGTACTTTTCCACTTTCCTTCAGTTGCTCATTGCCATGAGCAATTAACCCTTAATGGTCTGGTTTGATAATTGTTTTTAAGCCTAACATACTGTCACTCCATTCAAAGACAATAAGAGATGGGCAGCAAACGCCCGTCTTGCCAGAATCACCCACATCCCATCAAAGAATTTTTAAAAACACCACCCTCTGTTATCTGTAAGAGTTGCCTACTGTTCTCTTGATCCCATTCCTGCTGAACTGCAGGCCATTCAGCATCCCTTCCTGTCTCCACACCAGGTGATATTGTTTGTTTCCAATGGCTGCCTTTCCTGAAGAATTGTACTTTCCCATTTAAATTTATCACCATTCACTGGCTGAAGAAGATTCACTCTTCCAGACGTGTTCCCAGGATGGTGGGAGTGTTTAACGAAGAGAGATTGCGCACACTGTCCTGTATTTTGTAAAGTTTTGAAGAATGAGAGGTGATCTCGCTGAAACTTACTGAATACTTTAAGGGGTATAGACAGTATAGATACAAGTCAGATGTTTCCACTGGTTGGAGAGTTTCGAACCAGAGGCACAATTTAAAAATAAGGGAGTACTACTTCTGGCCAATTTGGAAATTAGTTTACTCAGAGGATGTGATCCTTTGGAATTCTCTACTTCAGGGGGCTGTGGAGGCTCAGTCTTTGAGTATGTTGAAGCTGGAGATTGATAATTTGCTGATGGCCAACAACTTGTAGGCCAATAGTGATGGGGTGAGTAAAAGACACTGAATTATTTGATCAGCTGTGATACACATTCAATGGGCTAAATGGCCTACTCCTCTTGCTATGTTCCTATTAATTTTCTAGTCTTGCAGACAATGATCCCATCAGTAATTCCCTTTTCCCTTAAGTATGTGAATGTATTGTCATACTAAATCTGTGCCCATCTCTGCTAGAATTCCTTGTTTGAATCTCTTCAGTTTTCAGCCCCTTGCCAGAGGACCAAAACATCCTTAATCAGTGTTACAATCCAAATGACATCCTCTGTGACTGTGGCAAACGTAAACCTTTCCTCCTTGCCCTTCTCAAGCTTTTGACTAGAACATCCTCATTCTGTACCTGGGTGCAACTGCCTCTCCCTTTCCCATCACAGATGGAATTCAGTATCAGCAATAAAAATGAGCATTTATAGATCAGGGTACCTTTTGGGTGGTATGAAGTTAAATATAATGTATGTCCAAAGAGACCTCAGGGAGGGTTTCAGGTGTATCGAAGCTTCAAAAGTCACGCAGGTACAGAAAATCAGAAAGAAAGCTAACAATGCTGACCTTTCTATCTTGAGAACTGGAATACAAGGATGCAGTTGTACAAATTCCTGGTTAGACCCCTCTTGGAGGACTTTAAGTAGATCTGGGCATTACACCTTAGAAAGAATATATTGGCCCTAGAGAAGTATAACAGATTTACAAGAATGATACCTGGACTTCAAGGTTTAAGTTATAAGGAATGATAATACAAATTAGGCCTGTTCTCTCTCAAATTTAGAAGGTGAAGGGGTCATCTGATCAAAGTCTTCAAGATATTAACAGGAAACTGCAGAGTAGATAAACTATTTCCATAGGTTGTAGACTCTACAACTAGGGGACACATTCTGAGAATTAGGGCCAGACCCTTCAGGAGAGATGTCAGGAAGCACTTCTACATCCACACAGAGTGGGAGATGTTTGGCATCTCTTCCACAAATGGCAATGGATGCTGGGTCAGTTGTTAATTTTAAATCCAAGATGGATACATTTTTAGAAAATCTCAGCAGGTCTGGCAGCATCTGTAAGGACAGAAGAGAGCTGACGTTTCGAGTCTAACTGACCGTTTGTCAAAGGGTCAGTTAGACTCGAAACGTCAGCTCTTTTCTCTCCTTACAGATGCTGCCAGACCTGCTGAGATTTTCCAGCATTTTCTCTTTTGGTTTCAGATTCCAGCATCCGCAGTAATTTGCTTTTATTTTATGGATAAATTTTTGATAAGCAAAGGTATTAAGGGATCTGGGCCAAAGACGGGTATATGGAGTTAAGCCACAGATCTGCCATAGTATTATTGAGTGGTAGAACAGGCTTGAGGGGCTGAATGGCTGTTCCCAAGTTGCCTAGTTCCACTGCACCCTATCAGTTATATCACTTGCAAAGGTTTTTTTATTCCCATTCCCACTCTGCTACCTCTGGAATCCCCCAAAGATCTACCTCCTTGGCCTCCTCCTATTCCTGATCTATATGTGATATTATCCAAAATCCACCATTACTTTCCACATCTGTCATGACACTCATCATTAGCTCTATCCACTGCTCCTCTGTCATCACACTGCTCACCTGATGTCTTATCACACCTTTCACCATAACAGATGCCAGGTCTGACAATTTCCACATTTCCAAACTACATTTACTCCACCACTGCTGACCATATCTGCAAGCTGCCAAAATCCTAAGCACAAGAATTCCCTCCACCCCTTTCCCTTCTTTCTGATTCTCAAAGTCTGCCTCTTTGGTTCACCTTTTGGTCTAATCTACTTCAAAATGTTCTGCCTCGTTAAATGGGTGATCTAAACACAAGTTATTGTTTCCGTAGCTGCTTCCAAAACAATGTTGAAATCCACGTTGCCCACATCCAGAGTGGCCTCAGCCAGATGGGGAACCTCCACGCCTTCACGGCCAACAACACCAACAGGGATTGAAGGAAAGTGATGAACTTTTGTCCAGGACAGCCGCATGGGGTGAAGCCTCAGCCAGTGAGTGGCAGAAGGAAAGAAGATTTTTTTTAAGTTTAACTAAAACACATGTGACAGGGAGAGCAATTTCTGTGCTCTTACTCTGTACTTTTTCATTAAATATGTAGCGCAGCAGCAGCAGCCTGAGCTCTTCAGGAATCTGATTTATTTTTGTATGTTTGGCCATTTAAAGGTTTATTACTCATGCTTTCTCTAACTGTAAATAGTAACTGTAAACTGAGGTAGATATTGACTTATCCTGAGGGATGTTGAGCTGAATTATGTAAAAATGTAAATAGTTTTTATTTTTAAAAACACAAAAAGGAATGTCGTGACGGCCATCTCCAGATGCACTGGTTGCATCTTCCAGTCCTGGAGTTCCCTGGTGCTCGAGATTTTTCATCTGCCTCTGTTTTTGTCCTGATTTCTCTCCTGCAGCATTTGAGACAGGTTCTGGTCACTAAATGGCCTGCTGTCCTACTCAACAGGTTTAGTCAGTGTAGCACCATCAGCCCCCAACCACAATACTATGTTCCTCTCTGGCTTTGAGGAAAGATCCCAAACTCATCAGATCTATTTTGTGCGATTCTCTGCACTGCTGGTGGGGCCACAGTGAGAAGTCTGGAGAAGGGGTTGATACTGTCAGGAGACATTGATAAAATGTGTATCACTTCATGCAACTGAGGAGCTTTCTATTCCCCAATGTGTAAACAAGTAGTTTATTGTGATGGTTGGGATTCTATTGAAAATATCTTGAAGTTCTCTTACACCACACTGCCCATCCTTTCTCTTTGCACCCATCTCTCTCCAAATCACAAGACTGTTCATGCAAGAGATGCAATGGAGCAAACCTGTCATGTGAAAGTTGGTCGTTCTTTTTAAATGTGTTTAAATGTTTATATTGTAATGAGTGGGTAAATAAGTGTTTCCAGTTTAATGTAGATTATTGTAAAGTTTTGAATCTTTAATAAATTTCCAAATTGAAGTGTAAGTTTAGGGGGAATCGATCCAAATAACCCATTTTTGAATATTGAGCAATCCTGGGATGGAGAAACTGAGGTGACTTTTTAAATGTTTAAAAAAAAAAGCAAAAAAATGTTCACAGAACTATTATTTTCGAACTTTAACAAGTTTTGTACTTGGTTATGGTTGAATTTTTTTAAGTCTGTATCTTTTGTTAGTACTAGTGCCTCTCTTTTTTTTTTCTTTCTCCCTTCCTAGTTTTCAGTGTAAATAGAATCATCTTCCCCTTGCACTCTCAAAGTTTCTTGGAATTTCAACCAGATAGTTCTATATACTGTTGTAATTAAATCAGAATTAGTGTATGTAGTACTGCCTTTTCAGATATGTTACCTTTTGTATGGTGTATAAAATTGAAAGCAGCTTTAAATATTTATAAATAAAGATAATATATAATTAAAGATAAGGCTCTCTCCCCTCCATCTGTTTAGTTCCTTCCATCAGTTTTTGATTTTTAAACTTCTTTCGTCTTTTTGTCTTTCTCACACTAAAGTCTAATACTTTCTCCTTTTGTACAGTCTGTGTTTCTGCTTTCTAATGTACTATACCTCCTTTTTTTTTCTGTTTTAATTGCTCTGGATCCTTTAATTGCTCTGGTGTACTCTCTCACCATCCTTCTGTGCACACATCTTCCTTTCTCTCATTCACTTATTGCTTTTATGTGCACTCTTTCCCTTCCTGTTGTGCCTTTATATTGTTGTTCTGGTCACATGTTCACACAAAACTACTAATTCACTTTGTGCCGAAGTGATCTGGTGTGTTGTGGAGTCCCTTTTGTTGCAGTGTTAAAGATCGACGGAAGATCATTGTAAGTGAATTAATTTTGCACCACAAGCATTGACCTCTAAGATATGTAGATTAGAGTGGTGCTGGAAAAGCGCAGCATCCAAGGAGCAGGAAAATCAATGTTTCAGGCAAAAGCCCTTCATCAGCTGATGAAGGGCCCGAAACGTCGATTTTCCTGCTCCTTGGATGCCATCTGACTTGCTGTGCTTTTCCAGCACCACTCTAATCTAGACTCTGGTTTCCAGCATCTGCAGTCCTCACTTTTGCCTCTAAGATGTGTAGTCCCGCAGCAGTTCAGAACTTAATGTGCAGGAGGACAAATGAAGCATGCACAAGAAAGTGTGCAGCAGTCTTAAAGGGAGTGGGGCAGTGTAATAAACTAGGCATGCACAACAAACAGGATTTGGATAGAACATTGCTAATGTGGAATTTTTTTTACAACCAAGTTCCATTTTACACAAATATGACCCAATACCTTCCAGTTTTTGACGATAACTGTGATGGATGTGGTCCAACAGAATCAGAATCCACTACCTGTTCACCTGAGCAAGCTGATCACTCCTCTATTTAACATATCCCTCAAAAAGGCAGTAGCTCCAACCATATAGCATTGCCTCTGTGGTAGACTGTCATGTTACTATCATTCGAGGTCAATTCCCCGCTGCTCCGACCCCACGTCTGTTTTTTTAATCTTGTTCCCAGCTCCTGTCTTTTCCAAGTTGGTTCATGAAGAAAGCCGAAACTTTATTGCTGGAACAGCACAGCAGGTCAGGCAGCATCTAGGGAACAGAAGATTCGACGTTTCGGGCACATGCCCTTCTTCAGGAATGAGCAGAGAGTGTTCAGCAGGAGAAGATAAAAGGTAGGGAGGAGGGGCGTTGGAAATGTGATAGGTGGAAAGAGGTCAAGGTGAAGGTGATAGGTCGGAGTAGGGTGGAGGCGGAGAGGTCAAGAAGAAGACTGCAGGTCAGGAAGACGGTGCCGGGCTGGAGGGATTCGGCTGAGACAAGGTGGGGGGAGGGGGGATGAAGAAACTGGTGAAGTCCAAGTTCATCCCCTGTGGTTGGAGGGTTCCCAGTCGGAAGATAAGACGCTCCTCCTCCGACCGTCGCGTTGTTGTGGTTTGGCGGTGGATGAGTCCAATGACCTGCATATCCTCGGTGGAGTGGGAGGGGGAGTTGAAATGCTGTGCTACAGGGTGATTGGGTTGGTTCGTCCGGGTGGCCCAGAGGTGCTCTCTGAATCTCTGAGCGATTCAGAGAGCACCTCTGGGCCACCCGGAGAGCGATTCTCTTCCTGATTAAAAATTATCTCAGCCTTGAATATACTGCTTGATCCAGCATCTACGACCCTCTGCAGTAAAGATTTCCACAAATTCACTTCCTTCTGAAAGAAGAAATTCTTCCTTACCTCTGTCTTTAACATGAGACCCCTCATTCTGAAATTACACCCTCTGGACCTAGGCACTACAACAAGGGAAAACAACCTTTCTGCATCTACTGTTCATATCCCCATTTGTCTTTTTGTTAGAAATTAATTATTTGAATACATAGACATATTTCTTATAGGGATAGTCAGGAATAATGAAGTCTGTAAACATATGCAACATGCTGAACAATCTCGAAGATAAATTACTGTTTCTAAAAGCTATTGATTTATATACACTGGGTTGGACAACAAATTTATTTTTACAGATGTTCACCTATTGGAATGGATTAACAGTAATCTGACATATTGCACTGCCATTTTCTGTTCATTAATATAACAGAATATAATGATGTAGCAAGTTCTGAGTAGCCATGAGCTCCCTGGCAACTCAGTGTTTACAAGAGGTCCCTGAAATATCTCCGTATTTACAGGGGAATCCCTGGGGGGTATGTCAGTACTTATAGTGGGCAGTCCCTGGAGAGTGTCTCAGTACTTACAAGGGGGTGTGTCAGTATTTACAGGGGGATCTCTGGAGTGTGTTAGTATTTACCTAGGGTGGTCCCTGGGGAGTGTGTTAGTATTTACAGGGGAGTCCCTCGAGTGTGGCTGTATTTACGTGGGGTTCTCAGGTAGTGTTGAAAATGTGTTGCTGGAAAAACGCAGCAGGTCAGGCAGCATCCAAGGAACAGGGGAATCGACATTTCGGGCATAAGCCCTTCTTATGCCCGAAATGTCGATTCTCCTGTTCCTTGGATGCTGCCTGACCTGCTGCGCTTTTCCAGCAATACTTTTTCAGCTCTGATTTCCAGCATCTGCCGTCCTCACGTTCTCTGTTAGTGTATCAGTATTTAAAGAGGGTTCGGGAGTCTCAGTATTTACAGGGTGTTTCAGCATTTGCAGGAGTCTCTGACAATAAGTGTGTATGTATCAGGCAGTGGGTTAGCATTCCTAGGATGTCCCCGGGGTGGATTAGCATTTAGAGATAGTCTCTCGATTTGTATTAACGTTATACAGAAGTGGCTCAGTCTTTACAAGTTACCAGGAATGTGCTGGATCCCCAGGAAATGTCAATATTTACAGGTGGTCTACTGTCACATAGTCCAGTGAATTCAACATCAAAGGGGGATTTAGTAATGTTTTAAACACTTTTTTATTCACTTATGGGATGTGGGTGTTGCTGGTTGGACCAGCATTTATTGCTCATCCCCTGGTTGCCACTGAGAAAGTGGTGGTGAGCTGCCTTCTTGAACTGCTGCAGTCAGTGTGCTCTGGGTTGCTCCACAATGCCATGAGGGAGCGAATTCCAGGATTTTGACCCACAAGACTGAAGGAACAGTGATATATTTCCAAGTCAGAATGCTGAGTGCATTGGAAGGGAGCTTGCAGATAGTGGTGTTCCCATGTATCTGCTGCCCTTGTCCTTCTAGATGGATGGGGTCATGGGTTTGGAAGATATTGTCTCAGATCCTGGATGAATTTCTGCAGTGCAACTGGTAAGTAGTACACACTGCTGCAACGGAGTGTGGAGGGAGTTGACGCTTGTGGATGTGGTGCCAATCAAGTGGATTGCTTTGTCTTGAATGGTGTCAAGCTTCTTAAGTGCTGTTGGAGTTACACTCATCCAGGCAAGTGGGGAGTATTCCATTGCCATCCTGACTTATAGATGTTGGTCAGGCTTCAGGGAGTCAGGAAGTGAGTTATTCTCTGATCTTTGGTCTATTTTCAAGAGGGAGTAGTAGCCTCATGGATGAGAACTGAGGGAAGTTGAAGGGAGTGATATTTACTCAGACAATTCTTACAAAGTGGAATTCAATGCCAGAAAAGGTGGTGGAAACATCTTCAGTAATAACTTTAAAATGGAATGGGACAAATACCTTTTGGGAAATCTTTGTGCAGCACTCTCAGGAAAGGGGAGTGTAAGTAAATAAATGGATAATTCTTTCAAAGAGCGGGCACAGGCCTGATGTGTAATCAAGACAGTGAACTACTGGAAGGAGTTGATGACAGTGTCTGAGGTGTTGAAATTTAGGTCCAATTAAATGCCTAATCAATATATATCATATATTTGTAATTCAGAAACATATTTCTATCAGTCAATGGGGTTATGGTCAGAGACTGTTTCCTCTGTCACCTGTGGAGAACTGACATTGAAGTTTCCTGGTAAAGGTCCTGAAATTGCCCCACCCTATACTGGGCTGTGTTACCAATTCCACAACACTTTCACCCAACTGCAAATGGAGGCAGTTGTCCAGTCATCTCATATTGTTAAAGTCACATGAAAAGACCAAGCCTCCTCACAGGCACTTAGGAGTAGACAATAAATGCTGTCCTGGTCAGCAACACCCACATCTCTTCACCAAATAAGAAATAAAAACTGATTTGAAGGTGACCATCACCACACACACATGTGCCAAGAGGTCTGAGGTCCCTCCAGAGCCTTTTGTTTTAAAGCTATGGTCCACTTGGTGTAGCTTCCTGTAGGAGCTCATAAGCCCTTATTCAACTATTTCTGAGCATATATTTGACAGACAAGACTGGGCTGCCTCACTGGAGGCTCACTTAAGTGCAAATCTAACTTTCTAAAGATTTCCAACTGGCTAACTGTGCTTCCCCTTTTTTAGATTGTGTTCAAGAGAATTTCTAAAGCCGAGCATTTTCAGTTCAACAAGGAAGGAGCCATAGCTAGACCTAATTCTTAGAAATTAGATGGGGCAAGATCAAATGCCAGAGTGAGAAATTTTAGGGGACAGTGATCGTTATAAAAGGTTAGGGATGACAGTGGAAAAATACAAAGAACAATCCAGGGTGAGAATAATGGGGCAAAACTGACTTCAAAGGTGTGAGAATGAAGTTGACCCAGATACACAGGAATCAAAGGCAGACAGGAAAAACGGTAACTGAACAATATTCTACCTTCAAAGAAAGTACAGAGAAGGTAAATTCCATGAAGAGTGAAAGATAGGGCAAACAAATCCTGATTACAAAAGAAGTTATGATAAAGGAGAAATGTCCGGTTGAAAACACAGGGCAAACCCTGTATCCGCGAAATTGTTTTCTGCGGTTTCAGTTACCTGTGGAGTTTACCGTGAGCTGACCATATTATAGAGAGCCTTCCGGAACCAGGGACCAGGACGCTGCCAGGAAGGCACGTTTCCAATTGAAGTGAATGGCTTCGCTCCTATCCACGGTTTTGGGTTTCCGTGGTAGGTCATGGAACGTATTCCCCGCGGGTACGGAGAGGACTACTGTATAATTGAGATCCTGGCTGAATATAGAGATTAAAAAGAGTCATCAAAAAGCAAATGTAAAGCAAAGAGGGAACATGAAAAGATACTGGCAACTTAAACAAAAGGAAAGCCCTTTTATTAGTAAAAGGAATTGGGGACAATTAGTTTTCACTACACTCCAGGGGAACAAAGTCCCAGCCTATCCAGCCTCTTCCTGTAACTCAAACCTTTCAATTCTGATAGCATCCTAGTAAATCTTTTCTGCACTCTTTTTGGTTTAATAATATCCTTTCTCTAATAGGGTGACCAGAACTGCATGCATTACTCCAAATACGGCCCTATCAATGTCTTGTACAACTGCTACAAGACCTCCCAACTCTTATCCTCAATGCTCTGACTAATGAAAGCAAGCATGCCAAATGCCTTCTTCACTACCCTATCTACCTGTGACTCCATTTTCAAGGAGCTAAGAACCTGTATTCCTGGATCTCTTTGTTCTATAGTACTCTTTCGGGCTGAAAATGTGTTGCTGGAAAAGCGCAGCAGGTCAGGCAGCATCCAAGGAGCAGGAGAATCGACGTTTCGGGCATGAGCCCTTCTTCAGGAATTTCGGGCCCTACCCTTGACTGTGTAAGTCCTGCCCTGGTTTGACCTTCAAAATGCAACACCTTGCATTTTTTCTAAATTAAACTCTATTTGCCATTCCTCAGCCCACTGGCCCAGTTGAGCAAGATCTACTGTATTCTCAGATAATCTTCTTCATTGTCCATTATCTTGGTGTCATCTGTAAAATTACTAACCATACCTCTCATATTCACATCAAACCATTTATATAAATGATGAATAACAGAGGACCCAGGACTGACCCCCATGGCACACTGTTGGTCACAGGCTTTCCATTTGGAATAAACCTTCTACTATCAAGCCAATTTTGCATCCAATTGACTAGCTCTCCCCGGATCACGTGAGATTTAACGTTACTCAAAAACCTATCATGCAGTCCCTTGTCAAAGGCCTTGCTAAATTCCATGTGGATAACGTCTACCACACTGCCCTCATCAACATTTTTAGTCACCCTCTCAAAAAACTCAATCAAGTTCATGAGACATGATTTCCCATGCACATAGCCGTGCAACTATCCAAAATGAGTCCTCACCTCTCCAACTGCCTGTAGATCCTGTCTCCCAGAATCCCTTCTAACAACTTATCCACCACAGATGTTAGGCTCACTGGTCTGTAGTTCCCAGTCATTTCCCTACAACCTTTCTTAAATGATGACACAATATTAGCCTCCAAACTTTGGGCACTTCGCCATTGGCTGTTGATGATACAATTTCTTTTTATTCTTTAACAGGATGAGGGTGTCGGTGGCTAGGCAGCATTTATTGCCCATCCCTAATTGCCCAGAGGGCAATTGTCAACCACTTTGTTGTGGGTCTGGAGTTACATGTACGCCAGACCAGGTAGAGACAGCAGACTTCCTTCCCTGAAGGGCATTAGTGAACCAGATGGATTTTTTTGTCAGTTGGCAATGGATTTATGGTAGTTATTCGATTCTTAATTCCAGATATTCATTGAATTCAAATTCCACCAACTACCATGGTGTGTGATTCAAAGCCGGGTCCTCGGAATGTTACCTGGGTCTCTGGATTAACAGTCCAGTGATAATATCACTAGGTCATCGCCTCCCCTCCTCCCTAGCCTCCCACAAAGTCCTGGGGTATACTTCATCAGGTCGCAGGCATTTAAGATGTCCAGCACTACTTTTTTTTAGACTACTTACAGTGTGGAAACAGGCCCTTTGGCCCAACAAGTCCACACCGACCCTCCGAAGAGCAACCCACCCAGACCCATTCCCCTACATTTACCCCTTCACCTAACACTACGAATTCACCTGACCTGCACATTTTTGGACTGTGGGAGGAAACCAGAGCACCCGGAGGAAACCCACACAGACGTGGGGAGATTGTGCAAACGCCACACAGTTGCCTGAAGCGGGAATTGCACCCAGGTCTCTGACGCTGTGAGGCAGCAGTGCTAACCACTGTGCCACCGTGCCACCCATACTTCTATATTATGGATTCTCTTCAAGATCTCACTATTTATTTCCTCAACTTCCCTAACATCTATACCGTTCTCGATGGTAAATACTGACGAGAATTATTCATATAGGATCTCACCCATCTGTTATGGCTCTGCACATAGACAACTTTGTTGAACTTTAGAAGGCCCTACTCTCTCCCTAGATATTCTTTAGCCCTTATCTACCACAGCCATCTTGTGTCTCCTTTTAGCCCTCCTGACATCTCTAAGTGTACTGTAACACTTTCTATACTCAAGAAATTCATTTGATCCCAGCTGTCAATGCATGTCATATGTCTCCTCCTTTTTCTTGACTCGGGCCTCAATAAGTCGTCGTCGTCCAGGGTTCCCTACTCCTGCCAGCCTTACCCTTCACTCTAACAGGAACATGCTGGCCCTAAACACTCCTTAACTAATTTTTTAAAGCCTCCCACTTACCAGACATCCCTTTGCCTTCAAACGGCCTTCCCCCAACCAACTTTTGAAAGTTTCTGTTTAAGACCATCGAAACTGGTCTTGCCCCAGTTTAGAATTTTTAACTTGCGGACCAGATCTATCCTTTTCCATAGCTGTTTTAAATCTAATGGATTTCTGGTCACTGGTCCCAAAAGTGCTTCCCCCCAATAACACTTTTGCCACATGCCCTGCCTAATTTCCCAGGAGGAGGTCAAGTTATGCCCATCCTCTCATACAGCCATCAACACACTGCGTGAAAACACACTAAACAAATGTCTCTCCGTCCAAGACTCCTATTATTTACAACCCCATTATTCTTACAGTTGTCTGCGGCCTCCTTAGATATTTATTCCTCAATCTCTCTCTGACCATTGAGGAGCCCAGGGGGAAAGCAGCCCCCAGCCTGTTCAGCCTCTCTCCCTGTAGCTCAGATCCTCCAACCCTGGCAACATCCTCGTCAATCTTTTCTGAACCCTTTCAAGTTTCACAATGTATCCCTCCCTCCCTCGGCCGTGTTTCTTTGTGGTAAATATGTGTCTGGAACTGCACTCACTCAGCTCACAACGAGACCCGTTCAGTGTGAGGCGCCAGGCCTCTGAAACTGGCGAGGCCTCGCCTGTCCGTCTCCTAGCAACGACTCCATCCGGGTGTCCCCGGCGGGGGGGCGGAGCGAGAGGTGCGCGTCCTCCTGTCCGATGCGTGGCGTGTCCCGCCTAGAGGGCGGGGCACTGGGCTGAAGGGCGGGCCCCGTTGTGGAGAGCCAACCGCGCGGAAGAGGGCGGGTCGTTGGGCGAAGTGGGCGGTGCAGTTTTGAGTGAACGTGGGGTCACAAAGTGGGCGGGGCTCAGTGCTCGGCACGTGGCCGGGTTTGAGGTGCGGGGGCGTGCTGAGGGAAGTGGGTCGGGCCAAGGAAAGTGGGCGGGGTTAAGTGCGGCAATGGCCTCGCGGCCGGGGGCACGGCTATTGTTCCGTCAGGATGGGTAAGGGGGCGGGGCGAGGCAGTGGGCGCGGCCGGACGGTGGGCGTGTTTTTATCCGGAACCAGCGAGGGCTGGCGTTTGCGGTGTTTGTTTCCGGTGAGGGAGTCGGATGTGACGCATTGGGCTGGTGACGTGGCGGCTGTGTCGGGAGGGAGGTCCGGGGTGGGGGTTGGAGGGAGGAGGAGGAGGAGCGGCCGCGGTGCTAGTGGCGACAGCGATGCTGGAGATGATGGCGGCGGCGGCGGCCCAGGGCAACTCCGGATCGATCAGTGGCTCCGCCGCCCGGCTGGAAGTCTCCATCGACGGCCTTACGCTGAGCCCGGACTCGGACGATGTGGAGCAGGAGCGCGGAGGGCAGTGGGAGGCCTCGGCCTCGGCCTCACACCCTCAGCCCAGAGCAGCGGCGGCCGAGTGCGGCCCTGGGGCTGGCCTGGGTCTTGGCGATGTATCAGTGGGAGAGCAGGGTGGACAGACACAGGCCGAGGAGATGGAGAAACGATGGGGCTTCCATCTGACTGAGCTCTACTGCCTGGCTCTCAAATTCTTTAAAGGTACAAGCCCGCTCTCTCAGCAAACGCATTCCCATTTCTGAAGAAGGGCCACACTGCACTCTGATTTCTTCCCATAGATGCTGCTGGACCTGCTCAAGTTTTCCAGCAATTTCTAGTCTTTCCTTCTCTCCTCTTGTCGGATTGCTATGTCTCCTGTCTTATTAATGGTAAACATATATTTATTGCGGGAAGGTGCAGTATCAAAACAAGCCGTACAGCCTGTGCCTCTTCAGTTTCCTGTTAGTCCCACTCCATTAGTATTTCCCCATAGCCCTGTAATTCTCTCCCCCCCCCCCCCCCCCCCCCCCGGGTATTTATCCAGCTCCATTCTGAGTGATATTAATGAATCTGCAAACCTCCCTTCTGGTTATTTTATCAGTGGTCATAAATCCTTGTCCTTTGGTTACCAACCCAGTGGAAATGGCTTCTCCTATTACCCAAGTGCCTTGTAATTTTATGTCTGTCCATTAAATTTCCCTGTAATCTATTTGCCTGTTATGGGAGCCATCCTAGTTTTAGTGTCTCAATTGTGTAAAGTATAGCTTACACAAAAATGTGCATTTGCAAATATTAAAGGCACTATTTATATCTAACATGCTTTTTTGTAATTATGAGCTGATTTCCCCTGGTGTATTGCTGGAAGTTGGGCTGTTTGAAAGAGAGATTAGAAAGCTAAAGTGTATTTGACTAAAGGTGCAAATGACAGTTTGGCCATTGCTTAATTTATTGTATTGAAAGTCCCCATTTACATTGCCAATTAGTCACGTTACTTTGCAATGGTGCAAATGTGCCATTGTTGCCAAAGGTATCTCCTTGGTGTAATTGTAGGTTGTGGCTCTTAGTTTCAAATTTTAAATGTACATATAATGGAAAAAGTAAACACGACTTGTAAGATTTTAACACTTATGTCATATGCAAAATAATTTGTGTATATTTAAGTGCTTCATAATTTAAAACATTTTAAACAATCTTTCTTTCTGTTTGAAATCCCCCATGGCTTCTCCCCCCCTCACCCCCCACCCCCCAACCCGACTCTCATCCCAATTCCATACCCTCCTCTGCTTTTACAGATCTCTGTTCTCTGCACTCCTATTCTTGGTTTGTTTTTGGGGGGGGGGGGGGGGGGTCTAGCAAAAGGGTAGACCCAGGAAAGTGGGGTTTTTGCTTATCTAGAGAAGCAGCTGGGCTGAGTAGCCTGTAGCTGTTGTAAATTCAACGCTAAAAGTATTGTGCAAAAATAAAAACTGTTTTGTTGCCCCTAAATTTAGAACTGAGTGAGATTAGAGAGGATGTTTCAACCAATGTGTTGTCTGTAACTTGATTAACTGTCCTAGAGAGATTCTGTTTGGATTATACAGTTCTTTTCCAACCCAACTTGAATGCCTTGATTCTTGATGGATCAGGGAATTGTCATAGAGGGTTTAAAAGTGACCATTCTTGAGTTTGAGTCTGTATAATTAGTGTGACTTGTTTGCATGAAGGTACATGTAACCTTGTCTTCACTCCCCTGAACTGTTAGTAGTTTCCATTGTAAAGTTGGTATACACTTTGACTTGCATTCACCTTACCCCTCCAGACAATCCAAGTGCTGTTCCAAACAAGCCACCAATGCAGTTGGCAGTACTCAGGTGATGTGGAATTGTCCTGGATGTATTTGGATCTTAGCTGAGCAATGGAAGTTCAAAGCGCCTTGCACAAACACCGGACTTCTCAAGGGCTTTCCTGCAGTACAGTACGAATCATCGTGTAATGAATGTTGTAAAGCAGGCAGATGGTCTCTGATCTCTTCAAACACATGCCTCACTGTTTGCAATTTATGGAGGAAGGTTCATGTGCATAGTTTTATAACAAGTCATAGCCTTAATAAAACCACGTGGTTCATTTTCTGTTCACTATCTCGTGGGCTGTAAAGGAACCATCGGAACTAAGCAAGTTGGGCTTAGTCACCATTCCTCCTGCTTCCTCGCCCTTCCACCTAGTCCATTTCAGCTACTGTTGCAGACATGAAGGTTGGTACCTGTGAGACCCGTCTTCTCAACATGAGTTAGCACCTTCAACAGTGAAATGCATTGAGTAATATTTGTCTTTTCTATTCTGTTGCTGAAACATCCTGATTGTGTTTAAACACAGCAGCTTCCTGCTTTCTAAAAGATTACTTCGTGGTTTTTCAATGGTGCTAGGAGCTGTTTGGTATACACTTACAAATGTTTTCTTTGCTTAGCTGTACAATTACAATGCAAGCTTGCATTTTATCACTGAGTGTGGTACGCATTGTACTGGTCTCTGGCTTCTCTTGTTTCTAATGATCCTTAATATCATCCTTGTTTTCAAATCCTCCAAGGTTTTCCTATCTCCATAATCTCCTGCAGCTCCATGACCCTCAAGATCTTTGTACCCCGCCTCTTGAGAACCCCATTTTCATTGCTCAACTGTTGGTGGGTGTCTCTTTAGTTTCCAAAGCCCTGAATTCTAAAATTTTTCTTCTAGCTGGGCTGGGTGGGATTTATCCTCAGATTCTCTGGGAAGCCAGGGAGGAGATTGCTGAGCCTTTAGCTTCAATCTTTATGTCGTCCTTGTCGACAGGAGTAGTGCCAGAAGACTGGAGGATAGCAAATGTAGTCCCCTTGTCCAAGAAGGGCAGTAGAGACCACCCTGGTAATTGGGACCCGCCGACTCACATCCAGGCCATCATGCCAGCACTCCAGGAGGCGGATGCCGGGTGGCAGAAACTGCCCAACAGGTATACAGGATGGAGAGAGTGGGAATTTGAAAAGTGGCGAAAGCTTGAATGTCAAGGGGCAGGCATTCAGTGTTTCAGAGACAATAAGATCTCAAACTCTTGGCTGAAACCAGCAATCCAACAGAAATCATCACGGCTTATAAACAGCTTGCTCTTGCAGTGTAATCTCTACCCGACAAGAGCCACCCTCTCAAAGACCGAATAGAGACAAAACTTACCGAAGGTGTGGGTCGGCAGTCGAGACCATCTCTCACATCTCGGGATGCTGCCCATTTGTCAAAAACACTTGGATATAACGCCATAATAAGGTTGCAGACCAGCTGCGAAGCATGTCAGTAAGTACGGCTGGACGTCATACTTTGAGCCCAGGGTTATTCGCAAAAGACAGCTCACTGTGGAAACCCAATCTCCTATTCAAGAAAGACAAAAGAACGTGGTAGTTGATGTCACAGTGCGGTACAAAAATGACAGTAAAGCACTGGAAATGACCTGGAGTGGAAAAAGCGAGAAATATAAATGCCTTCACGCCAAGATAACAGAATTGACGGGAGGCTGTGAACCCAAGTGCTTTTGCTTTATGATGGGCACAGGAGGAAAGTGGCTGGGCCTGAATAACAGCCTCATGAAATACCTCGGCATAGAAAGATTCCAAACATTCGCCCAAAAGACATCCAGACTCACATTCTCACTGACGCTGTAAGTATTACAAGTCTTCAGTGAGAAGTGAACAAACTGCCGTTAACCAGCTCTGGGTAGAGACTCTAACTGGCCAACCCCCACCAAACAAATGAAATAAAAATGGGGGCATCAGTCCACCAATACCATGATCAGTCTGATACCAGACTGATGGAAGATCACCTAACGTGAGCCTCATATAACACCAGTACCTTGGCCTGTGGTGATGCTAGAAAATCCAAAACATCAACTGGCAACATAAAGACTCTTGTGAATGTTTCAGAATAGACCAGTGACCCTTACTTCTGTTGTGGTAAAGTGTTGGAAAGGATAATAAGAGGATTTATAATCATTTAAAAAGGAATAAGTTGATTAGGTATAGTTAACACTGTTTTGTCAACGGTAGGTCTAGCAATTATGTTAAGTTCTTTGAGAAGGTGTCCAAGCAGGTGCATGAGGGTAAAAGATTGATGTGGTGTTTGATGAGGTTTCCCTTGGTAGGCTATTGTAGAAAATATAGGGCATGGGCTTGAGGGTGATTTTAGGGGTTTGGAATCAGAAATTTGCCAGGGTGGTGGTTGAAGGGAAATGTTTATCCTGGAGTTCACTTACAAGTGGTGTACCGCAAGGATCTGTTTGGGGCCACTGCTGTTTGTCATTTTAATAGAGATATACAAGATAATCAGAGGGTTAGATAGGCTCTCCCTATCCACCCTTTTTTCCAAGAATGGGGACGGCAAACACGAGGGGACACAACTTTAAGGTGAGCGGACATAGATATAAGGCAGATGTCAGAGGTGGTTTCTTTACTCGGAGAGTAGTAAGGGCATGGAATGCTTTGCCTGCAACGGTAGTAGATTCACCAAGTTTAAGTCATCATTGGACAGGCATATGGACGTACATGGAATAGTGTAGGTGGGATGGGCTTCAGATTAGTATGACAGAGCGGCGCAACATCGAGGGCTGAAGGGCCTGTACTGCGCTGTAATGTTCTATGACCTGGATGAGGGTGTAGAAGGATGTGTTGGTAAACTTGCAGATGATGCAAATTGGTGGAGTTGTGGATAGTGATGAAGGATGTTGTAGGTTAGAGAGGGACGTGGATAAGCTGGAGAGCTGCGCTGAGAGGTGGCAAATGGAATTAATTGCAGAAAAATGTGAGGTGATTCACTTTGGAAGGAGTAACAGGAATACAGAGTGCAGGGCTAATGGTAAGGTTCTTGGTAGTGTACACGTGCAGAGATCCCTGAAAGTTGCCACCCAGGTTGCTAGGGTTGTTAAGAAGGCATGCAGTGTGTTAGCTTTTACTAGTATAGGGATTGAGTTTCAGAGCCATGAGGTCATGTTGCAGCAGTACAAAATTCTAGTGCAGCCGTAGTTGGAACATTGTGTGCAGTTCTGGTCACCGCATTATGGGAAGGATGTGGAAGTATTGGAAAGGGTGCAGAAGAGATTTACCAGGATGTTGCCTAGTATGGAGGGAAGGTCTTATGAGGAACGGCTGAGGGATTTGAGGCAGTTTTTCGTTGGAGAAGAAGGTTAAGAGGTGACTTAATAGAGATCTAGACGATGATCAGAGGATTAGATAGAGTGGACAGTGAGAGCCTTTTTCCTCAGATGGCTAGCACCAGGGACATAGCTTTAAATTGAGAGATGATTGATATAGGACAGTTGTCAGCAGTAGGTTCTTTGCTTTATGTAGTGAGAGTGTGGAATGCCCTGCCTGCAACAGTAGTAGACTCGCCAACTTTAAGGGCATTTAAATGGCCATTGGATAAACATATGGATGAGAATGGAATAGTGTAGGTTAGGTGGGCTTCAGATTGGTTTCACAGGTCAGCGCAACATCGAGGGCCGAAGGGCCTATACTGTGCTGTAATGTTCTGTGTTCTATCTGCCCTAATATCTGTTTTAAGTAGTTCAGCGTCAAACTTAGTTTTCTGACACTTGCGTAGTGTCTTGTGCTATTATGTTCGGTTCATCTCCTAAATAAAGGGTGATTTTGTTGTTGCAATGTAGGACCAATTTAGTTCTGTTTGTCTGCTGGTGCATGGCTGAGTAGCTGTTAACTAGGACAATAGGAATGTTTTGAAGGTCTGCTGGATAGAGTCTGGAGTGGTTTAAAACAGAAGCTGCCTTAAACATCCTGAATGGGATTGCCTGCAACGTTTCTGAGGCTCTCCGTCAAGGCTAGAAATCAAATTGTCAGGACCAGCAGTTTCTAATGTGCCTGTTGTCACAATGAAGGAATAACGGATTTTGGTATCCTCTTGCTCACCTTAACCGGCCCCATCCAGGTATGACTTGTTTGTATGTCTCAGTGAGCTTTTTGACTTGACAGTGTATTTATCATAGAGGTGATATGATAGTCAGTGTGTGCTCCAGTGCAAGGCATCGCTGGCATGCATAGCTTTTTTGTTTTCGGTATTGCCACATCCCGGGCACTGAGACTGGTAATATAATTTTCTAATTAATAGTCAGTATAACAACACTCGGAGTAGACCATTCAGCCCTTCCAGCCTCATCTGCACTCAGTCATATTGTGGCAGATTTATTCCAGTTTCATCTTTCTGCGTTGTCCCATATCACTCAATTTCCTTAACAGAGGCTAATTAGCTTTTCTATCAATATACTCGGTGACTAAGCTTCCGTCTTTTGGCAAGAGAATTTCAAAGTTTCTTCATCCTTCTGAATAAAGAAGTGTCTCATCACGACTAAATTGCTGACCCCTTATTCTGATACTGTGCTCTAGATTTCCATCCAGGGACACGTCCCCCAACATCGACTGTGTCAAGACCCTTGAAAAGTTCACTATTCGTTCTTCTAAACTTTAAGGAATTTCATCTAATCAATGCCTCGTCATTGAATAATTATTTCATTCCTGGAATCAGTCTAGTGAACTTTCATTGAACTCTCTCCCAGGCAAGTTCAAGTGTGCACTCACTCAGGGCCTGTACAACAACAAAAAATCATCTTACTCATATGCCACTACATCCATAACAAAGTCTAACATACCATTCTCTTTTCTAATTGCTTGCAGCTGTGCATGGTTGTGATTGGTATAAAAGCAAATCAAGCCCACATTTCCCTGGCGCTCTCCATTTGGAATAGTTTTCCATCAAAACTGAATAACTTCAAATTTCCCCATGCCCATGCATTTTACCAGTCTATATCCCTTTACAGCGTCAATGTGTTTAAAATAGGATTAGGTCTTCAAATAAATTAAAAGAAAGGCAAGTGAAAGGTTGGATGAATTTGTAAAATAACCAACAAAACAGTTTTTTTATTCTGTAAGAGAGAATCATGCATTTTTACAGTACTCTTCAAAGAGCTTTCTAGCTAAAATCTCACTATTTTAAAGTGTGAAATAGACTAACCCACTGCCTAGCTTCAGTTCAAACACACTCAGTCTTTCATTTAGGGTATTCCCTCTGGAAATTATTTAGGATTGCATTGGGGAAAACTTGATAAGGCTATTGAATCCATTGTAAAGTTCCATTGCTGGCTGCAAATTAAAATGATCTTATTTCCGTGATCTTGCACTCTACAGCATTTTATTTTTCCCCCCCAAGTGTTCACCTTGGTGCTGCTTAACTCATCCACTTTTGTCTCCAAAATTCCCTTGTAAAAAATTTAGTCTTTATCCTAAATTGATTCTTCCTTGTTACTGCCTAAATGTAATAGTCCTCCACTATTGGGGGGGGGGGGGGGGGGGGGTGACTGGAGAAGCTCTGACTGCTCTCCTTACACAAAGTTAAAAGAAGATTTTAGAAGAAGTGTTTAGAGATAACAAACATCAGTTTGGTCAGTAAACCAGTCATGAGGAAATATTAATTTAAGTAACTAATTAAACCTTTGCGTAAAGAATCATCACTAGAGTCGTTGGGTCAAAGCTGTTTCCTTTAGCAGAAGGATTGGTAGCCTAGCCACTGATGAACACATTCCATAAAGATATAAAACAAATGAGCCAGAGGTGAGATTTGGAAATAGCTGACTCTGTCGCAATTATGACCTAGCATCCACAGATGCTTCAAAACCTCAAAGTTAGTTTCCAATGATAAATATTTTGAAGAAAATGTCACTTTTTCATCAATATTCTTCCATCTTCAAGACTCTTCTGTAAAGCACCCAAACCCAAAGTGATGTAGTTGAAGTAGAGCTCTTCAGCTCTGCACAGATCACTCAAAGATACAGTTAGGTCATTTCTCTACTCCTAGAAAGGTGACAGGTTCAGGATTGTGAATGACAAGTTTAGGTGCCATAGGATATCCAATTTGTGTGTTTTCGTGGATTTTTGACTTGACAACGCAATCAGTAAAGCAGCTACACATTAAAGTGCAGTAATGGCACTACAGGAGTTTCCTCGAGCTGATGTATGGATGGATATGTTGCTCTAACAGTTTATTTATCTCGGGTGAAGTTTGAGTAATTCGGCCCTCCTTCACCCCAATTTCTCTACCCCTCCCAAAACCGATGGTGGCTTTATTCCCCTCCACCCTAACACCACTTGTGTACCTTCTGTCGTTGGCTATGCACAGATACTGACTTGCACTTTATCTTTGACTTTTTCAAAGTGGAAAAATGCTGATGCTTAGTTATCCGATCCTGTAGGATCTGTAAACCTTTTGGACCTGCCATGGCCCTGCTGCAAAGCTCCAAATTACCTGCTCAATTCACAATTTTCCTTGTTCTGGTATGCTGGCTGTGTTTTCTAATTTGAAAATTAAACTAAATTGGAAAGCTCTGAGATGTAATTTATTGCAGTCTTTTATGCAAAATATTTAGATTTTCTCTCTATCTTCTTTAGTTTCTGCAGTACTGTTGTCACCTTTTGCCATACATTTCTGTAATAGCCAGGAGAAAATGCCATTCATTCCTTGGTGTTGCTTCTCTAGAGGCATCCTGTCAATCGCACCAGGTCTCTGGCTTGTGTTTATTCAGTTTTGTAACAGTTGAAAGTTCATCCTCTAATATAGGAACTAATATAAAGTAGCGCAATCCAAGATTTGAACCACCTTCTATACCAAGTTACTTATACTGGAAGGTACTATCAGTGGTGTTACCAAGATAGTCTGATGAGGGAGCTATTTGGCCCATCTTAATTTGCCTAGCTCAACTAGCCCTACCCCACCAAACTTGCAGCAACACTGATTGTATTGCCAGTATATTCGCAGGGAGTCTGCCTCAAGTACACAAGAACCTTATTCTATTACTAAATTAGGGCCCCCATGACCTATGTCTGTCTACAGCAGTCTACAGCAAATTGACTGCAATTTATGCTTGCTTATAAAACAAAATAATAAAATAAAAATGTCCTGGAGAGAGGTCACCGGGTCTAAAGCATTATCCCTGCTTTTTCTCCACAGATGCTGCCGTACTTGCTGAGTTTCTCCAGCGATTTTTGTTTTATGCTTATTGTTGGTCATACCTGCCAAAGTAGCATGATAAGTGAAGGTAATGTCATAATTGACTTTAGTGACCCTCTGATTCCTTTACAACCACACTCTACCTAGAGTAGAGTTATAGTTCATTACCTAGATTTTCTTGGTCAAGAACAGTATTTTGGGTGTGGTGTTCATATGCAGGAAGAGAAAAATAGTGGCTTGTGCATCTGTTGGCCACTAGTCAACTCTCCATATCTCCCTCCTTATGTTTCTGATAATGCTGGTTCTCCTTTCCTTTGTGGTGGTATCATCTCCCTACCCTACTCCTGCAAAAGCCCTCAATTTTAAAGAGAAAGAGAATGGGCCTGATTGAATGACATAGGTTTGATGGATCAAACGGTATCAGTTTGTCTATCATTCCACAGTTCATGACTTTAGAAATTGTATATGTCAACCTGTATTTCTGTAGTTGCAGTCCATTTATCATGGTGGCACACACAGGGGCTATTCATTCTGCCTTGGCTTTGTAAGAAATCTTTTGTGTTCTAACAGAATTGCTGTACTCCCAATGGTTGACTGAGCAATATCAACTCAAAGTTTTCTCAACTACCTCTTCCCAGTGGGTGAAGTACTCCTTCCTGTGTCATAGGGTGGTTTCTTCCTAACGCTGGACACTGCAAACATCATCTTCACTGTGTGACATGCAAGGAATAGGACCACCCTCTGTCCAGGTCTTTTACAAAAGAGCCGATCCACAGACTATCCTCTTCAAATTTGGATACTCCAGAAATTTGTCTTCACCTTTTCACCTTTTTGTACATCAAAATGTAAGCTGTGTCCCTTCCCAATGAGACCAGAACAGACTCTGTCTTAGTGATGGCTGTGTCATTGTACCAACCCAATCCTCTTTTTTTTTTTTGTTGTAATTTTGAGAAGGATTCTTCAACAGTGATCTGGAGCTTTGGTTCTGAATGTTCACACACCAGTGTTTCTACGTGCTGAGGCTCAGAGACTGAAATTGGAGTGATTTTTGCTTTTGGGTTGAGCAGTTTCACGTCTTTTCTGTGGATTAATTCCACACCTCAGTGATAAGTTTCTGCAAGTTAAATATTGCCCATTGATTGGGAGTGGAAGTGATCTTTGATCCCATGGGACTGTCTACAGTGATTAAATTATATACTTTATTTTTAAACTTAATAATTTTGAACAAAATATCAATTTAAGTGGAGGCTGGATGAAGCTATCTACCTTGATCAAATTATCCCTTACTCCATCTGACCTGTGCATTTTCACTCAACACTCCTTTCAAATGTCAGAAAAAGACTGAAATAATTTCATTTTATTTTTTCCTTTTCCTTCCTCCCACAGATGAATTTGTACATTCAAAGTGTCACTGCCTCTGGAACATTGTGCTCCATTTGAAATCTAACCTTTATAAATGTTCAGCTTGGTGCTCTTCTGACAATTCTGTTGTTAATCTCATGGGTTTTAAGATTAAGCAGAGGCTTCTCATTGACAAGTGACCTTTAGAAAGCAGAGCCACATTGTGAAACTTGGTGCTTTCGATCTGTTGGTGAAATACAGTTTAAATGGATCTCTGGCTCAGTGTGCTCTGGATTATGTGCATTGTCAGGTTTCCAAGAAACTGACGTTCTGAGAATACTGAGCAGTGACAAAACATGCTGTGTTACGTTGAGGTGAACTAACATTGAACATTGAGGTTTGGTGATGTAGTGGTTTTGTTACTGGACTAGTAAGAAAGAAAAAGCTTATATTTAGCATCAGTCGAAGCTTTGGAGGATCATAAAATGCTTTGTGATGATGTATAGGAAGTGTAGCCAATTTACATCAAGCTCTGGCAAGCTGCAAGAAATGGTGATATCTCGGCATGGTTTATTGCTGGTTGCAGAGTTACTGTTGGCCACGCGACCATGGAAAACACTCCTCTTTATTTTGAATCAATACTATAGATATTCTTTGTCCATCTGACAAGAGGTTAAAGTCTGCTTGGTGTCTAAAAGACAGCTCCAGTATCAGTCCAGCATTGACATGTCAACCTAGACTGTCTCATGTCTCTGGAGTGACATGTGAATCCGTAACCAGTTGGTTTAGAGACTGTTCAATCACAATATCTAGATGGAAAATTATTTCAAAAACTAATCTTAGTTACTGTATTGGTATTAATGTTCAAATACATATTAATAACAATGTTCTGGATGGAGACCTATCAACATAATGGTTCATTGTAACGCTAACTGATTCCTGTTGGAGAAGTTGCTGGAGAAATTATAATTTCAAATTATCACCACCCTCTATGTTGAGGAGAGTTCCTAATGTCATTCTTGTAAAATCTGGTTGTACTTTTGAAACTATTCCCTCTCACTTGTTGCATTGTTTCTCCCATTCTTCGTATATGTTTTCCCTTAAACCTCCTGAAAGAGAACAGTAGAAAATGATATTAAAATAAAAATAAGGCTGTAACATTATCCAGACCCACCTTCAAGCCTTTGTTTTCACTCATACATAAAGATAATTCAGGTGAATTTAGAATTTGAGCTCTTCTCATAATGACAATAGACAGTAGGTGTAGGAGTAGGCCATTCTGCCCTTCGAGCCAGCACCACCATTAATTATGATCATGGCTGATCATCCTCAATCAGTATCCTGTTCCTGCCTTATCCCCATAACCCTTGATTCCACTATCCTTAAGAGCTCTATCCAACTCTTTCTTGAAAGTATCCAGAGACTTGGCCTCCACAGCCTTCTGGGGCAGAGCATTCCATACACCCACCACTCTCTGGGTGAAGAAGTTTCTCCTCAACTCTGTTCTAAGTGGCCTACCCCTTATTTTTAAACTGTGTCCTCTAGTTCAGGACACACCCATCTGTGGAAACATGCTTCCTGCCTCCAGAGTGTCCAATCTGGACGTGGGCGGCACGGTGGCACAGTGGTTAGCACTGCTGCCTCACAGCGCCAGAGACCCGGGTTCAATTCCCGCCTCAGGCGACTGACTGTGGAGTTTGCACATTCTCCCCGTGTCTGCGTGGGTTTCCTCCGGGTGCTCTGGTTTCCTCCCACAGTCGAAAGATGTGCAGGTCAGGTGAATTGGCCATGCTAAATTGCCCGTAGCCTTAGGTAAGGGGTACATGTAAGGGTGGGTTGTGCTTCGGCGGGGCGGTGTGGACTTGTTGGGCCGAAGGGCCTGTTTCCACACTGTAAGTAATCTAATCTAATCTAATCCTTTTAATAATCTTCTACGTCTCAATCAAATCCCCTCTCCGCCTTCTAAACTCAAGTGTACACAAGCCCAGTCGCTCCAATCTTTCAGTGTAAGATAGCCCTGCCATTCTGGGAATTGACCTCGTGAATCTACGCTGCACTCCCTCAATAGCCACAATGTGACCCACAAATCAATTGTTTTTGCATATTCTATCTTCCAATATGTGAGTATTGGGGTGATTGGGATTGCAGGCAAGATTTCTTTGACTGTATGTGCAAAAGCAAAATTTGGGAGTTAGTCATTTATCTCCACCTGCGCACGTATGACACTAACTGAGCTTGGGTTCAGTGCTTTGCCCACTGTTTCTTGCTCTTTAGGGGATACAGTCAAAGAGGGCTGTATATAGAGGACTGCATGAAGTGTTCTTGGCATCTAGCAGAAGTAAAAGGAATTGGTCAAACCTTACAATTTCTGTCATTTCCATTATTGTGGGGATGTGTCTAACCTCCAATTAGTAAATGGGAAGCACAATGGGAAGCATTTGCTACTTGTGGAACAGGTGAAGAACTTGAGTAAGTGCCACCAAGTGTAAGCAGTACTTGACAGTTGAGCTTCCAACCAAAATGTTGCTTTCACTACTATGAACTATGGTAATCCATGAAGACCGGAATGTAAATAAAATGAAACAGTGGGCAAATCCATTGATTTTTGTTAGTAATTTCTTTCTATCATTCCATTTACAGAGAAAGACGGTAAAGCTTTCCACCCGACGTATGAAGAGAAATTGAAATTTGTCGCCTTACATAAACAGATCACAGTTGGTCCTTACAGCCCTGATTCTTGCCCAGAAGTTGGCTTCTTTGACGTTCTTGGCAATGACAGAAGGTAATTATGACCTGAAAGAAGTCTGAAATAACAATGTTCCCAATTGTAGCATTCAACTAGACAACTTGGTCTATCTTAAACAAAATACTCTGATTTAATTTCTTCTACTTAATGGCTATGTGACATTAGTTGAATTGTAAATTCATATAAATACAATAAACCTAGAACACTGATGGGTTGTGAAACAGCAAATGCTGAATCTATAATGAACTATGCTATAGGACGTTTACAATACAAGAACAGGTCCTTCAGTCCACCAAGCCTGCATTGATTCCTAATTCTTATGTAGATCCGCAACTTGTTGCCTATATGCAGTTTCTATCCCTCTGTGTGCCTCCTGTTTAATGTATCTATCAAGATATGCCTTAAACATTGCTAACATGCACAACCTCCATTGACGTGCACTCCAGGTACCCACAACCGTCTGTGTGAAAACGTTTCACCCCACTTCTCCCCAAAACTTGCCCTCTCTCACCTTGAACCTGTGCCCTCTTGTGGTTGACCTTTCCACACTAGGAAAAAGCCTCTAACCATCTATCCTCTCAATGCCTGTCATAATTTTGTAGACCTCTATCGGGTCACTCCTCAGCTTCCATCTTTCCAGTGAAAACAATCTGAGTTTATCCATCCTCTCCTCCAACCTAAACCCTCCAGATCAGGCAACATCCTGGTAAACCTTCACTTAACCCTCTCCAAACCATCCATATTCTGGTAATGTGGTGACCAGAACTACGTGCAATATTCCAAATGTGACCTAACTAAGGTTTTATGTAGCTGTAACATAACTTATCAACTTTTATATTCAGTGCCCCCACCAATGAAGGCAAACGTACTGTGTGCCTTCTTGATCATCTTATCCACCTGTGTTGTCACTTTCAGGGACCTGTACACCCAGATTCCTGATACAACGGGAAGCATTTGCTACTTGTGGAGCAGGTGAAGGACTTGAGTAACTACCACCAGCCAGGGCAAGTGTAAGCATGCCACTAAGGGTTCTGCTATTTATTATATAATTTGCACCTGAATTTGATTATCCAAAGTGCTCCACATTGCATTTGTCTGAATTAAATTCCATCTGCCATTTTTGTGCCCAAATCTGCAATCTATCCATATCCCACTGTATCCTTGATAATCCTCCTCACTGTTTGTTACTTTGCCAGTTTTGGTGTCATCTGCAAATTTGCTATTCGTTTTCCTCCAAACCATTTTACGTATATATCAAACAACGAAGATCCCAGCACTGATCCCCGTGGATCACCACTAGTTACTGATATCCATTCTGAAAAGCGCCCTTCCACTGCTACTCTGTCTTCTAAACCGGTTTTGTATCTATTTAACCAGTTCACCCTGGATCCCATGAGACGCTACCTTTTGTACTGGCCTGCCATGAAGTAGCTTATCAAATGGATTCCTAAAGTCCATGTAGACAATGTCCATTTGGGCTTCTTCTGAGAGCTAGCGTTGTGATGTGAGGTTCCAACCAGAAAGTTTAACCTGACATTTTCCTCCTCCTTTGAGATGCTGTGTATTTGATATTCTCATTTCTCAACTCTCTGAATTCTGATCCCTTGCCCAGTCCATGTTGCCATGGCACCACCATTAGTGGTGAGGCTTCTGTTGAATTGGTCGTATGCTCTGGAACCTCCTCACAGACGAACAACGCCCCCCACCACAGCGCAAACATGTGTGTGCACACGTGCCCCCCAACATACACAGTCACACCACATGCGCTTGCACATATAGAACAGCCTCTTTTAAGAAACTCTTAATTATGCCTTTTTGATTCCAGCTTTTTCTATGTTCCACAATTTCCTTCTGTGGCTTTGATTGTTCTCCTGTGAACTGCTTGGGCATTTTACTATGGTAAAGGTGCTACATAAATGCAAGTTGTTGATAATTGAATTCCAGACCTGGTTCCATAGCACTTGCTATAGATTGAATGGCATACATTAGGCTTCTGAGATTTCTGTCATCAAAGCTTAGTTTAACCTTTTTGGGGCAGGCACATCACACAAGCTGAGTTCCCGCCAACACTGATGAACCCATCCACCAACTTGTCTCCCTCTGCTGTGTAGGAACAAACTCTTGGCAAATAATACTGCAAATGCACAGCAAGGTGGTCTATGTCCGTGGGGAGACAAAATAATTCATCTTTCAGACTTACGACCTTTCATTGGCTCTGTCTTCTCAGCTGCAAGCTGACAGTAACTGCACTTTCTGCTGTTTAATGTAAAATCTTCTGTGTATTTTTCTCTTCGAAAACAAGAAAAGCTTTTGTTTGTGCCTTTCTGTACAGCCTTCTATCCAATTCCTAACCCCAGTGCTATTATTTTGAATCTATGTTAGAAGGTGGTTGGTTTTCAAGTCCAACTCTAGACCTTTACACCATCCTGGGTAACACGTCAGTTGCATGCTGAGGAAGTGCTTCTTGTTAGAGATGAGCAGTTAAAGCAAATATTTGACTGCCCATTCAAGTTGACAAAAATATTCTATTTGAAGAACAGCATTGTTTCTATTTGATTGCTTTCTAGTTGAAAACTATTTATATCCTGTGACTGACATGTTTCTGTTGTGTAGCTTGAAAGTTGGACTTTTTCACAGCAGTTGGTCAGATACAGTGCACAGCCTTGTGTACCTCTGCCAAATAGTGCATTTCAGAAGCTCTTTAACCTCAGATTCCAACTCTTGCCACTGTACTGAGTGTTGGTTCAGTTCTCTATATTCACAAGATAAATAAAGATGAAAGCTGCTGAAATTAAATTGGTTTATTCATTTTGTTAGACCTTATTCCCTCAGCACCAATCGTCAGCTTATCCCATTTTATTTCTAATACGAATCCAGGGCTTATTTTGTCCCTACTCAATCCGTACTCGTCACCACTTGTGAAGAAGCTCTCAACAAACAGGTTTGTCTTCAATCTGTTTGAATCTGGGTTCCAATGCCCTCATCCTTGTCTTTCTTTTAGTTTGGAGTCATTTTTGGTTAAATATCCTTTTTGCAATTCAGTTTTGTGTACGTTATCACTTCTGTTATCAACTAAACTGAGTTTCAGCAAGCAGTTTGTAACTGAATTTGTGTATCCATTAGGGAAAGGAGATTCATAGAAATTGTAATGTTCCAATATATTTTAAAAGGATGTTTTGCTGTGAGAATCTCAGTAGATCAAAATATCTGCAGAGAATACATTGTTCTCTTTCTGCTACCTTGTTGCAACCCTTTTAGAACCCAGTACTCGATGTATCCGAATGACAACCCACAGTACTGTAGAGAAAATAATAATCTCCATTATCTTGATTTGTTTTAAGTTCACTTATCAATAAATGAGACCATAAAATCCCAAAGATAGAAGCCTGACTAACACTGCCAAACAGCTAAGTTTCAGTAAAAACTGAAAGAACTGCAGATGCTGTAAATCAAACTCAAATTGCTGGAAAAGGTCAGCAGGTGTGGTAGCTTCTGTGGAGAGAAATCAGAGCCAATGTTTCTGGTTGAGCGACCCTTCCTCATAACACCTCAACCCGAAATATCAACTCTGATTTCTCTCTACAGATGCTGCCAGACCTGCTTGCTGAGCTCTTCCAGCACTTTCAGCTAGGATTCAGTGGTAGGTAGACCTTCAGATTTGAATAAGTTGAATTTTGGTTCTGCCTTTTTTTGGTCTCATGGAGCGATTCAGAAACAAACAGACTGCTAACAGAAGTGACCAAACCATTAACAATAAGTAAATGTATAAGCATATTAAAAGACATTTTGTGTAAGGAAAACAAAATGATGTTTGTTTGTGATAATTTTTAAATTCATTAAAGGCCCTCACTGGCTAGGCCTGCATTTAGTTCCTTTATCTAATTGTTCTCAAGAAGGTGGTAGTGAGCTGCCTCCTTGAAGCACTGCAGTCCTCGACAAGCAGGTGCACCCATAGTGCTGTTAGGAAGAGTGTTCCGTGATTTTGAGTCAGTGAATCTAATTCCAAATCCGGGTGATGCGTGGCTTGAAGGGGGAGCTTGAAAGTGATGTTCTCATGCATCATTTTCCTTTATATTGGGTGGTGCTGACTGTGGATTTGGAAGGTGCAGCCCAAGAAGCCTTGGTGAGTTACTGCAGTACATCTTTCTGCATGCTGGAGGGAGTGAACCTAGAAGGTGTTGTGTGGGATGTCATTCCAGTGGGCTCTGTCACAGCTAGTGGCAAGCTTGTGCTGTTAGAGCTGCATTCATCCAAGCAAGTGGAGCATATTCCATCATATTCTTGACTCGGATGGTGGTCAGACTTTGAGGAGTTAAGAAGTGTGTTCCTTGTCAGAGCTTTTGTCCTGCTCTCGTACCCACCATGTCAATGTGACTGGTTCAGTTCAGTTTCTGGTCAGTGCTAATCCTCAGGATGTTGATAATGGGGGCAGCATTGATACCATTAAATGTTAAGGGCTGATAAATGAGTTCTCCCTTGCTGTATTCAGTCAATACCTGGCATTTGTATGGCAAGAATGTTATTTGCCATTGTTCAGCCCAGGCCTGGATGTTTTCCAGATCTTGCTGCACTTGGGTACTGACTGCTTCAGTGAATTTGCATATATTCTAATTCCAACACACTCTGGGTATATTGACGTGGCTACGAATGAAGAACAGCTGAAGTGTTTGCTTTATAGGTCGTTATGGTATAATGCATGTTTCATTCACACAAATTGGCTATAATGCAACTGATGAATTGTGGACGTGGTTTGGATAACGCAAACTTACTACAGTGATCTTCTACAGTGCAGTTTTTTAGAGTGCGAGGTTGCAAAGGGCAGCAGTTGTCACATTCTAGCAGAATGACTTGTGTTTAGCTTCCTTTGTGTTCATACTCAAAATCTGAGTCTGGGATGTGTGGGCACAGAATGTGTTGTTTGGGAGTGCTGCTTTATTAAATAACACTAGAGTACAATTGATTGTAAAACAAGAACCTTGCAAAACCGATGAGCAGAAACAGTGCCAAATGTGGGAGGTGGTCACTGTCAAAACACTGAAATTGAGAGGCGATCCGAGAGAAGTATTTAACGTTGTGAAATTACCTGTTTGGGTTGGAAAGAATGTCATGACCCCAAAGCTAGTAAAGATAAGGTTTTTAACTAATAAAGCCAAAAGGGAACTCGGGAGAATCTGTTTTTCTCAGAGTAGTTGGAATGTGGAACCTGCTATCAGATGTGGAATTGAAATTAATACCAGTGCATTTAAGGGAAAGTGAGCTAAATTCATGATGGGATGAGGAATAGAAGGTTCTGCTGATAGGATGAGATGACCCAAGGCAGAGGGGAGCTCGGCACAAATCAAGTGGCCAGCTTGTGTTAACATTGCTGAGTAATATTTTAGAACAATAGAAGAATATATTTCTGTGCTGAGAAGTAGAGTTAACATTTCAGATTGCAGACCTAATATTACTTCTGTTTCGTTCTCCACAGATGCTGCCAGAGGGCTCAGTATTGACTGCATCTTGTCCTTGATGAGTCAAAGTGTGGCGCTGGAAAATCACAACAAGTCAGACAGCATCTGAGGTGCAGGAGAATCACCCAGCACTTCAAGAATGTGCTCTGAAATGTCGACTCCTGTTCCTCAGAAGCTGCCTGACCTGCTGTGCTTTTCCAGCGCCAAACATTTCAGATCTGATCTCCTAGCATCTGCAGTCCTCACTTTCTACTAGATGCTGGATGACGAGTCCAATAACTGCACTACTTTGCTCATAGAATGTTAGTATTGCTTTAGTGGGCTGTGTGGCTGTGGGTTGAATGGTTAATGGGGCAACTTTTTAAAATTAACTTTTGTGTGGGCGAGACTGAGTTGAACCCAACATCTATCCTTTTGAGTGTTGGAGTGAACCACCAACCCTACAAGTGGTTTTCAGACTTCACAAAATTTGATGCATCTTTAGGAAATCACCTGTCCTAATTTAACCATGAAAAGCACACCACCTGCCTTCAGGAAATCTCGGCCTTTGTTGTGTGTTTTTTAGTGACTTTGAAATAAAAACAAAATGGATTGTCACCCGCAACAAAGAGTAAGGAATATTGAAATCTCAGATTCTGCAGGGAATACTCAGTTTTAAATAAGCAAGAGGCTAGCCTTGCCAGCCTTATGTAATCCAGAGGCCAGTCTGAATAGCTGTCCATTCCATCAACTGCATGTTCTGTGGGTTTAAGGACAAGAGGTTGCATTTACAGTCGTATGCCCCGCTGGATTCTATTTCAAAATATCTTCTCATTTCCTTACTTGCTGTCTCAAATTTCCATCCTAGCACGAAACAAATGATCAGACTTCTATTTCCCAACATCTTAATTAAAGTTGTCTTTCCCATAAGCAATCAGAGGGGAAGAAGCCAAGATTGGTCACCAGGAGTGGAATTTGGGCAAGGTACTGAACTAGAAGCTGATGGCCCATGATTCTGCACCTTACAGGGAGATGTTAAGATAAATTAGCAGTGTACAGCTAACGCTTTCAGAACTATGAATGGAGAGCTGATTGTTGCTCTGGTTACATTTTATTTCTCTCTGTGACCTGTGTGAAGTTGAGCCACGGATCAGCAATGATTTCATTTACTGGCAGAACAGGCTCAAAGGGGAAAAATAGCCTATTCCTGTTCCTGTGATCGTCTCCAATCCAGATTTGCAATCAGATTCTGAGGTTATATCGAATCTTGATGAACCTTTGGCCAATACTTTGCAATACTCTGAGCAGAATTTAGCTGGAGCAGCTTTTAAATACTGTGTTGACAAGAGCATTTCCAAGGCTGGGAATTTAGCAGTGACAACTGATTCCCCAAAGCCTGTCCATCACTTATAAGTTACAAGTATGATATAATTGTACTGCATTTTTAAATCTTGAATTTAAAGCTGTTGCATTAATGGTCATGTAACTGTTGTCAACTGTAGTAAAAACCAATCTGATTCATTAATGTACTTTAGGGAAAGAAATGTGCCATCCTTACCTGGTTTACATGTAACTCCTGAACCTACAGTAATATGGCTGATTTTTAACTGCTCTCTAAGTTGGCCGAGCAAATCATTCACTTTGACTACAATTAGAATTGAGCAACTAATAAAGGGGAAAAAAGTGTTTTGTATTTCATCGTTAAAAATCTCTCAACACCAGGTTTATGTGGAAACACTAGCTTTCAGTGCACTGCTCTTTCGTCAGATGGTTATAGAGTATAAGATCATATTTCATACCTTTTATTCTGTAGGATACTTAGCAACCAAGTTATTTGTGTGTCTCGCATTAACTTAAAAGCCAAGAGATTTTGTGGTCACAAGAATTAGGAGCAGGAGGCAGCCATTTGGTCCACCGTTCACAGATTGAGGCTGTGACTGAATGTTGCTTAATCTCCACCTTCCTGTTCATCCCCAAGACCCTTTCTTCACTCATCAATCACAAAGCCAACCAACTCAGCCTTGAATATATTCAATGACCTGCTCTCACTGCCATCTACAGGTAAAGTTCAAACACTACAACCCTCCTGAAAGAAGAAAATCATCCTTCAGTGGTGAACTCATTATTTTTAAACCATGCCCCTAGTTGTCTCAGCATCTACACATTTAAACCCTTTCAGAATCTTAGGTGATACTAATGGCACATATCATTCTCTTGCTAACCCTTTGCTCCTAAAACGAACCCTTCATCCCATGAGCAAGCTGGTGAATATTTAATATATTCCTCAATTTAAGGAGACCAAACTGTGTACATTGCTCGAGATGTTGTCTCACCAAGCTTGTTCTACTGCTATCCTGCATTATACCCTTCCATGCAGCAGAGGAAATGAATATGCTTAGCCTTAGGATTCAAGAATTGAGGTGGGAGGCATGACTGAGCGTGCACAGTGGTAGTGTAAATGGAACTTGCTCCTCCAAAGGACTGCTTACCTTGAAACTTTCAGATAAGAGCAAGGTAAGTGCTTATTTGTTAAGGGTGAAGGTAAGACCAGGAGCCCAAGGCAGCCAGCAGCACCTAGATGACAGCAAAGAAGGTTACCTCAGATTACAACAGGATCAATGGGCTGAGAAGTGGCAGGTGAAGTTTAATTCAGATAAATGCGAGGTGGTGCATTTTAGGAAAGCAAACCTTAGCAGGACTTATACACTTAATGGTAAGGTCCTGGGGAGTGTTGCTGAACAAAGAGACCTTGGAGTGCAGGTTCATAGCTCCTTGAAAGTGGAGTCGCAGCTAGACAGGATAGTGCAGAAGGCATTTGGTATGCTTTCCTTTATTGGTCAGAGTACTGAGTACTGGAGTTGGGAGGCCATTTTGCGGCTGTATACAACATTGGTTAGGCCACTTTTGGAATGCAGCTCTGGTCTCCTTCCTATCAGAAGGATGTTGTGAAATTTTGAATGGTTCAGAAAAGATTTACAAACATGTTGCCAGGGTTGGAGTATTTGAGCTATAGGGAGAGGCTGAATAGGCTGGGGCTGTTTTCCCTGGAGCATCAGAGGCTGAGGGGTGATCTTAAAGATTTATAAAATCATGAGGGGCATGGATAGGATAAATAGACAGTCTCTTCCCTGGGGTGGGGGAGTCCAGAACTAGAGGCCATAGATTTAGGGGGAGAGGGGAAAGATATAAAAGAGACCTACGGGGCAACCTTTTCACACACAGGGTGGTAAGTGTATGGAATGAGCTGCCAGAGGAAATGGTGGAGGCTAGTACAATTGCAATATTTAAGAGGCATCTGGATTGGTATATGAATAGAAAGGGTTTGGAGGAATATGGGCCAAGTGCTGGCAGGCGGGACTAGATTGAGTTGGGATATCTGGTCGGCATAGACGAGTTGGATCAAAGGGTCTGTTTCCATGCTGTACATCTCTGACTCTGAGCTGGTGAGAGGCAGACCTGAAAGAGGAAGTCAGCATCATCTGGAGGAGTGGATGAGACGATGACGTGGAGACAGGCAGAAGGTATCGCCTTGAGTGAGGGGGAGGTAAGGTTGAAGATTCTAAACCAGGCAGTCAGCAGAATTGAGTGGACCAGTGGAAAAAATAAACCTGTAGCAGGTAGAGACAAAGCTAAATTCAGTGGAGATGATTAGAAATGGCTCTTGCTATAGCACAAAGAATAGCCAGAGAAAGAGGTGAGTCTGTGCTAAGTGGTAAGGTCTTAAATTTTAACACAGTATATAAATTGGTGGGAAAATTTATAAGATGTATAACAGACCACATGGGAGTGAATAACTTATTTAATTCAAATTTATTAGGAATAGCAGGGTAAGTGATCTGTTAAACGTGCAGTGTGGGAACTCCTCAGTACTGTCGCCATCTAGGGCAAACTTACTTGAAGTGTGTGTTCGATATTTGTACAGCTTTGGTTCAGAGTTTGAGCTGGGGGCTGAACTACAAACACAGACACATCAGAGAGGTGGAAAATTATGTGGATTGTTTGGAGCAGGCGACAATCACGCACCTCCTTTTGTCAGCGATTTAGGAGGGAGGGAGTCGTGCTCTGCAATTGTTCAGTAAATCTGAAGTTCTCTCACTCTGAATGAAAGTGGGAACTGCAGGGCAGATGAGCAAACTGGCAGTGTGGACAGAAAAGCCAGGTGGGGCAGCAGCAACGTGTGTAATAATAGCGTACAGTATAGTGATGGCATTGACACTATTCTCTGCAACAAAGTGTCCAGACAGCTGTGCTACCTGCCTGGTGCCAAGTTTCAGGATATTTGTTCAGGGGTGGAAAGGAACTTGCAGTAGTCAAGGTAGGTGCCAGCAATATAGGTGAAACTAGGAAAGAGGTTCTACATTGAGAGTATGAGGAATTGGCATTAAATTACAAAGCAAAACTTTAAAGGTTAGAATCGCTAGATTATTACCTTCTCTTGTGAATTGACATCTCCATCAGTGGAGCTGAGGTGGAAATGGTTGAGAGCGTCAAATTCCTAGGAGTGACAATAATCGATCTGTCCTGGGCCACCCACATTGATGCTTCAGTCAAGAACACACAATGCCTCTTCCCCAGGAATCTAAATTCGGCATGTCCATAAGGATTCTCCCCAACGTTTATAGATGCACCATAGAAAGCATTCAATCTGGATACATCACGGCTTGGAACGGCAACTGCTCTGCCCAGGACTGTATGAAACTGCAGAGAGTTGTGAACACAGCTCAGTCCATCATGCCCACCTTCCACCTGTTGGCGGCCATAATTCTATTAGATTTAAAATAATGATGGAAAAGGATCTAGCAGTTGAAGTTCTAAATTGGAGAAAGGCCAATTTTGACACTGAGGCAAGACCTGATTGGGGGCAGATGTTCACAGGTAAAGGGACAGCTGGAAAATGGGAACCCTTAGGAAATGAGATAACAAAAGTCCAGAGACAGTATGTTCCTGTTAGTGAAAGGAAAAGCTGGTAGGTGTATGGAATGCTGGATGACTAAAGAATTTGAGGGTTTGGTTAAGAAAAAGAAGAAAGCATATGTCAGGTAAAGACAGGATAGATCAAGTGAAATCATTAGAACACTATAATGGCCGTAGGAGTATACTTAAGGGGGAAATCAGGAGGGCAAAAAGGGGACATGAGATAACTTTGGCAAATAGAATTAAGGAGAATCCAAAGGGTTTTTACAAATACATTAAGACAAAAGGGTAACTAGGGAGAGAATAGGGCGCCTCAAAGATCAGCAAGGCGGCCTTTGTGTGGATCCACAGGAGATGGGGGCGATACCAAACTAGTGTTTTGCATCAGTATTTACTATGGAAAAGGACATGGAAGATATAAAATATAGGGAAATAGATGGTGACATCTTGAAAAATGTACATATTACAGAGGAGGAAGTGCTGGATGTCTTGAAACACAAAGTTGGATAAATCCCTCGGACCTGATCAGGTGTACCCTAGCACTCTGTGGGAAGCTAGGGAAGTGATTACTGGGCCTCTTAGTAAGACGTTTGTATCATCGCTAGTCAGAGGTGAGGTGCCAGAAGACTGGAGGTTGGCTAACGTGTTTAAGAAAGGTGGTAAGAACAAGCCAGGGAACTATAGACCAGTGAGCCTGATATCAGTGGTGGGCAAGGTGTTGGAGGGAATCCTGAGGGACAGGATGTACATGTATTTGGAAAGGTTAGGACTGATTAGGGATAGTCAACATGGCTTTGTGTGTGGGAAATCATGTCTCACAAACTTGATTGAGATTTCTGAAGAAGTAACAATGAGGATTGATGAGGGCAGAGCGGTAGATGTGAAGAAGACGTTTGGTATGCTTTCCTTTACTGGTCAGAGTATTGAGTACAGGAGTTGGAAGGTCATGTTGCGGCTATATAGGACATTAGTTCAGCCACTGTTAGAATATTGCGTGTTCTAGCCACCTTCCTATTGGAAAGATGTTGTGAAACTTAGAATGGTTCAAAAGAAATTTACAAGAATGTTGCCAGGGTTGGAGGATTTGAGCTATAGAAAGAGGCTGAATAGGCTAGGGCTGTTTTCCCTGGAGTGTCAAAGGCTGAGGGGTGACTTTAGAGGTTTATAAAATCATGAGGGGCATGGATAGGATAAATAGACAGTTTTTTCCCTGGGGTCAGGGAGTCCAGAACTAGAGGGCATAAGTTTGGAGGGGGGGTGGGGGGGGAGGTGGTAAAGATATAAAAGCTATCTAAGGGGCAACTTTTTCACGCAGAGAGCAGTGTATGTATGGAATGAGCTGCCAGAGGAAATGGTGGAGACTAGTACAATTGCAACATTTAAAAGGCATCTGGATGGGTACATGAATAGGAAGGGTTTGGAGGAGTATGGGCTAGGTGCTAGCAGGTGGGACTAGATTGGGTTGGGATATCTGGACGGAAGGCTCTGTTAATGTGCTGTATGTCTCTAGGACTCCCTCTACACTTGCTGCCTCAGAAAGGCCACCAATACTGTCAAAAACTCCTCCCACCCCAGTTACAATGTCTTCCATCAAGCAGAAGATACAGAAGCTTAAACATGTATCAACAAGTTCAAGAACTGCTTCTTCCCTACTGTTATTAGACTTCTGAATGGATCTCTCAAATTTCAAATGTAATGTTGCTACTGCTTTTTGTGCACTGCTTCTCTGTAGCCGTAACATTGTATCCTTCGATCTGTCAAGCACCTTATGTCCTTTTTAGGTATGATCTGTCTGTACTGCATACAAAATAAAACTTTTCACTCTGCCTAGGTACGTGTGACAATAATAAATTGAATCAAACATTGAGATCATGAAATTAGAGATGAATACATAATTCTTGTTAAACGAGGAAATCACAGATTATTGCGGGTAGTTGGGCATGTGGAATTCTCAATAGAAACAGATAAGCCATGATCTTATTGAATGGCAGAGCAGGTTTGGGGGCCAGATGGACTTTAATTTGTATATTCGGAAAACTGGTTAAATAGACTGTGGCGTGATCAAATTGAAGGACAGAGTGGACCAAAGAGGAAGTTTCTCTTATTGTTTTGGTTTAATAAGAGATGTTTCTGAGGGATCCAGTAGAGCTACATGCTTTCTTTGTCACAACGTAGAGTATGTTCAGCACATTAATTTCAGGCATGCAGGCCAGCAGGATAAGACGGCACAAAATCACTGCTGTGAATGATGAATTTACATCACGTGCCAGGAATTATTGAAACAAGTCTTATTAAAGTCAACACATTTGGATTCAATTCAGCAACATAGGTAGTCTTATAATAATCCGTTTGCTGTAAGTGAAAACTAAGTGCAGGTTTCTTCTTGGACTTACTTTGATCCAGTGTTATTACCAGAGGTGCTGTCTTTTAGGTGAGACAGCCAAATGAGTGTCTATTCTCTTGACTGGATGGATCTTAAAAATATTGTGCCACTGCTTTGAAGAACTGATTGAATTCCTTTTGCAAGCCATTTCCTCAATCCAGTTAAATAATGGAATAGCTCAGATCAGGCTGTACTTGGGTAGCTTGCTCACTGAAACAACAGTGCTAAAGGTAGATTGGCTGATTATTCATATTGCTGACAGATCTTCAATGTCTTGATTACTTAAGTGTTTGCAGTTCAAAATAACCCATTATATTCAAAGTAGTTTGTGATACTCAATATTTTGTAAGAAACTGTATGAGTGTATGTCTCTTTTCTCACTGCGCTAATGTTTCTCATCAGGAGAGAATGGACTGCCCTGGGTAACATGTCGAAAGAAAATGCCATGGTGGAGTATGTCCAGTTGTTGAACAAGTGCTGCAATCTGTTTGAACCCTATGTCACATCCCATAAAATAGAGAAGGAGGAGCAAGAAAGGAAGAGGTAAGAGAGATTTCCTGCCTGTTCAGAATTGTGATTTAAGAAGGAGCTCACAGTGCTTATAAAGAACAAGTATTTATCTGAACTGTTCAATCATGTGATGTCAGTAGTGGCGTTGGGGTAGTACTCTCAACTGGAGACTATTGATTTCAGTAAGATCGTGGCTGACCTTCCCCAGGCCTCAACTCCCCTTTTCATGCCAGTTTGTCATATCCTTGATATTTCAAATATCTACCTGCTCTTTAAATTGTGATCTAGCTTCTACAACTCTCTGGGATAGAGATTTCCAAGCGTTCGCTAGCCTCTAGGAGAAGAAATTCCTTTGCACCTCAGTTTTAAATGTGTCCCAATTTTCTGTAACTTTGTCCATGGTTCAAAAGCCCCCCACTTGTGGAAATGTCTTCTCAACATATGCCCTGTCAGTCTCCCTTAGGATCTTGTATGTTTCAATTAGATCACTCCTTATTCTTAAACTCTAATGAATAAAAGCCTAACCATGACAGGTCAGCCCTTTCATTCCAAGGAATCCGCCTCGGTGGTACCTCTTCTGAACTGCTTCCAATGCCAGTGTATCTATTCTTAGATACAGGGACTGTACACAGAACCGAGTGAAGCTTCACCAATGCCTTGTACAGTTGTAACAAGAATTCCCTTTTTTAAACTCCAGTCCCCTCACAGTAAAGGCCAGAATTCCATCTGCCTTAACTTGACACACGTGCACGATGGTTTTCATACACAAGAATATCCGGATCTTTCTGTGCTGTGCAATGTTTAGTGTCTCTCGATTTGTCTGTCTTCAGTCCCATTTGTCTATCAAATAGCTTGTTCCTTGTTATAGAGTCTGGTTCAACATTAATACCCTACTTAACTGTTGCTTTTGGGATGTTTTTTATGGCGCCTCCCATGAAAACAAATGAAAAATGTTGATTTAAATTATTCACCACCTCCCTGTTTCCCCAGTTGCATTTTCCCAAGCATCCCACACTTAGTTTAGCTACTCTTTTTTTTTGAGAAGCTCTGGCTGTTTGTTTTTATATTTCTTGCCAGTTTACTTGCATAATTAATTTTCTCCCTCTATTCATCTGGTTCCTTTTAAAAGTTCCCAATCCTTTAACCTACCACTAGTTTTTGTCACTTTTTATGCCTTGTTTTATTTTATTGGATGTACCTTTATTGCTCACTGGGTCTATCCTTTTTATTGAGACATTCTTGACTGGAAAAATTTTTAAGTGTTGTGAAATGTCTACTCACCTACTGACTTCCCTCTTAATCTGTTTTTCTAGCCTGCTTTGGACAACTCATTCTTTGTACCTCTACAAATGCCCTTGTTTAGGTTGAGGACACAGGTTTGGGACCCAAGTTGCTCTCCCCCGCATTGATCTTGAAACTCCCCCATGTTATGATCAGTATTCCCCAAAGAATCCTTAGCAATGAATTGTCTTATTACTCCTACCTCAGTGCACATTACCAGATCTAAAATAACCAGTTCCAAGAAAGTTTTCTGCAATGTATTGCTCTAAGAACAAATCACTGCTGACTATAAATTTGACTTGTTACCTTTCCAACTTGTCCATTACATATACAAATTAAAATCACCTCCGAACATTGTCACGCCCTTGCACGCCTCTATTATGACTTGATTTTCAGTTTGTCCTAGAGTGAGGCAACTCTTTGGGGCCTATGGGTGACTCCCACAAATGACTTCCTTTCCTTGGTATTCCTTTCACCACGGGAGAAAGTGAGGTCTGCAGATGCTGGAGATCAGAGCTGGAAATGTGTTGCTGGAAAAGCGCAGCAGGTCAGGCAGCATCCAGGGAACAGGAGAATCGACGTTTCGGGCATAAGCCCTTCTGCCCTTCCTTTCACCACCCACATCACAATCCATTGCATTTATGTCACTATTCACCACCACACTGATCATCTTTAACAAAGTTGCTTTTTTTTTTGCCTATTCTTCTGGAACGTCAAATGCCCTTGAAGTCCCAGTTTTTGGTTACCCTGCAACCATATCTCTGGGTATCAAGTCAAAATGTTACAGTCAAGAAAGGTGATTGTGGAATATTTATTACAATTTGTGCCCCAACTCTTCTGGTTTCTAACAAATACTGCATGCATTCAGGTAAGAGCTTTGAGCTTTAACTTTTTAACCATTAACCTTACACTGGTTTTAATTTTTGCTGCAGTCTTCTGTGCATATTTTCAACATCCTTCTTGTCACACCTTGACTGTTGTTTGCTTAATCACTATGCTGCACCTCTTGTTCCTTTTCTCCATGTAAGAATTTTATAAATTTCAATAAGGCTGCCTCTCATTCTTTGGAACTCCTAGAGAATGCAGGCACAGTCTCGTCAATCTCTGCTCAGTGGACAGCACTGCCATTCAGGAGCCAGGCTGCTGAGCTTCTGCTGCACTCCCTCTATAAGTAATTATATCTTTCCTGTGGTATGGTAGAGCAAAACTGTATATTATTCCAGGTGCAGTCTTGCCAAACTTCTGTGCAGTTTCTTTATGCAATCTTGGCTCTGTGCACTTAAATCCCCTAGCAATAAAGACCAAGATACAATTTGCCTTGCTTATTGCTTGCTGCAACTGAATATCAATTTCAAATTACTCGTGGGCAGAAACACCCAGGTTCCTCTAATACCAAAGTGACTATGCTTTGAAAATGTCAGACACTTGTGTGCTGGCTGGGTATCTAAGGTCCATGAAGGCACTTACTGTATTACACATTCCTTTTTTTTTTCCCCATTTTAATTAGTCCAACAAACATGAATACTACCATAAATCTTTAATGTAGGAGCAAATTATTGCGGGTACTGGAACCTGTTCTGAAAACAACAAAGGCTAGAAATTACAGCGGGTCAGGCAGCATCCCTGTTGTGATTTCCAGCATTTCTTTTCCACCTTAAATCTGCCAAATGCAGAGGTTTGATTTCTCATACTGCCTCCTTGTCACAGATCTCCTTTCTTGATTGTTACGTTTTGATGTGGTAGGTTTCCACTTACCTGTCTAACTACTTTGGAGGATTACTCAGCTTGCTTTCTCCAGTGTCATGTAGATCAAGTTTTTGTTTTTTAAAAAATCAAAATAAACTGAAGAGCAAGGAGAATTATGGGCAAAATTCACCATTTTCTTTGCAAACCGTGTTAAAATCCTTTCACAGCACGGTCAGCTCAGGACTTCACTTCACTTCAAACAGGCAGCTCACCAGCAGCCCCTATGTAGGGCATGTAAGGATGGGCAATAAATACTGACCTTTACCTGCAAACCTGTATTCCAAAAACTGATTGAATAGTTGCCCGGACAATATTTTTAAGTTTGTGCAAAACTGGGAAACTTAAAATTGCTCCTGGTATCGTGACAGGGTTATGGTTAGGAATGCTAATGGGGGTGAAAAGATTAGATTAGATTCCCTACAGTATGGAAACAGGCCCTTCAGCTCAACAAATCCACACCGACCCTCCGAAGAGTAACCCACCCAGGCTCATTCCTCTGCATTTACCCCTGACTAATGCACCTAACACTGTGGGCAATTTAGCATGGCCAGTTCACCTGACCTGTACATCGTTGGATTGTGGTGAGATATAGAGAAAATAATACTATGGTAAAAATCACAGATTACTAACGTTCAAGCCAACTTGCTTTTTTGTGAAAGATATCCTGGGGACTTTCAATATTAGTGACTGCCAAACAGTGGAAATCAGATGCAGGAGGAGCCTGCAGACTCCTCATTATTGAAGGTGCATATCATTTCAACCATTCAGAGCATTGTTATTAGCAGCAGCACGTGTGATACGTGAGAACAGCATGGTAATAATTAAATAGTCAAACTGTTTGTAGATGAATGCGCAATCATCTGTTAACCATCTACTTTGCTTCCTGAATCTGTACATTGTTGATCTAAGAAGAAAAGGAAGCAAGCTGCATTTTAAATCTAGGAAATGAAACTGGACAAATAAGTGACAATGATTGGAAAATAGAATCATATGCATCCAATGTATAACTAGAAAAGGCTAGTGTTGAAAGGAAATATAGGCTGGGACCTTTTTCACTGGAGTATAGGAGGTTGAAGGGTGACTATAGAGTTTATAAAATCATGAGTATAAATAAGGTGAATAGCAGGTGTCCTTTCCGTAGTGTGGGGAAGTTCAACACTACAGGGTATATTTTTAAGGTGAGAGGAGAAACATTTAAAGACACGAAGGGACAAATTTTTAAACGGGTTCATGTCTGGAATGAACTTTCAAAGGAAGTGGTGGATGCAGGTACAGTTACAACACCTAAAAGACATTTAGATAAGTAAATGAGTAAGTGTTTGGAGGAATATGGACCACGAGCAGGCTGGTGGGACTAGTTTCGTTTGGGATTATGGTCGACATGGACTAGTTGGGCCAAAGGGTCTGTTTCTGTGCTGTATGTCTCTATAAATACTTCTAAACTAGAAAAGACCAGATTCCAGTGAGAAAGGGGATCACATCAATTAAAATGTTGATGGGTTGGCTGTGGGAATATGAAAAAGGTTATTACAAAATAAGTAAATACCACCACCTGATTCAGTAGGGTTGTATCAACTCTGTCGATACATGGACTGAGATGAATAACACCAAACTGTGTAGTTAACAGTATTGTATACAGCTTTCCGTTGCTAATGATCAAAGTTACCAAAATTATTACGGTGTAGGAGGAGGCCATTGGTCTATCGTGCCTCCACTAGCTCTGTTACCTAGTACAAATCTCATGCCTTTCCCTAAATTCCCCGACACAATTGTTATCCAGATAACTATCCGATAGTCTCTTGAATGTCACAGCTGAACCAGCCACCATCTCACTTTCAGACATAGCCATTCTTCACAATGATGCCAAAGATGCACACCTGTAATTTTGAAAAGAGGCTTTTGTATATATGACCGCGTAGCCCACTCCAATTTGCCTATCTGATCAATCAATCCACGTCAGATACCATATCACTTGCCCTTCACTCCTCCCTAGAACATCTTGACACCAAGAACAGCTATGTAAGAATTCTACTCATTGATTACAGTTCAGCCTTCAATACTATTGTCCCCTCAAGCCGGATTACTAAACATAGTGATCTCGGACTAAGCCCCACTCTCTGCAACTGGATCCTCAGTTTCCTGACCCACAGGCCACAATCAATGAAGATTGGGGACAATATTTCATCCTCACTAACACTCAACACTGGAGCCCCCCAGGGATGTGTACTCAGCCCCCTGCTGTACTCACTGTATACCCATGACTGCATCGCCAAATACTTGACTAATGCCATTTACAAGTTCACTGATGACACTGCCATAATCGGTCAAATCTCAGATGGCGATGAAACAGACTACAGACAGGAGGTCGAAGACCTGGAAAATTGGTGCACTGAGAACAACCTAGCTCTCGATGCCGGCAAAACCAAGGAACCTATTATTGACTTTTGGCAGGATGTTACTCATGCCCCCCGACAGATTAACAGCACAGAGGTGGAAGGAGTGGAGAGTGCCAAGCTCCTGGGAGTGGTCATCCACAATGAGCTTTCTTGGACTCTTCATGTGGATGCACTGGTTACAAAGACCCAACAATGTCTCTTCTTCCTCAGGCAGCTGAGGAGATTTGGCATGATGGCGAATACCCTTGCCAACTTTTATAGGTGCACCATCGAGGGCATTCTGTCTGAATGTATCACTACCTGGTATGGCAACTGTACCATTCAAGATCAGAGACAGTTACAGAGAGTGGTGAACCCAGCCCGTACAGACAATCACAAAGGCCAACCTCCCATCTATAGAATCCATCGACCAGGCCCGCTGTCAAGGAAAGGCTGCCGGCACTCTCAAAGATCCATCCCACCCTGGCAATGTTTTTCTACAGCCTCTACCATCAGGGAGAAGGTACAGAAGCCTGAACACACGGACAGCCGGTTTTGAAACCATTTCTACCCTACTGTTAGAATACTGAATGGACTCAAACTCTTCACATTTGCCTGTACCTGTGTTTTTGTTTTTGCTGCTGTTTACTTATCTATGCCACTTAACTCTGTGACCTGGCTGTATTGCTCACAAGACAAAGCTTTTCACTGTGCCTCAGTACACGCGACAATAAATTCAATTCAGTTCAATAACTGGTCATTCTGCTACTTGATGAATTTTCCTCAGAATGAGCTGTCATCCTTTTCATGATAGGGGAGTAAAAAATCCAGAATTTTTTTAAAAGGGTATCAGTAAAAAGTGACCAGAGATTATCATAAAAAGCCAGCTTGTTTCACCTTGTAATTTGAAGAAGGAAAGTTGCTGTCCATAACATGGTGCGTAAATCCCGTTCCCAGGGCAACATGTTGATGGAAGTAGCCGAGCAAACTACTGCATTGTGTTCATGGCAACTGGGGTGGGCATGACAGTGTCAGCCCTGATTATCAGTGCCCTCATCCTGAGATGCTGAGAAAATGACTTGCAACTTTATCTATTTCCAGTGCAGTGGAGATAATTTAATCAAGGTTCTGCTAATGAACAATGACTGCAGATGCTGGAAACCAGATTCTGGAGTAGAGTGGTGCTGGAAAAGCTCAGCAGTTCAGGCAGCATCCAAGGAGCAGGACTGTGTAGCCTGGGATAGAGGTCGTCAATTGAAAAAAACCACTGGGTGTGGGGAATGGGGTTAGAAGGAACTTTGAGTCTTATGCATGTTATACTTGGCTGCAGATCACAGTGTAAATGGTAACAAGCTCGAAACTGGACGAGTACAAACATTTCAGGGTCCAAGTACTGAAATCATTAAAAGCTTGTGGGCAGCTACAAAACTAATGAAATATGCTCAAGAATTATTGATCATGATCTCAAGGCATCTGAAATACAAAGGTCTGTAAGTTATACAGTCAGAGTCATAAAGATATGCAGTGTGGAAACGGACCCTTTGGCCCAACTCTTCCACGACACCCAGATATCATATAAATCTAGTCCCATTTGCCAGCATTTGGTCCTCTAAACTGTTCCTATTCATATATCTATCCAAATGCCTTTTAAGTGTTGCAATTGTACTAGCCTCCACCACTTCCTCTGGCAGCTCATTCCATACACACACCACACTGCGTGAAAAAGTTGCCCCTTGGATCCCTTTGAAATCTTTCTCCTCTCACCTTAAGCTATGTCCTTTAGTTGTGGACTCTCTCACTCCAGAAAAAGTCCTTGTCTATTCACCTTATCCATTTTTAAAAATCACACAACACCAGGTTATAGTCCAACAGGTTTAATTAGAAGCACTAGCTTTCGGAGCGCTGCTCCTTCATCAGGTGGTTGTGTGGATGAAGAAGCGGGGGGGGAGGGAGGAGGAAGAGAGCCTTGTCGAATGCCTTACTGAAGTCCATATAGATCATGTCTAAGTTGTTGCAGCTTTGTTTCACCTATGTTCATCTGTGGACCCTGCGCCTCACAAAGATTATTGGACATGCGGTACAGGTTTACCAGGATTAAATCACTTAATGTTAATTTATGTAAACAGTTCATATTCAGTTGAGCACAGAAGATAAGTACATTGATTGAGATGGTTAAAATGATTGAATAGGTAAAGTAAAACTGTTTCCTCTGATGGAGAAAGAGGTTGGAGGATGGGATGGAGGTATCACTGGCTGGACCAACAATTATCTCGAGACAAAAATAAACTGCTGACACTGGAATCCAAAGTAGACAAACGGGAGGCTGGAAGAACACAGCAAGCCAGGCAACGTCAGGAGGTGGAGAAGTCAATGTTTCGGGTATAACTCTTCAGGACTAGATGTGGGGCCCAGTGGACAGTTAAGAGTCGAACATATTGTGGGTCTGGAGTCACTTGTAGACCAGAGCAGATAAGGTTGGCATATTTCCTTCCCAAAAGGGCATTGGTCAACCAGATTTTTTTTTTCCAACAATCAACGATGGCTTCATGATCATCATTAAACTCTTATGTCTAGATTATTATCGAATTTAAATTTTGCCATCTGCCATGGTGGGATTTGAACCCAGATCCCTAGAAAATTACCAGATCTCTGGATTAATAATCTAGTGATGATGCCACTAGCCATCACCTTTGCATGTTTCTCATACTTCTTGTGGTTGAAGCAAAAATCTTGACCCCTTTAAGGGTAAATTGGATAGGAGTTTGAAGCAGAGGATGAGAACTATGACAGCACAGGATTTCAGGGTTGACTTGCAAGGAGTCTACACGGGTCTGGTAGGACGAGGAACAGTTCCCTGAGTGGTAAACTTCCAAGTTGCATCATCAGTTGCCCCTGGTTTGAAGTCGTAGCCCTACTGTTCCCTTCTATTTACTCAATTCTGTCATTTAGCAGCCTCTGTTTCAAGTTGAAGGAATTTAAATGCAGCATTAATTTGTTTTAATCTGGAATCTGAGCAAGCAGTGCCCACGTCTGTGCATTACTGAATATGCCCAGGCATCGACTTGTGCCCAGGCTGCTTTGTTTTGCAGAATATTGCATGTTGTTTTATGGTGCAGGAGAGAAGAGGAGGATAGGCGACGGAGGGAAGAGGAAGAACAAGAGCGTTTGCGGCAGGAGGAAGAGAGAAGGCGACAAGAGGAGGAAGAGAAAAGGAGGCGGGAAGAGGAGGAGAGGAGAAGGTTGGAGGAGGAACGGCTTCGAATGGAACAACAAAAGTAAGTTGTTAGTCTGTAGTTCATGTGCTTTATGTACCATTAGTATTAAAATGTCATTGCTTAATAATCACACCTTGATTCTGTTAGTAGCTTTGTGGGTAAGCAGGTTATACTTTTAAGACATTAGGAGATGGTAAGTGGAATTAAAGTTGACAATCTGTCATTATTTTATTGCGGCTTCATCGCAGTATTAAGTATTGTGTAGACTGATCGTATTCCTAATTCTTCAATTCTTCTTGTGATTAGACTGTAATGGAAGTATAGAGTGCTGCATTAACAAAGGTGCATTCCCTTAGAATGAATATTAAGCTGAGGTGTGTTTGATCCATGAAGCCATTTTCTGAATTGCACTTTTTGAATAAAGGCTGGGACCTCTGCTGATATCTTGGCTGACAGCTTTCCACAGCTACCACCAGGGCAAAAAGGGTCAAGTGACTGACTCTTTGCTGTTTCAGGAAGATTGCCATCGCAGAATGATGGCTATGTTTGCCCTCCAGGTTCAAAATTAAATTAATTGCGCAGTGTTCTGAATGGTTAGCCAACTTTTAAGGCAATAATTGGTATGAATTTTTATCATGGTAGTCGTCATGTCTGTGGTGCATTATGGGAATGAATGCCAGTTGTCCCAAGAGTGTTTTTGCTTGACTTACCAAGTAGTGAACATGAGTAGCACCAGGATAAAATGTCACCACAAATTGCTCTATCAGATGACACTAGCAGGTGATTGGTTCCAATTCTGCAGCCATCATGGTCCTTGCATGCCTCCAACATGACCATCCTTCATGAGCTCAATCTTAATAATGTTAGATTTTCAATCTGTATGCAGCACCTTCCAGTCGCATAGAGGATTGCTTAGGAGCCCAGGCTGATTTATTCCCTTGCTTGTCTGGTGGCGCAGACACCAATATCAGCAGTTCCCTTATAGCTGCTTTGCTAAAATTGGAAAGGTTCTCAGTTCTAAGCTCCCTACTGGGACCCCGAGGCCACCATACTTGAACCTCCGACTTGGCTGTGGAGTTTTGAAAGGAGCACTTACCTGCCAGACTATTGGCAGGAGGAGCAAGAAGAGCTTCTGAAATATTAAGTGCCTTGTGTAAATGTGAGGAACTTAAACCTGATTTTTTTTCTTCTCTCTGAACCTTCGATTTCAGGCAACAGATCATGGCTGCCTTAAATGCACAGACTGCAGTGCAGTTCCAGCAGTATGCAGCCCAGCAGTACCCTGGCAATTTTGAGCAGCAGCAACTCCTAATTCGTCAGCTTCAAGAGCAGCACTATCAACAGTACATGCAGCAGCTGTACCAGGTGCAGCTAGCACAGCAGCAGGTAAGGATGGTTATGCCAGTAGGCAGTCAACAGGATAAGTTGTCTGTGAATGAAGCTTCTATTTCAATTCAAATTCAGTAGCTATCCTCTGCCTGTTGCTGCTGCGTGAATTCAGAATGTTCCAGAACTATAGACTTTAATTGTGCAGAATGGACTGCAAGTATCACAGACTGACTGTGTAACTCTGTTGTTGCCAATTGACTGATTTAAATTTTTTGAGCAAGTTAAATTTAGGGAGTCAAATCAAAATTCCTGGCCCAGAGAGGAGCAAAATTAACTCCGTTGTAGAGACATTGCATCACAGAAGGAGGCTTTTTGTGCATTCTGGCTGCCCAAGCCATTCCCATTCGCCCTGCTCTGTTTGCTTTTCCCAACAAGTTTATTTCCTTTGCATGTCCACCGAATTTCCTTTTGAAATTATTGATGGTCTCTGCTTCCATCATCCCAGTAGGCAAAGAGTTCCAAGTCATTGCTACTTGCTGCATGCATCCCTTCCACCCCTTACCAAAACTGTAATTCTGCAATCTATGGTCCTACTACCATCAGCAAATTCTTTCCTTGTTTGCCTTAGCAAAACCGGGCATCATCATGTATATTTTAACCCGTTAATTAAATGCTTTTACGTTGAATCACTCCATCTGGAACAATCCTGTGCAAGGGGAAGCAAAGCTAAAATTGTGGGATGTTACTTGGGAAGGACATGTAAATGTCTGTGTTTCAGTTGGGCAAGTTCCTGGAGAGGGAGGGTTTGGGGTATGGCTTCATGTAAATAAGTGCGTTTGGGTGTAAGGATTATTGAGTATTACGATTCTTTCCCAAGCATTCCTGTCCCACCTGAGGTCCTGCAGTGTTGTGTGCAGATTGTGTAAGTTTTATTGCTGTTCATTTCTGACATTCACCAACATTGGATTGGTGAGGGGTTGTCTGGACTTGAGAAGATGGAGGGTGATGGGCAAAGTGCTGATCCGTGACCCACCCCAATCAACTGAATAAGCAAATTGGCCGAGGCATGCTGATTTCCAGCAGATGAAGACTCGACAGTTGAACTATATAAACCATAGTGGCTTCCCAATCCATGTTCAAGTTCTTTGTCTCAGCTGGGCCATTATATTTAAGCTCAGTGCCTTAGATTGGAGGGGAGAGGCCAAGCAGCATTCATGCCCCGATCCGTCTCAAAAAGCTCTAATTACTGGCATACCTGTATCGTTGAGCAATGATCAGATTAGCTGTAATTGCTCCTATAATCATTACATTGAACAAGGGCCATTCAGTCCATTGGGTCCATGTCTGTCTGTAGTTAAAATTAAGGTTTGCGAGTCATATATCCCCCAAATAAAGGGGACTGAGCTTGAAGGTATTTGTCAAGTGTGGTTGAGTATTGTGGTTAAACATAGAATGGAAACACATGACCTGTCTGTCAACATCCTTGTTACCTGGAGCTGGTAGTTTAACCTACATCAATTGTTTGTTCGGTCCTATCTGGCCACTAAGCAGAGGTCAGGTACCCAAGGTGTCCATTATTTTGGTCATCCTCAACTTGTGTTTATTCCGCTCAGATCAACTCCTTCCACCACCAGTGTTCAGTTGCGGCAGTGTGTACCATCTACAAGATGCAGTGTAGAAACTCACCAAAAAACCTTGGGTAGCACCTTCCAAACAAATGACCACTTCAGTCTAAAAGGACAAGGGTAGCAGTTACATGGGAACACCACCACTTGCAAGTTCCCCTCTGAACCACTTACCATTCCTCCACTGTTGCTGGGTCAAAATCTGGAATTCTCTCCCTAAGAGCACTGCAGGTTTATGTACAACACATGGACTGCAGTGGTTCAACAAGATCACCATGAACTTCTCAAGGGCAATGAGGGCCAGGCAATACGGCTGGTCGGCCAGGCAATACGGCTGGTCAGCCAGCAGCACCCATGTACCACTAGTGACTTTAAAAAAATTGTGCCATCCATTAACTTCTGCTGGGCCTTGTCTAAATTCTCCTTGGCTATTATCTCTGGCCCTGTCTTTGACCAGAAAGTACATTTTTTTCTGAAGTGAGAAAAAGGAGAAGACATGCAAAACAGTGTCTTAGTGAGTTTGCAAATTTTTAAAAATTATAAATATCCGTTCCATCTCCTAAAATTGCCCTATGGTTCTGCAGATTTTTTCCCCTCCAGTGCCTGTCCAATTTCCTTTTGAAATCATTGGCCAGCCCCACTCCCACCACCCGTATGGGTAATAGGCTCCAGTCATCACTACTCACTGAGTAAAAACAGGGAGGTGGGATTTTATGTACAAGTTTAGTTTGGAGAAGCAAGGTTGTTCTGCTTTGTAGCAAAAGGAATGGAGGGGGGATTTGACAGAGGGACACAAGGTTATGATTCTCTTAGAGTAAAACAGTTCTTCATCACTTTCCCTTCCAAGCCCACATTTTCTGCCCAGGATCTTAAATTTGTGTCGTCTAGTTCTTGTACCATCAACAAATGGGAGCAAATTTTCTTTGTTCACCTTAATTCTATCATAGACCACAAGAAATAGGAACAGGAGTATTTAGTTCAGCCCCTCAAGCTTGCTCCACCATTCACTAGGATCATGGCTGATCCCGACATTCCTCCTGTCCACTTTGCTGGGATTTCCCCGTAATCATTGATTCCCATGCCTGTCTCAGCCTTAAATATACACAAGACACTTTTCGGCAAAGCGTTCCATGGACTTAGAACCCTCTGAGGGAATCATAGCCTTGCGTCCCTCTGTCAAATCCCCCCTCCATTTCTTCTGCTGCAAAGGAGAACAGCCCCACTTGTCCAAACTAAACCTAAAATCCCTCCTCACAGCAATAATTCTTTCAGATCTTCTCTGTACCCCCTCAAGTACTCTCATTTCCTATTAGTAACCAAAACTGAATGCAGTTGTCACATTATACTTCACCAGATAGTAACAATGTTCACAATCTGTGTGATCCTTGTCTTTGGTATCTCTGTCAGTGCAGCCCATATACTTCTCATCATGTGCTGTCACCACCTATACACAACCCCAGTACTTTTGTTGCTGTATGTCACAACTGTGCTACTAAATACACAAGCTAAACAGATTGCAAAAGCTTGTGTGAACAGTTTCCATGTGAGCAGCACACCAAAGGATATCTCTTGTCTTAGCAGCCACACCTCAGTGTAACTTTTAGTATAATGGGTGCAAAAAAATGCTGTTCTACTGTTGACTAATGAAAGCGACTCCCAACAAGAATCTTAATATGCATCTGTTATGTTGTAGGATCTGTACAACAGATATTTGTACCTAAGCTTATATTGTGTTTGGGTATCTCTGGTTCCTACAGGCAACGCTACAGAAGCAGCAGGAGCCGATAGTATCAACAACCCACATAGGGGTAGGAGAGGTACCGACCGTGAATGGACAGACAACTTCACATACAGACCTTTCAGAAGAAAAGCCAGAGCCAGAATCTTCAGAAGAAATATTGGAAAATGGACCAAAAGGTAGAAATCTGGGTTTATTAACCAGCCTGTGTTCTTTTCCACCTCTACCTCCCCAACAAATGTCCCCTAAAGACTGGGATTTGCTTTTACGTTCAGTCCACATTCCTTGATCACATAGTTATGTTGGAACTGTGCAGTACCAAAGTATGACTACATTGCCAAAGGTATCTGCTGTGAGGCCCTGCTTGCTTAATAAGGTGATGGTTATAGATCCAGTGCACTATTCACCAAAGTACCAGAAGTTGCCCCAAGTTCAGTGACCTACGTTTCCCTCTCCTCCAACCCTTCAGGATACCAGCCAATATCTGGAAGATGTCTTTAAAAGTAAGCTTACGTGATATTGTGTAGAGGACGACAAGAATGTGGATTTCCGATAAAAGCAGCCCTTCTCTATATTTGCCAAGTTCCAGTTCACATACTAGGTATTATTGGAGCTTTCATTCCAGAAAGAAGGGTGTTGAGTTTGAGCATGCAGATAAAGGCTGCTTTAAAAAAAAAGGGGGTTAGAAAGTAAAAGCATAATGTTGGCTTAAGAGAGTTAAAATTCTCATCAGGGAAGTTGGTGATCTGTAACAGTCTGGTGGCTGGGGCAAAGGGGGTCATGATGTTGCTGGACCAATGACTCAGGCCCAGACTTAATATTCCAAAGACTCACCACCCCATAAGGGGATCATCCATTGAAGATAGATGAGGAATTTCTTCTCCCAGACAGTGGTGGATCTGTGGGACTCTTTACTACAGAGGGCTATCTGGGCTGGGTTGTTAAGTGTATTCAAGGCTGAGAGAGACAGATTTTTAATCAATAAGGGAATCGAGGGTGATGGGGAAAGGGCAGGAAAGACGAATGGAAGATTATCAGATCAGCCATGACCTCGTTGAGTGTTAGGGCAGACTTCACGGGCCGAATGGCCTGTTCCTGCTCCTATGTCTTATGGTCTCAAGCTTATTCCTTGCCCCAGTCACAAATGGTTTGCCAGCGTCCAGGTGGGATTGTCATGAAGCGGAATGCATCAGACACAACTGTCACAACACAAACAAGGTGGAATGCTATTTTCTGGTTCCGCACATGATCTGATTAAAGTCTTTAAAGAAATTAACAGGAAAAGACAGGGTAGGTAAATTATTGCCACTGGTTCGGGATCCTAGATTTAGGAGGCACAGTCTGAGAATTAGGGCCAGACTGTTCAGGGGAGGTTTTGGGAAGCACTTCGACACACAAGGTGGTAGGTGTTTGCAACACTCAGTGGATGCTGGACCAGATGTTAGTTTTAAATCTGCATTTTTGTTCAAGTATTAAGGGATATGGCCAAAGACAGGTCTAGGGAGTTAGGCCACAGATCAGCCATGATATCTTTGAGTGGCAAAACAGGCCTGAATGGTTAATGGCCTACTCCTGCTCCCACATGCACAGGCTGGGATTTGTTCTTCACCCATACATGCTTAGAATTAGAACATCAAGGGTTGCTAAGTGCAGAAAGGGAAAGTACTAAACAGCATCCAATTAATGTGTTTCTATTTGCACAACCTGTTTATTTGAATTCCCAGCATGCTTGCCATTGCACATGGGCCAACCTGTGTGATACATTTAGGGTTGTGCATGCAGCTTACAAATTGTTGGCATCAGATATACTCAGAAGAAAGTGAGGACTGCAGCTGCTGGAGATCAGAGCTGAAAAATCTGTTGCTGGAAAAGCGCAGCAGGTCAGGCAGCATCCAAGGAGCAGGAGAATTGATGTTTTGGGCTTATGCCCGAAACGTTGATTCTCCTGCTCCTTGGATGCTGCCTGACCTACTGCACTTTTCCAGCAACACATCAGATATACTCAGTGGAAATCTTAAACATTTGCTTTTTGATGTTACTGGGCCTGAAATGGTCATTTGCATCATCTTGGTTTGGAGCTGTTTGTCTCTAGAGTCAATTACTTCCATACAGGGTCATGTAGAACATCACAAATACTTTCATTCCGATTCTCTGTATTTTAGATTCAATTAACAACTGGATCTGAATTTAAAACTGACTTTTGCAGTGATCACATAACCATTTCAGATATAATTGCATTAGTGCATCTGAGAATGAATAGCTACAGCGAGTTGTGTTTGTGTAGCTCTTTGTATGCAAAGAAAGATCTCTTTGCGTAGAGGTTGCAGAAAGGGATGTGGGAGTTGAAGAAAAGCTTCCAGGTTGTCTGTAAAAGGCCAAGGAAGATGAGGTAGTGTGGAAGGAGTGACATGGAAGTGTAAAGTAGCCATAGGCTGCCCCCGATTAGAAAGAGAGAGACAACAGATGAGAGTTTAACCTGAGGGGGATTGCACCTCCGATGGGGCTTGAGGATAAGGCGATGGGGCCTCCATGGTGATTTCCATGAGTATGGGAAATGAACACCCTCCCCAAACTACTCTCTGCATGAGTGTATCCAAATATCCCTCCACCCGCCTCAAATGACACCCTTGGTACCACCCAGTGAAAATGAGCTTTCTCAACACAGCCAGATATTGAACCTGCCTCCTGTCACTCTGCCTCTATTGCAGACTGCTTCTAACAGGTTTAACAGCACCAGGAGAACATGCAGCTCATTGTGTCGTGAGTCAGTACTTTGCACAAGTGATCTAAAACAGACCCTTGTTTTCTCTCTCTGACTCTTGCTGTCTGTTTTAAAAATTTATTCATTGATTGCCCAAAATGTTGTGGCCTCTGCTTGAACCGCAGCCTGGTTCTTAGTCCAACAGCACTCATTGCAACCAAACTTGCTAAACTGGTTGCTAAGACAATAATTGCCTCTTTGGGAATGTTGACATGAATTTTCTTTCCACTTCATTGTTTTCTCACCTTGCACTGGTTTGTCCATCCCCAGACTTGAGTGGCTGGGATGGTATGGGCAGTTTGTCTGTTCAAAGCTGGCAAGTGACATGTCCATACATGTTTAAAATGGAGAGAAAATCTTGTTATATAGAAGGTAACGAAATAACTTCCACTTGTTTCGCACCATTGCAACAGTCGAACGTCCCATGTGCTTCTCAGTTATCCACATAATTAGCACTGAACCAATTAGTTTCTGGAACAAGTGACTGGTAAACTTGGTCAGAGTGGTAGGCTTTGAAGACTTGAGGAGAGGAGGATACCCAGAACTTTAGACCCAGAGCTGGAGCAGTTAATATTGGGAGAACACAAAAGGCCAGAGTTGGAGATCTGATTCTGGTGTCAGTTAGCCGCCCCTTCTCTGTCGAGTTTTTCTTTTGACTTAGCAATTCAGTTCTTGTTTCTGTCTTCCTGCAGACACAGCTCCAGTCATAGCAGCTCCCTCCATGTGGACCCGACCACAAATCAAAGACTTCAAGGAGAAGATCCGGCAGGATGCGGACTCTGTCATCACGGTGGGCAGGGGGGAGGTGGTTACCGTGCGGGTGCCTACTCACGAAGAGGGCTCTTACCTCTTCTGGGAATTTGCTACAGACAATTATGACATAGGCTTTGGTGTCTGCTTCGAATGGACAGATTCTCCCAATACCACAGTGAGCGTGCATGTCAGTGAGTCCAGTGATGATGACGACGACGATGAAGGTATTGTAATCACAACCTCTGCTTTGTTGGGGGAAGGGCAGGGGAGGCTGTGAGGAATCAAGGGAATGTTTAGCTGCTTGTTATTTCTTTCGGTACTTTCACCGAACATGGAAGTTGTGTTGTGTTCCTCATTTCAGGCGTTCCTACGTTCAAGTTGTTACGATGCTCAAATGAGGTGCAAATGAATTCCTGGGGTCATTGGGTACCCTCCTCAGGAGTGAGAAGTCCCACTATTTTCTGGTGTCTGTTGTCTCCTATCTTCCTAGCCCAGGGACACTGAGACTGATTACAGCATCCAGTCAGGCTGACCGGTTCGCTCCACCCAGGGACCTTCCTGCATCCTGAGGAATTGTCACATTGTGCACGTTGTTCAGGCGAGCTGTTGTACAAAGTGCCTGCACATAGACTACAAGGCTGCTCTTGCCTTGTTTGCACGGCTCCGTTTGATACTGCACTGCATCCACCAACTGACTGAACCCTACTGCATTGGAGACATGGTGCAGGAAGATGCCAATCTGTCATGGCACTGCCATCTAACTTACCATAAACCTCCACGGCCCTATATTAGCAAGCTGCGCCTCAAACTGAGACCCAAGTGCATTGAGAGGTTGCATCCTATTAGGCTTGGCAGGAATATCCAGTAGTACTTTGTGAAATAATTTTGAAATGCAGTGATTGTATGACCATGTGGGAGTGGGGGAGTTGTGTGACAATCAGTCTCACTGACATGTTGGTCTTCCTTCGTTGTTGGCTGTAAGAACAAGGTCAGCTAGAGACAGACTGCTCTTTAGTGGTGGCCTGTACAAATGGGTGGGGCCTGTATTTAACATTCCACCCGAGATGAGGCATCCTTGCTAGTGTGTTACATCCCTAATAGTGCACTGGAATTTCAGCAGTGATTGTGTGGCCCTGAGTCAAAAATCTTCAGGTCCAGAGTGAATATCAGAACGGTTTAGTTGCAACTTCTGCTTAGTATTTACTGCCTGGGCCGATGAACGACAGGACTGGAATACTAAATGTTCAGTGTGAAAGAAATTCAGACAATACAGGCAAACGACAGACGAAAATAGTTCAGAGGAGACCCGATCTGAATGGTCCTGCACCTATCATTCATACTCAGACAATAGAACTGCAGAGCATCTTATCCCAATATAACTGAATAGAACTCTGAACTCAGTTATATTGAAGCTAAGCTGCTGCCTCACTTTAAGTACAGTGTTGAATGGAAATTTTCTTGCAGGCTGCATTAACAAGCATTGTCTGGAAGTTTGTTCGCTACTCCTAGTTACATAGCAGCAGGAGCTCAGCGGGTACTGACTTTGGCGTTTTGTTTTCTTACTCCTTCATGATGTGGGTGTCACTGTGAAACCAACATTTATTACTGGACATAAACAATCTAGTCGCTGTGTTGGCTTTTGAACTCGACTGAGGCTTGTTAATCCAAGCTTCTGCATTGCTCTTCTAGCTAGAACCATTGAGCTATTTTATCCCAAAGTCAGAAGTTATGTCCCAGAAAACTGAGCTTACAATGTCAGCTGGCACTCTGGTGCAGTACTTTCAGGTGAGATATTAAAACAAAGAGCATTTCTGTCCCCTCAGATGAAACTAAAATATCTCCTGGCACTATTTTTGAAGAAGAGAGGGGAATTATGCCAGAGTCCTAGCCAATATTTAATGCCTCCACGAACTCCTAAAAACGGATATTCAAGTCGTTATCGTAGTGGGAGCTTGCTGTGGACAAAATAATGGCCAGATTTCCATTGTTAGAACAGCGACAACATTTTGAAACTGTTCATTGCTTCTTAAGCCCTTTGGGATAACATGAAATTGTCTGAAGTGGTACTGAGATTTTTCTTTTGAATATGGGCTGCCATTTCCGCTTTTGGGAGACATGACACTGGGAGAGGAAGTGGGTGCAATAGACCATAGGCAAAATGCGCAAGATTTTTTTTTTCATCCATGCCCCAATCCCCAACTATTGTACTGTAGAACCCAGCACATGAAATGACTGACTCTGCCTCTATTATGGGAGCAGGGAGATCCCACTCATTTCCCCAAATAGCAAAAGTTAGCATCTTCGGACACAAATCTTGACTCTTTCTTGATATATAAAAAAGGATGTATTTGTAAATTTTGACGCTGTCTTGCATTGTTTCTTGCAGATAGTCCCAATGAAGTGGAGAAGATCAAGAAGGAGGCCAGCAAAGTTCAGGTAGATGAGGTGGTACCGGTCTACAGACGGGATTGCCATGAGGAGGTGTATGCTGGGTCCCATCAGTACCCAGGCAGAGGGGTCTACCTCCTGAAATTCGACAATTCCTATTCACTCTGGAGGTCAAAATCTGTTTATTACAGAGTTTATTACACCAGATAAAACCAAGCTAGCCCACGCTTGGCTCCTGCTTCTTTTTGTTTTATTTTGTAAACTTCAATTTGCACATTGTGCATTGAAATAATTATCTAAATCGTTCTATATAATAAATTGGGTGAAGGATCTTCTACTGCAGTAATGAAACTCACTGCCAGGAATTGGTTTCATTAGCCGCCTTCAGAGTCATTGCTATATTCAATTGTTGCTGGCACTGATAACCATTTGTGTGTTGCATCATGAGGAGTGGTTAATGCAAGCCTTTGTAGTCTATAAAGTCTAAAAACAGAGGGTAGTTTAAGAAATGCTTGGCTGGATGCATAGAAATCACCTTGTCGGTTTGCCCCTATAAATCCCTCTGTGTAGTTATCCCCAGGAAATGTAAAAGCAGCTTTGCCTGTTTTGCTGAACCCTGGTGTTCAGAAGTCTCAGTTGGGTTTGCTTCGTAAAATGAATCGCTCGTCACTAGAACTGGGGCTGGCGTTTACCACGAGATGTGGTCAGGCTGCAAGTTGCATGGTGTGAAAATCTGCGATTGAGTAGGGAAAGGTGAGTTAATGGTTTGTGCATGACTGCCCTTGTGCCCAAAGCATCTCATCAGTCAGCTTGTTTCTCAGACAATACTTGGCCCTCTGTTCATTCTGCCTAAACAGAGGTGGGACTTGTGACTCCAGTCATCCAACCTTTAATTTTTTTTTTAGTTTTTAGTTTCAATTATATGGAAAAGCTTTGATGCACTCAGGATTTGAAGTCCCCCTTGGTTGAAAACATTGTCTTAGTTTACCTCCTTGGTCTATCCTGTTCAGTCCAGATAACGTGTTGTCCCACTCAGTAGGCGGAATACCTGGGGCCTCTTAGGGTTACTCTGTACAGCAGCCTTTCCTCAGTGTTAACGAGCTGGGTTTCCTTGGAGACTTCCTCCCTACATTGAAAGTGCCTCTTGAGACCCCAGAGCCATTTACCTGAGCTCTTCAGCGAATGCCTCGTTCTAGAGGAGAGAAGATAATGGCCAATGGCAGACTGGTGGGATACTGTGGCTATACGTAGCCATGTTTGGCTGGGGTTTTTTTTTTGTTTGAAAATTGACTTCACAGTTTGGGAAACATCCCTTTTTAAATCGTATCCCTGACCAAAATCCATTCCATGCCACGTGGTAGTCAGTTATGACACTGAGCAGCTGCATTTTCTGCTGTACTAAGTTTCAGTTATGACACTGAGCAGCTGCATTTTCTGCTGTACTAAGTTACTTGATCTTGGCCACAGTAATGGGGAAGCTGTTTCCCTCAGTGTTTGGAGCTGAGCTCAGAGGTCTTTGACGTCCTCCTCACTGCCCAGTGATTCCCAGCTGCTGGTTTGTTAGGTGAGAGCAGGGTGAGCTTTCCTGTGATGTCCTCTGTGCTTCATTATTCTGCTGCCAGTCTGTCTAGACTGTGCAGGTAAGGGTTTTTATTCATGTACACCAGTTTGTCATGACGTTAAGCAGCTGGTAAAGAATCAAGGCACAATCGTGCTGCATCCCATCAGTCTGGCCTCATTGACTTGAGGTGGAGACTTGAATCCAGTTTAACAAGTGAGTTGCTTGAGCGTGGGCTGGCCATTGCACAGGAACTTGAGCAGTTTGACCTGGCTTTTGCTTTAACCAATTGTTGACCAAACCCCTCCTGGCACAGAGTATCTAGTCCACAGTTCCTTCTTACAACCTTCATCAGTTATGTGTGGTTGTGCTCATTCAGAGAGAGAGAGAGAGCACCCAACAATTAATTGTTGTGTTGAGAGGAAGGGTTAAAACCAGTAGAACAGAAATAGTGAGCAGGCTTCCATCCATTGCCCTCATTGACATGAAGGAAATAGTATAGTGTCTGGCAGTTTCAGTCCTTGTGACACAGGAAGGCTCTTGCTTTCTCTCCTTTCTATAAGGATTTGCCTTTTGCTATTTTTATTTTTCAACAAAGCTGTTTATCTCTGGGTATAATGAGGGTTACACATTATATTGATAAGAAATGCTTATAAACTTGATGGATCTCCCATGGTATTCTCCCTGAGGAGATGGTGAGCTTCTAAATTCCTGAGATTGGCAAATTGAATGCAAGTTTTGGGTTCTAAGGCAGAAGATTGCAGCCTGTGCACTTTTTTTCTGAAATGTAAAAAGTTTGCATCGACTCGTGGAAGTTAGATAGGGAGGCCCAGTCGAAGTGTAGACTTTCCGATATATAATTTAACATACTAGCATCCCTGTTTTATTCAGCTGATCAGGGGTTGCAGCTTGTACCTGGAGGACCTTGTTGTCACCAAAGCATCTTAATTAAGAATAGTTTCAGATTTCCTTTTGAAATCACTTCTTTCATTTCTCATGGTGCGATTGTGTTGTACCGGTATAGCTGCGACCTGTACAGTTCTGAGATGGCAGTTGTTTCTGCAAGGGCTTTTGTTTTGTTTTCCCTCTCTCTCACCCTCTTATATAAATAATTGTTTCATTAACACTTGTATATAATGCTTCTCCCCCCCCCCCCCCCCCCCCCACCATTTCCTTTTTGTGGATTGTATTTACTGCTGTTTTCCTAATTACAGGCACCACCAACTGTTTTATATATGGTTTGAATTAGTCTGATTTTCAGTGAAACCGAAATGTAATGGACACTCATTGAGCAGGGTATGTTGTTGGAAATGTGGCCTGATGTTCTGAGCTGTTAGTCTGACAGAAGTTTCCCAGAATATTAAACTTGGAAAGATTTTATTGCTGTGGCTTTTTTTAATGACCAGTGCAATTTTGGAAACAGTTTCTTTCAATAATCTATTTAATCTCTATTAAACATATGTTTATCTGTACTTTTTACTTTCCTTCCCTTTCTTAGTAAATAAAATGCTTTTCTTTTGTGGGTTTTGTCATTGGCTTGAGGTTAGGCGCATCACCACTGCATCGATTTTTCTCTGTTCTGGATGGCTACCAGGATCGGTGTTAGAACATATGGTGAGCCTGGGAAATGTTATCAGGTTGGGTTTGCTCATGGATCCTGCTGTATCTGTCAAATTCACTTTCACTCCTGTCTCGTGGGCTGTCACCTTGGACCGCGGGCTGCATGGTCAAGATTATTCTGCAACGTAGGAGCTTTTGAGCACTATGCTGAGATCAGGTAAGAGCTGGAGCATTGGAGGCTGAGGGGCGACCTTATAGAGGTTTACAAAATCATGAGGGGCATGGATAGGATAAATAGACAGTGTTTTTCCCTGGGGCAGAAGTGTCCAGAACTAGAGGGCATAGGTTTAGGGTGAGAGGGGAAAGGTATTAAAGAGACCTAAGGGGCAACTTTTTCACGCAGAGGGTGGTACATTTATGGAATGAGCTGCCAGAGGAAGTGATGGAGGCTGCAACATTTCAGAGGCATTTGGATGGGTATATGAATAGGAAGGGTTTGGAGGGATATGGGCCGGGTGCTGGCAGGTGGGACTAGATTGGGTTGGGATATCTGGTTGGCATGGACGGGTTGGACTGAAGGGTCTGTTTCCGTGCTGTACATCTCTATGACGCATGCTGCATCCAAAAGGCTAAGAGCATTGTGGAATACCCCACACACCCCTCGCTCAAACCCTTCTTCCTCCTGCCGTCTGGCAGAAGATACCAGAGAATCTATTCTCTCACGACCAGACTGTGCAACAGTTCCTTCCCCCAAGCCATCAGGCTCCTTCACACAGTCCGATCGGACTCTTGCCCATCTGAAATTCTTTGCACAGCTTTGAATTGCTGCTGGAAAAATGTCTTATCATTCTTCTATTGCACAGTGGTTTGCACTTTATGCTGTGTAATTTGTGCTGTCCATTTAACACAGTTGATCCCGGAGGAACACTGTCCCCTTTTCACTGTATCGGTTGTGTATGGTAGAAATGACAAATAAAAGCTACTCTGCTCGAACCACTTCCTTTGGTGGAAAGTTCCACAGATTTGCCACACTCTGGGTTGTCCTAAAAGGTCTACCCAGTTTCTTTTGACAGTAATTGAAGATCAATGGGAGCATCCTTCATGTTTACTGTGTCTATTCCTATGAGATCTTTGTTCTTCTAAGCTCCAGTGAATATAGTCCTAACCGAATCAGTGTCCTACACCAGTCCTGTCGTCTCAGGAAGCAGCCGGGTAAATCTTTGTTGTACTCCCTCCATAACTGCTACTCCTTCCTGAAGAAGGGCTCATGCCCGAAACGTCGATTCTCCTGTTCTTTGGATGCTGCCTGACCTGCACTTTTCCAGCAACACATTTTCAGCTCTGATCTCCAGCATCTGCAGACCTCACTTTTTCCCTCCATAGCTAGTTGATTGAATGAGTGTAGTGCATCTTGGGTTTTTGAAATTGTTTGAATATGTGACACTGGCCAGGCCTTTGTGAATAGGTGATGATGGATCACCCTGTCGACCTGGACTGAGGGGGCTCAGGGTCTATCACATTGGCTTCTTATTGCGTGACATTTGTGATGACGGCTCTGGCTTATTCTGTCTTGACGGACTACATTAATGACTTGGGTAATGAGACTGAATATGTTGTTGCCAAATTTCTGGCAATCCAAGGTGTGGTGAAAAGCAATTTTCAAGAAGGATGCAGTCTTTAAAGAGATGTGTAAGTGGGCAAAAAAAATGGCAGATTGGGTCTAAAGCAGGAAAGTGAGTTTGTCTACTTTTGTAGAATAATAAAGCAAGAGTATTTAATGAAAGACTGTAGATTTAAAAAGATGTGGCTGCTGGGTGAGAGTATGGCTGTTACACAGTAATTGCTGTCGTGGAGATAGCTCCTGATGAGTCAATTGCAGTCTTTGTGGAATGGATGCACCCACTGTCCTGTTAGGGAGGGAATTCCAACATTTGACCTGATGACAGTTAAGGAACAGTGATGTTTCAAGTCAGGTAGTCTACTTTGGGGGGTGGGTGGGGGGGCTAGTTTTGAGGTGCTCTACTGCCTTTGTCCTAGGTGGTAGAGGTTTGGAAGTGTCTGTCAAAGGAGACTTAGTGAACTGCTACGTACTGCTGTCCTTGTCTCAGTAGTTGGGGTGGGGAGGTGAAACTTTAAGATGTTGATGGGTGCTCATCAAATAGATCGCTTTGTCCTGGATGGTGTTAGCTGCTTGTTGGAGCTGCACCCATCCAGGCAAGTGGGGGATATTCTATCACACTCCCTGACTTGTGGCTTTGCAGATGGTGGCAGGCTCTGCAGAGTCAGGAGGCAAGGTACATGCTGCAGTATTCCGAGCCTCTGACCTTCTCTTGTAGCCAAGGTGTTGCATGGTCCAAGTTCAGTTTCTAGTCAGTGATAAACATTGGCCATTGATGTTGTACTATAGAGGGACCTGGCTATTGTACATGAGACATAAACATTAGCCAGCAGCTCCAATGAATAATTAGAAGGAAAAACAGAATGTTTATTGTAAGATCAAGGATTGAGAAAAGTTATCCTTGCTTCAGCTGTACAGGGCATTAGTGAGACCACAGCTGGAATACTGCTTAGTTTAGGTTTGATGCACTTATTTAAGGAGGGATTTGCTTGCCTTGGAAGCTGTTCAGAGAGGATTTCCTGACCTGTGCTGAGGGGCTTACCTGATGAGGAAAAGTTAAGCAGAATGGGACCTGTATTCATGGAAGTTCAGAAGAATGAAGGGTGAACCTGTTTAAAGATGTACAATTCTGAGGGGATTTGGCAGGGTAGATGCTGAGAGAATGTTTCCAGTCCACGGGCAACTAGAGTTAAGAGGCACAATTTCAAAACTATCCCATTTGAAGGGAGGATGAGGAATGTCTTTCCCTCATCAGCTTGATAGACTTGAAATTCCCCTTCCCAAAGAGCAGTGACGGTTGGGACATTGAATATATTCAAAGCTGAGTTAAAGTTTTAATGGGCTAAGGAGTCTCAGGGTCATGGTGGGCAGGTAGGAAAGTGGAAGTGAAGACCACAATCTGGCAGTGCTACGTCTGTGAGCCAAATACCGTATCCTGCTCCTGTTTATTATTAACTTATCCGGAGGAATGAGATTTGCTGGATCTGAGAACTTGTGCCATCCTGAGACAAATAGCTATCTATCTATCCCACTCTTCAAGGATTCTTCATTTTTTAAAATCTATTTTGAGGCAACTCAAAATCCATATCCTCTGGATTTGTTTCCTCACTCTGCAGGGTAGTAACTAACACCTGTTTCTCCAGTTCTTTCTCTCTGATATAATTCAGTTTCAACATGTTCACATGACTTACTTTTCTTTTCCTATCCGACATCTTTACTAAATAGTTCACCTGACTCCATTTTGTTCTCCATTTGATGGGGACCACTAACCCTAGCTTTGAAGGGATCTCCTATCATTGGTAACAGTACGAACACGTCGTCCCCCTGGGATAAAAGGTCTGAGACATCAGAGTCTCAGAGCTTTTATCTGTCACCCGCTTCATTCTACACTGCGCCCTCTTTAGCTGCTGTTTAGCTAATTCTATTTAATCTCTCCCTCAGCTCCGATACATAATCTAATTATGAGATCTTCGACTTTGGTCCTGTCAATTTTTCTTTAATTTCAAAGGATCTCACTTCATGCCTGAATATTAATTCGAAGGGAGTATCTCTAACGGCAAACAATACGAATGGGATACCTTTATCCTGACAGGTCTGATGTCACCTTTCTAAAGCTCCCTGGGATTCGGGATGATACGCACTGGATTTAAAGTGCTGTATACCTCAGCTATCCATAACCACCTCAAACAGCCTAGCAGTAAAGTTTGACCCTTGGTCTGACTGAATCTCTCTGGGTAGCCCAGACCATGTGAAGAAACTCCTCTCCCACCTGTTTAACCCTGATTCTCCGTAACGGAATTGCCTCCGGAAATCTGGGAGACACATCCATTGTGGTTGACAAGGACTGGTTTCCCCGTTTTAGTTCTCGGGAGAGGACCTACACAATCAATTATAACCCACCTCTCTGGGTTTTGTGATTTTTTTTTTTAACCGCCTCAGGAGACTTGGCTGTATGAACCAGCAAAATAACCAGTGGAGAATATACTGAGGGAGGTTTTCTGGAGGTGAAGTATGCAGTAAGAGTGGCACTAGCCATTGGACCATAAGCAGTAGAATTGGGTAGGCTATTCAGCCCCTTGAGCCTGTTCCACCACTCAATAGGGTTATGGCTGATCCAACATTCCTCAAACCACTTTCCTGCCCTTTCCCTTGATTCCTCAACTAATCAAGAATCTATCTCAGCCTTAAATATCCACAAGGACTCTTCCTCCTCATCTCAGGAGAAATTCCCCCGCATCTCTATTTTTATTCTCCCAGCATTTACCCTGCCAAGCCATTTGAAACATACACTATTCTTTTTGTCATTCTTCCAATCTCCAGTGTTTAGTCTTTGCTCATAAGACAGTTTCCCCACTCCAGGGATCACCCTAGTGAACCTTCTCTGCACTGCCTCCAATGAAATGGTATCTTTCCTTTATATGAAGGGACCAAACCTGCTCTTAATACTTTGGATGTGGTCTTACCAGCAATAGACAATAGGTGCAGGAGTAGGCCATTCTGCCCTTCAAGCCTGTACTACCATTCATTATGATCCTGGCTGATCATCCTCAATCAGTATCCTGTTCCTGCCTTATCTCCATAACCCTTGATTCTACTACCCTTGCGAGCTCTATCCAATTCTTTCTTAAATGAATCCAGAGAGTGGGCCTCCACTGCCCTCTGGGGCAGAGCATTCCACACAGCCACCACTCTCTGGGCGAAGAAGTTTCTCCTCATCTCTGTCCTAAATGGCCTACCCCGTATTTTTAAGCTGTGTCCTCTGGTTCACCCATCAGCGGAAGTATGTTTCCTGCCTCCAGAGTGTCCAATCCTTGCTACAGTTGCACTCCTCCAACCTGCTTTAAAAACATTCCATTAGCCTTCCTGATTACCTGCAGCATCAGTGTGCTAGCTCTGTGTTTTGTGCACAAGTACCCCCCCCCCCCCCCAGCACCTCCATGTTGCAGCTTTCTGCTGTTTATCTCAAAATGATATTTAGAGAATCCCAATTGTGGAAGCAGGCCATTCAGCCCATAGTGTCCACACCAACCATCCAAACAGTATTTGCTATTACCGCAGCATTTACATGGCTAATCTACCTAGCCTACACATTCCTGAATGGTCTAGGCAATCTACATAGCCAATCCACCCTAACCTGCACATCCTTGGACTAGAAGGAAACCGGAGCACCTGGAGGAAACCCACATGGACAGTTGCCTGAAGGTAGAATCATATCTGGGTCCCTGGCGTGTGAGGTAACGGTGCTAACCACTGAGCAACCATACTGCCCAATCCTTTCAACTTGGACAATTTCATATTGCCACATTATATTCAGTTTGCTGCCATTTGACTCACTTGACCTATCAATCTCTGTCTGTAAACTATCCCACTCACAACCTGCCTTTGCACCTATTTTAGTGTTATTTGCAAATTTGGCCACAATACATTCCCTTCCTCCCTCGAAGTTGTTGATATATCTGTAAACAGTTACACTCCCAGCCCTGATCCCTGTGCAACCATACTGGTCATTGGTCGCCAACCTGAAAAAGAACCCCTTATCCCCACTCACTGCTTCCTGCCAGGAGCCAATTCTCTATCCACATCAAGATGCTATCTCCAACTTCGTGGATTCTTACAACTCTTAGTGAGACACCTTTTTTATTGTCCAGTGATTTCCCTGCAGAGGTTCCACCCGATCAGTACAGTTGGACCAATCTCCTGTTTTCAGCCTTTTTCCTATGGGGATCATTGGGTAACCCTGTTTCCAGCTGTTCCCATGATTTGTAGGGATGCTATGATTCAATGTGGAAGCAAGCCATTTGGCCCAGTCCCATTCCCCCATCCTCTCCCTGTAATCCTGCATTTCCCTTGTGGGAACAGAGAGAATGTGCAAACTCCACACAGGCAGTTGCCTGAAGCTGGAATCGAACCCGGCTCCCTAGCGCTGTGAGGCAGCAGTGCTCACCACTGAGCCACCAGATTGCTGGTGATTAACAGACGTCCCTCTAAAATAGTGGGGCAAAAGGGTACCATCAGGAGCTAATCCAGTACATTCCTGACTGTGTTACTAGCTCTGAATGAATGGCAGCACGTGGGGCAGCTTGCGCTGTGTTTGGTCAAGCCCTATAGAGGTGGATGGGGAAAGGATGAGTTAGCTCAGATGTAGGCTGTAGCATGGAATTACAGCCTCTCAACATTTACTCGGTCAGACTGCAGCCGTTAACACTTCTCTCGAAATGAGCTCTGAGCTGCATGGCTCCTGGTGTGTCCCAAAGTGGCTGGACTGAAAACGAATGCCTTTAGTTAGTATTATTTCTCTTGCACTTCTTTGAATAGCTTAATAAATTCTTTAAGACTTGTGAAACATGTTTTTAACTAGACTGGGTCTTGTAACGTATCGTGAAGGTTTACTTAAGAAAGCCAGCTTGCAATTGTAAACTCTCTCTGCTCATTTTGAGTTGATGTATCTTTGATGCTCTTGCATTCAGACACAACCACACATCAGAATGTTCTTAGCCCCCTCCCCAGGCAATGGCCTGATTGGTGTTACCACGAGGATATAAATCCTGCAACAGTGCTATCAAGTAGCACCTGCTCAGCAATAACCTGCTCCGTTTGGGTTCTGCCAGGGTCCCTCAGTTCCTGACGTCAGCACAGCCTTGGTGCAAACATGGACAAAAGAGCTGAACTCCAGAAGGGAGGTGGGAGTGACAGCCCTTAACATCAAGGAGCCCGCGCAAAGCTGGAATCCGTAGGCAACAGGGAGCAGACTTTCTACTAGTTGCAGTCATACCTGACACATAGGAAGATGGTTGTGGTTGTTGGATGTCAGTCATCTCAGCTCCAGGACAGCACAGGAGTTCCTCAGCTCGTGTTCGACCTCCGACCATCCTCAGCTGCTACATCAATGACCTGACTAACAGTTGCTGTGGACACAGGAGCAATTCAAGAGCTGGGAGTTCTGCCATGAGTAACCCATATCCTGACCCACCAAAATCTGTCCACATCCTACAAGCAGGTCAGGATTATGATGGAATACTATTTGTCTGGAGGGATGCAGGTCCATAAACCTGAAGATTGACAATATCTGTTGTGATTTCACTAAAACAGCCTGTGTCCCAGATGTCAGGTTCATAGCAAGGAGGAACTGGTGTCGTCCAAAATCCTTTGATTGTATAAAACATGGTGAACAATTTGCAAGCAACTGTATTGAAACACGTGAAACTAGCAAGTTTTGAGAAGATTTGTAGCTCGGGTTGAGGTTCTGGGTGTAGGTTTGCTCGCTGAGCTGGAAGGTTCATTTTCAGACGTTTTGTCACTATAACTAGGTAACATTTTCAGTGAGCTTCTGGACAAAGCACTGCTGGTGTATCCTGCTTTTTATTCCTGCAACAAATACATTGACTTGGACCTGATTTACCACCCCCTGAGAAAAAGAACAGGAAATGACATCACCACAGGAAATGACGTCGCCAACCCAAACATATAAATAGAAAGCAGGAAACATCAGCAGTGCTTCGACTGAAGGCTCACTGACGCTGTTACCTAGTATGTGATGAAAAATCTGAAAATGAAGCTTCCAGCTCAGCAAGCAAACCTACATCCACATATGAAACTGTTTAGGTTGGATAACTTATAATGTTTTGGGTACCAACTCCCGTTTTGTTAAGTCCTAAGTCAATTCCAATTGCAAACAGGCTTTCTCAAACCTCAACCGTCCTGATTAGTTACAAGATCCGTTCGATCTTGTTTCACATGTTTTAAAGAATTTAAGTTATCCAAAGGTGTAAAAAAAGAAATAATACTAAATAAAGGCATTAGGTTTTAGTCCATTCACTTTGCAATGCAAGTTTGAGACACTGGTTGCCTCGGCACAGGTCTCCTGTCTGAAGTTTTCCTTCTGTCTTCAGTCTTCCTTTCTTGTGCATCCAACCACTAATCCTTACTCCCCACTGTGTAATCAAAGGCATCCTGAACTCTAATGGACTTATCAGTACATGACCAGCTCATGATCAATCTTGGATTGGTTAAACAGTTTGTACCTGATTCCTGATTGGCTTGGACATTGAGCCTCACGATCCCATAATCATCACAAATGTTAAATTGTGACCAAATTGAAATGTAATCACCGGGATTGGTTAATGTCTGAATGTGACTACTTTCTAAGATAAAATCTTGAACCAGGTTTCATCAATAAATAAGAACCCATAGTCATAGAGCTGTACAGCACGGAAACAAACCCTTCAGTCCAACTTGTCTACGCCAACCAGATATCCTAAATAAATCTAATCCCATTCGGTCCATATCCCTCCAAACCCTTCCTATTCATATACCATCCAGATGCCTTTTAAGTGTTGCAATTGTACCAGCCTCCACCACTTCCTCTGGCAGCTCATTTCCATACACATACCACCCTCTGTGTGAAAAAGTTGCCTCTTCGGTCCTTTTTATATCTTTCCCCTCTCACCCTAAACCTATGCCCTCTAGTTCTGGACTCCCCCACCCCAAAAAAAAAACTTTTGTCTATTTACCCCATCCATGCCACTCATGATTTTGTAAACCTCTATAAGGTCACCCCTCAGCCTCTGACGCTCCAGGGAAAACAGCCCCAGCCTGTTCAGCCTCTCCCTGTAGATCAAACCCTCCAACCCTGGCAACATCCTTGTAAATCTTTTCTGATCCCTTTCAAGTTTCAGAACATCTTTCCGATAGGAAGGAGACCAGAATTGCACGCAGTATTCCAACAGTGGCCTAACCAATGTCCTGTACAGCCGCAACATGACCTCCCAACCCCTGTACTCAATACTCTGACCAATAAAGGAAAGCATACCAAATGCCTTCTTCACTGTCCTATCTCCCTGCGACTCCACCTTCAAGAAGCTATGAACCTGCACTCCAAGGTGTCTTTGTTCAGCAACACTCCCTGGGACCTTACCATTAAGTGTATATGAGTCCTGCCCTATCAGCCTTTCCAAATGCAGCACCTCACATTGATCTGAATTAAACTCTGTCTGCCACTCCTCAGTCCGTTGGCCCATCTGATCAGTTTAAGCTTACATATTAATAGATAATAATTGTTTGAATCCAAACCCACACTCATTCCTTCACAAACAAGATGAACAGGGCAAATGGGACACACAGGCCTTCAGGAATTTCATGGGTGGAAAATAAACAGAAGGGACAAAATCTGTGGATCAGGAGTCTGAACCACCAGAGGAAATGAGGTGACCTTCTTGCAATTCTTCTTGGGTTTTGGTTCACTAGCGATTCTAAAATCAGTAGCCAGTCATTTAGAGGTGGGCCTTGGTGCAGCTTAGGAAGTTTTCTTTCTCTGTTGAGTTTCTGGGTGCTGTTTCTTTGTTAATCACAGAGAGAGTGTGATCTGGTTTGCTGGCAGACTCCTGAAGGTCCACTTGCTCTCTCTCTCTCTGTCCCATGTCAAACTGCTACTTTGACCAATACAAACACTGTTGCTAAGCAGTTTTTGTTTCAATCGATGCCAGAACTCCTCACAAAGGTACCAATGCTAGCTGCTTCAAAAAAAGAGGGGCCCTGTCTAACCAATAAGTGAGCACACAATGTTATTTTCCCTTTACCTTATAATAAAAAGTGGTCATCTTAGTGATATCCCTTGCTGTTCTCTCCTCATTCATTTTTTAAACATGTTAATCATTTTAGATTATTCTTATAGCACCTTGTTCCCCTTGGTTAACCAGCTCCATAGATCTTTACCAAGAAACGTTGGCACCATTAATCTGTCTCCTTCGAGTGTACAGTGTTTGGTTTTAGTGATTAGCTATCATCCAAAAGTATTTTCACTTCAAAGCATTCTCTCACACATGGACCTAAGTCTGCATTAGTTCGAGCCATGTAAGTAACCCTGGACCGATAGCCAAAGGCTCTCTTCAGTTTACAACTGAGCCTATTTAAAAAGAATATCATTTAATTCCTCACTTGCTTAATAAAATCAAAATGCTTGATCATTGAAAGGTCACGCAATCCGACAAAGGGATAAATGTCAACCAGGACAGCAGGAAGAATATCTCCATTTGTCATTGAGTGATGTCATGAACCATTGAACAAATACTAGTGTTCTCTTTACATTTAGATAGAGGATCAGCCACAATCAGGGTGAATGATGCAGTGAGACTGCAGTTCAGACAGTCCCCTGGTTGTAAATGGGCTCTGTTCCTGTATATTCACAGGACCAGGAGAGGCCATTCAGCCCCTCAAGCCTCACCACTATTCAATGAAATCACAGCTGAGTTGTGGCCTAACTGCATATACAGGTAACTGCATTACGGTGCATCCTGAATGATGAGGAGTTAAGTACAGTGGGATGTCCACCTTGGGGGAAGGGGGGGGAGAGGGTTCAATAAAATATCACAAACAGCTGCAGCAAATAATGAAGAAAGCTAATGGTATGCTGGCCTTTACTGTATATCGAAAGGACTGGATCCAGAGGTTACACTGCAGTTACACAAAACCCAGCTGAGAGCCCACTGTCTGCTGATCTGGGCACCACACCTTAGGGAAGGATATTTTGACCTTGGACAAGAATGATACCTGGACTTCAGGGGTTAACTTATGAGGAGATATTAGACAAATTTGGTCTGTTTTCTCCAGAATTCAGAAGGTGAAGGGGTGATCTGATCGACGTCTTCAAGATGTTAACAGGAAAAGGCAGAGTAGATAAACTATTTCCACTAGTTCGAGATTCTAGAACTAGGGGGCACGTACCGAGAGTTAGGGCCTATTGTCCATGAGAGGTGTTAGGAAGCAGTCCTACACACAAAGGAATGGGAGATGTTTGGAATTCTCTACCATAAATGGCATTGGATGCTGGATCAATTATTAGTTTTATCTGAGCATAATTTTCTGTTCAGCAAATGTATTGTGGGATATGGAATTGGGCCACAGATTCGATTTGTTCTCATTGAATGGTGGAACAGACTCAAGGGGCTGATACTTTAAAATAGGACCTATTTGCTGCCAGGCAAGTGACTGAACAACGGTCTCGCTGCACCCTCTTGTGGCAGCTGCTAGATACTGCAGGCAATTTATCTGAGGTTCATAAAACGCACCATTAGTCACAGAGAGGTGTCCAGCACAGAAACAGACCCTTCTGTCCAACCCGTCCATGCCGACCACATATCCCAAACCAATCCAGTCCCACCTGCCAGCACCCAGCCCATATCCTGCCAAACCCTTCCTGTTCATATATCCATCCAGATGCCTTTTAAATGTTGCAATTGTACCAGTCTCCATCACTTCCTCTGGCAGCTCATTCCACCCCCTGCGTGAAAAAGTTGCCTCTTAGGTCTCTTTCATATCTTTCCCCTCGCACTCTAAACCTATGCTCTGTAGTTCTGGACTGCCCCACCCCATGCCTATCCATGCCCCTAATAATTTTATAAACCTCTATAAAGTCACCCCTCAGCCTCTGACGCTCCAGAGAAAACAGCCCTAGCCTGTTCAGCCTCTCCCTATAGCTCAAATCCTCCAACCCTGGCAACATCCTTGTAAATCTTTTCTAAACCCTTTCAAGTTTTGCAACATCTTTCCGATAGGAAGGAGACCAGGATTGCACGCAATATTCCAACTGTGGCCTAACCAATGTCCTGTACTCAATACTCTGATCAATAAAGGAAAGCATATCAAATGGCTTCTTCACTATCCTACCTACCTGCGATTCCACTTTCAAGGAGCTATGAACCTGCACTCCAAGGTCTCTTTGTTCAGCAACACGCCCTAGGACCTTACCATTAAGTGTAAAAGTCCTGCTAAGATTTGCTTTCCCAAAATGCACCACCTTGCATTTATCTGAATTAAACTCCATCTGCCACTTCACAGCCCATTGGCCCATCTGATCAAGATCCTGTTGTAATCTGAGGTAACCTTCGCTGTCCACTACACCTCCAATTTTGATGTTGCCTGCAAACTTACTAACTATACCTCTTGTACTCACATCCAAACCATTTATATAAATGATGAAAAGTAGTGGACCCAGCACCGATCCTTGTGGCACACCGCTGGTCTGAGGCTGTCTTATTTATGATTTGCAGTGCTTCTATTGGGGCATTTACAAATTTGCAACTTCAGTGGCACAGTGAGGCGGTGCTTTTTATAAAGTATACAGGTGTCTGGAGTTTGGGTAGGGGGTAATTAGCATTCCCACTGTAATGATTGTAATGAGGTCAGTCAGATCTCTGGGAGTGATTACAGACTGGAATCTAATCGAGGGGTTCAGATGGTTTATATATAGAATAATAGATCCCTGGGAGTGATTATAGACTGGAATCTAATCGAGGGGTTCAGCTGGTTTATATATAGAATAATGGAGCCCTGGGAGTGATAAAAGACTGAAATCTAATTGAGGGGTTCAGATGGTTTATGTATAGAATAATGGATACCTGGGAGTGATTACAGACTGGAATCTAATCGAGAGGTTCAGATGGTTTATATACAGAATAATGGATCCCTGGGAGTGATTACAGACTGGAAACTAAAAGAGGGGTTCAGATGGTTTATATATAGAATAGTGGATACCTGGGAGTGATTACAGACTGGGATCTAATCGAGGGGTTCAGATGGTTTATATACAGAATAATGGATCTCTGGGAGTGATTACAGACTGGAATCTAATCGAGGGGTTCAGATGGTTTATATATAGAATAATGGATACCTGGGAGTGATTACAGACTGGAATCTAATCGAGAGGTTCAGATGGTTTATATACAGAATAATGGATCCCTGGGAGTGATTACAGACTGGAAACTAAAAGAGGGGTTCAGATGGTTTATATATAGAATAGTGGATACCTGGGAGTGATTACAGACTGGGATCTAATCGAGGGGTTCAGATGGTTTATATACAGAATAATGGATCTCTGGGAGTGATTACAGACTGGAATCTAATCGAGGGGTTCAGATGGTTTATATATAGAATAATGAATACCTGGGAGTGATTACAGACTGGAATCTAATCGAGGGGTTCAGATGGTTTATATATAGAATAATGGATACCTGGGAGTGATTACAGACTGGAATCTAATCGATGGGTTCAGATGGTTTATATATAGAATAATGGATGCCTGGGAGTGATTACAGACTGGAATCTAATCGATGGGTTCAGATGGTTTATATATAGAATAATGGATCCCTGGGAGTGATTACAGACTGGAATCTAATCGAGGGGTTCAGATGGTTTATATATAGAATAATGGATGCCTGGGAGTGATTACAGACTGGAATCTAATCGAGAGGTTCAGATGGTTTATATATAGAATAATGGATCCCTGGGAGCAATTACAGACTGGAATCTAATCGAGGGGTTCAGATGGTTTATATATAGAATATAGAATCCAATACAACAGCTTCAGTCTTCCCTATAGTCAGTCAAAATATACATTTGCTTCATCCCGTGTTGGATATTAAAGTGTGATAACGTAACAAAGTCAGAAGTCACAGGACACCAGGAGCTGTGCTCCGAAAGCTTGTGATTTCAAATAAACCTGTCCGTCTATAACCTGGTGTCACGTGACTTCTGACTTTGTCCACCCCAGTCCCACACTAGCGACTCCAGGCAGTGCAGGAGTCGAGAGAGGAACTGGTGAGCTCGAGATGTCTCAGCATCGTGGGAGAGGTAGAAATCTGGGTTTCTGGAGATAAACTTGAAAGATAAAGATATATTGAAGTATTTTGTAGCAGACAGGAGGTCATAGTTTTATAATAGTTTGCGAAGTCTTATGATGTTGGTTTTGTTTTAAGAAATGAGTGTCGGCTGAGGGTTTAAGAGGGGAGAGAATTGACAAGAGCAAACTGCGTATAGTGCTGACTCTGATTGGAGTGGGAGGGGAAGTTGACTCATTAGGTGTTTACTGGGAATAGGATTGCTGGAGCAGGAGAGGATCTCATGAACAAGATTGACAAATTTAGGAATAATTAAAGGGACCCTACTCAGACAGGCAGCTGATTGGATCACCATACTGAATGCCCTACAGTGTGGAAGCAAGTCATTCAGCCCATCGAGTCCACACTGACCCTCCGAAGACCATTCCACCTAGCCTCACCCCAACCTTATCCCTTGGCTAATCCACCTAGCCTGCACATCTCTGGACACTATCAGTAATTTAACATGGCCTATCCACACAACCTGCACATCTTGAGAGAAAACTCAGGCAGACACGGGGAGAATGTGCAAACTCCACACAGTCACCCGGGGTTGGAATCGAACCTGGATCCGTGAGGCAGCAGTGCTAACCACTGAGACACCCACAATCTTGATCTTAATGACAAAGATATGCATGAGGTGTTCACATTTATTTTTTGGAAGTGAGAATGGAGGGAACAGGGGTGAAAACGTTTACAAAGCTGGTTTTCAATGGATAAACCTGGAGTTACCGCTACGATCCAGTCCGACTCTGGAAGTCTGATTAGTTTTCACAGATGACAGCAAAACCCAATAATATTCTAAGTGGTCAATCAGAAGTCAGCAAAAAATCTTTGCCACAGAGTCCTGCATTCTTTGGACTTGAAGGAACAGACACAAGGGCCATACCAGGAGAAATGGGCAGAGAGAGAGAGTGAGGGGGTGAGATTAATGATTTGATTAGGGATATCGAAGTTGAACACAAGGAGACGGTTGGTGCATGCGGGACCATTGGGGCAGAGGATGGATAGTGGCCTTGTTAAGAGTCGAAGAGTGTGTTGCTGGGAAAGCACAGCCGGTCAGGCAGCATCAGAGGAGCAGGAGAATCGACGTTTCGAGTATAAACCCTTCATCAGGAATGACCACATTGTTCAGAATGCAGACTTTAATGTACAGACAGACAGAATCAAAAAACAAGGACATTGGTTAGGTCACTGTTGGAATATCGCGTGCAATCCTGGTTTCCTTCCTATCAGAAGGATGTTGTGAAACTTGAAATGGTTCAGAGAAGATTTACAAGGATGTTGCCAGAGTTGGAGGATTTGAGCTATAGGGAGAGGCTGAACAGGCTGGGGCTGTTTTCACTGGAGTGTCGGAGGCTAAAGGGTGACAAGTGGATGGATAGGGTAAATAGGCAAAGTCTTTTCCCTGGGGTTGGGGAGTCCAGAACTAGAGGGCATAGGTTTAGAGTGAGAGGGAAAGATATAAAAGGGACCTAAGGGGCAACTTTTTCACGCAGAGGGTGGTACGTGCATGGAATGCCAGAGGAAGTGGTGGAGGCTGGTACAATTGCAACATTTAAGAGACATTTGGATGGGTATATGAATAGGAAGGGTTTGGAGGGATATGGGCTGGGTGCTGTCAGGTGGGACTAGATTGGGTTGGGTTGGGATATCTGTTCGGCATGGACTGGTTGGACTGAAGGGTCTGTTTCCATGCTGTACATCTCTATGATGAACCTGCATAAAACTGCGTGCAGTTCTGGGTGGGAAGAAGACATAGGAGTGGAAGTAAGGCCATTCGGCCCATCGAGTCCACTCCGCCATTCAATCATAGCTGATGGGCATTTCAACACCGCTTACCCACACTCTCCCTGTATCCCTTAATTCCTTGCGAGATTAAGAGGTGATAGATTGAGAGAGAGTTGTTGACATCAGCCAGTAAAAAAATACCCCCTACCCAGCTACCTGTTTACAAAGGGTTCGACCATGATGTCCAGATGACAGCACTTTGAACAGTGCAGCACTCCGTGTGTACTGTAGCCTAGTGGAGCCAAGTAATACCAGAGGTTACAAGGATAAGGGACTTCGACGTGGGGAAATAGAGACCAAGAAAACAGTTGCAGGAGTAGGCTACCCAGCGGGAGAGAATTCCACAGGTTCACAACTCCAGGTGGAGAAATTCTTCCTCATCCCAGCCCTTGAATGGCCTACCCCTTTATCCTTAGACTGCCTGGAGCTCCCCAACATCGAGGACATTCTTCCTGCATCTAGCTTGACCAGTCCCATCAGGGTTCTAAAGAGATTCCTCTTCTCCACCCACCATCTAAATTCCAGCCAGTACAAACCCAGTCAGCCCAGAACCAAAACAGAAATTGCTGGAAAAGCTCAGCAGGGTCTGTCTGGCAGGCAGCGCACGTGAAGAGAAATCAGAGTTAACGTTTCGGGTCCGGTGACTATCGCTCAGAATTATCGACCCAGTCCCTCTTCACACGCCAATCCTGCCATCCCGGGGATCAGTCTGGTGCACCTTCGCTGGACTCCCTCGGGCTAGGAGCTAACGAGGTCGACAAAATAAGCAACGGTAACATGAGGGAGAATTTTCTTCTTTAAAAAATGCCAAGTGGTCAGGATTTGGAGTGCACTACCCCAGAATGATTACAAAGCCCATATTAAATTCTCATCTTTATTGGTAGTCTCTAGCTACAATAATCACATTGTTACATTCAACAAAGTCCCCCCATGGGAGACTGATTAGCAAGGTTAGACCACACGGAATACAGGGTGAACTAGTCATTTGGATACAGAACAGGCTCAAAGGTAGAAGACAGAGGGTGGTGGTAGAGGGTCATTTTTCAGACTGGAGGCCTGTGGCCAGTGGAATGCCACAAGGATTGGTGCTGGGCCCTCTACTTTTTGTTATTTACATAAATGATTTGGATGTGAGCATAAGAGGTACAGTTAGTAATTTTGCAGATGACACCAAAATTGGAGGTGTAGTGGACAGTGAAGAGGGTTACCTCAGATTATAACAGGATCTGGACCAGATGGGCCAATGGGCTGAGAAGTGGCAGATGGAGTTTAATTCAGATAAATGCGAGGTGGTGCATTTTGGGAAAGCAAATCTTAGCAGGACTTATACACGTAATGGTAAGGTCCTAGGGAGTGTTGCTGAACAAAGAGACCTTGGAGTGCCTGTTCATAGCTCCTTGAAAGTGGAGTCGCAGGTGGATAGGATAATGAAGAAGGCGTTTGGTATGCTTTCCTTTATTGGTCAGAATATTGAGTACAGGAGTTGGGAAGTCATGTTGTGGCTTTATAAGATATTGGTTAGGCCACTTTTGGAATATTGTGTGCAATTCAGGTCTCCTTCCTATCGGAAGGATGTTGTGAAACTTGAAAGGGTTCAGAAAAGATTTACAAGGATGTTGCCAGAGTTGGAGGATCTGAGCTACAGGGAGAGGCTGAACAGGTTGGGGCTGTTTTCCCTGGAGCGTTGGAGGCTGAGTGGTGACCGTATAAAGATTTATAAAATCATGAGGGGTATGGATAGGATAAATAGACAAAGTCTTTTCCCCGGGGTCGGGGAATCCAGAACTAGAGGGCATAGGTTTAGGGTGAGAGGGGAAAGATATAAAAGAGACCTAAGGGGCAACTTTTTCACGCAGAGGGTGGTACGTGTATGGAAATGAGTTGCCAGAGGATGTGGTGGAGGCTGGTACAACTGCAACATTTAAGGAGACATTTGGATGGGTATATGAATAGGAAGGGTTTGGAGGGATATGGGCCGGGTGCTGGGAGGTGGGACTAGATTGGGTTGGGATATCTGGTTAGCATGGATGGGTTGGACTGAAGGGTCTGTTTCCGTGCTGTACATCTCTATGACATAGGCCTAGGTCATGAGTCTCCATGTTCTAACTCAGCCTGTATTCAAGTTTCAGACTCTCAGATTCACTGATAGATAAAGGATTTGCTGCTGCTGTTTCCGGGGTCCAATATCTGATGCCAAGACAGTGTAGGAGTCACAGGTACTCTTTCAAACATAATAATTCCACACCCAACGCTATTATGTTTCAAATACTTTAATAGGAAAATGTTATCGGAAACAGCACAAGAGGGCACACAAATATTTAAAAATAGTTACTAAATACAACAAAAAAAAAGTCTCATAAAAAGTAAAGCAAACAATGGGATCTACATTATGAAAAATATTACATTTTATATTTCAGATCCAATAAGAAAGTTTGTACTATATAAAAAAAACTCCAAAAAGCCAGCATTGTTCAGAAATCAAAAACGGTTTTAAAATATTTTCAAAGCTGCGTCGTTGGAAAACAAAAAAAAGAATTACATAAATCTGCCTGCTCTTTAATTTCTCTCCCTTTTCTCATCGAAGGTTTACACAGTAGGCAGCAAGATCTCTCAGCACGGTCATTTCAAGGTCGTTCCACCACCTGATGACCCAATACCCCTCCAAGTTAAAATCAGTTAAATCTCAGGGTCCCCAACTGAGTAAAACACCCCACACTCTCCGCCAAACTCACCCCCCCCCCCCCCCCCCCAACTCACCAGTGTAACCCACAGACCCTCCCACTCCATTTCCCACACTGTAACCCCAGTCCCTCCCTCTCTGCCATATCCCAGTGTCCTCTCTGTTCGCCCACATTTCTAACACTCACTCTCGCCTTAGCCCCACTCCCGTTATAGCTGTCTACCATCTAGTCCTACTCAGTCTCCTGCCTCCACCTTACCCCCTGGAGGAAATAAAATGATAAAACAACCACTGACTACTACCAGAGGAAGAATAGACTGATTTTCATTTATTCTTTTGTTTATTTGGGGGTCGGGGGTGGGGGGGGGGTTGGGAAGAGAGAAGGTTGGGGTTGGGGGGGGGGGGGAAACGCGGTCAAGACCGAGGTTAGGAAGTTGAAAGTTGATTTTGAGAAAAGATGGATTTTGCTCCCCCACCCCTGCTCCGCCCACACCCAGCCCCCTCCCCAGGGTGACAGGAGGTTTAAGCACGCTCCCCACGAATGCGGCGAGCTAGCTGGATGTCTTTTGGCATGATGGTCACACGCTTGGCATGGATAGCACAAAGGTTGGTGTCTTCAAACAGTCCCACCAGGTAGGCTTCACTTGCTTCCTGTTGAGGCAGGAGAAACAGAAAGTGAACTGGCATTGATGCGCAACACAATGGTCCCTCAATCAATCCAACATCCCACTCTCAGTCAGAAAGTGATTACTCGTGGCTTACGTCCTAGTCCCTCCCTAATCTCCCTCTATCTCTCTGAGACACTAACAGACTACACTGAATCCCCATCTGCATCACGACCTAACTACCGGATATACTCGAGTAATAGTCAATCTCATGTCAACGTCAACCCTCTATTTTTGGCCAAATAACTTGGAATTTCTCATATATCTTGTGTAACAGTCATTCCTGATTCTTCACAGATAAGAGACCAATGTTTACGAGTCAGTGTCCCGCTCCAGTTATCCAGTCTGTCGGTTGTTCCGCTCCGTTCCCGGTCTTCCCGATTCCTGATGGAGGGTTCTTGTCCGAAACGTCGATTCTCCTGCTTCTCGGAAGCCACCTGACCGGCTGTGCTTTTTCAGCGCCACGCTCTCGACTCTGATCTCCAGCATCTGCAGTCCCCACTTTCTCCCGGTCTTCCAGTCTGCTGGCTGTTGTGTTCCACTCCGCGTTTTCAGAGTTACCATAATTCATTTTTGTCCCTTTATTCGTCTAGAGATCAATTGGGGTTCTGCTAATGAGGCAGTATGAACTTTGACGGGCGGGAGTCTCAGCCCCTCAAAAGTAGTATCCTTGTAATAGTCAACCCCATAAATTTCACCTTAAAAAGTAGTCAAAAATATTCAACCATTACTCGAGTGTATACAGCACTCTGCAGGCTTCTATATCCAGACTGCCCCCTGACAGCCAACAGCTGTTGGCTGTTTCACCCGGCTATTGGAGCTGTTCCCTTAACCAAAGGAGTCTTTTCCCTGCCCTCTCTTCCTGAAATCGGACAGCACCATATCATGCCTTCTCCCCACTGCTGACCCCCCCCCAGGTGTGGCTGCAAGGGTAGGGTCTTCATGCTGCGGAGTTTCCAAGTATGTTCAATTCTGGACACTGCACATTAGGAAGGACATCAAGATGTTGAAAAGGGTGTGGAGGGGATCGACTAGAACGGTACCCGGGGATGAGGGACCACAGTCCCGAGGACAGTGGGGGAAGCTGAAGCCGGTATTGCACTTTGGTAAAATAAACAAGGGCAGGACTCCTATGATTAATGGTCGGGCCCGGGGTAGTGTTGCAGGACAGAGGGACCTAGGAGTTCAGGTACATAATTCTTTGAAAATTGCTTCACAGGTAGACGGGGTGGTTAAGAAGGCGTTTAGCATGCTTGCTCAGACCTTTGAGTACAGGAGTCGGGACGTCATGCTGACGTTGTAGAGGAGGTCAGCCTCTTCGGGAGTACTGTGTCCAGTTCTGGTCACCCAGTTATAGAAAGGATATTATTAAACTGGAGAGGGTTCAAGAAAATACTTACCAGGATGTTGCTGGGATTGGAAGGTTTGAGTTATAAAAATAGACTGGGACTTTTTCCACTGGAGCATAGGAGGTTAAGAGGTGTCCTTATGCCCATAAGAAACCGTGAATAGCAAAAGTATTTTCCCTGGGGTTGGGGAGCTCTAATCTAGGGGACACATTTTTAAGGTCAGAAGGGAAAGATTTAAAAAGGATGTGGGGGCAATTTTTTTTTTCTACAGAGAGTGTGGAATGAACGTTCAGAGGAAGTGGTGGATGCAGATACAGTTACAAGATTTAAAAGACATTTGGATATGTTCATAAATAGAAAGGGATATGGGCCAAGTGCAGGCAGGTGCAACTAGCTTAGTTTGGGAAAAATGGTTAATGTGGACTAGTTAGATCGAACGGTCTGTTTCCATGTTGTGTGACTCTATGATATTTGATAGAGACGTTCGCAATAATGAAGAGTAAATAATGAGGAACTGTTTCCAGCAGTATTTGGGTCAAAACCAGAGAATAAAGATTTAACACATCTGACAAAAGGTCCAGTACCAGAGTCTGGCTGCAGCGATTTTGCCCATCCTCTCCGTGCTAGCCCTGCACACCAACAAGGCACCTGTGGCCATCATCTTGCCTTCCTCCTGTAACCCTGCCCAGGAAACTATTCAACTTCCCCTTGAAGGTCTTGAATTAATCTGCCTCCACCACATTCTCAGGCAACACATTCCAGACCCTAACCACTCGCTGCATGAAAAAGCAGTTATCCTCAAGTCTCCATAATTTCTGTTACCAATTACTCCAAGTCTGTGTTCTCAGCTTCTCAACCCTTGTATGAGTGGGGGATGTTTCTATCTATCTACTCTCGTCATTTTTAACACCGCCATCAACACTATCTCAACCTTCAAGGAAAACAGTCAACTTACTGCCTTACATTATTGACAGTGTTCCCCCCCGGGAGCATTCTTGTCAACCTCTTCTGCATCCTAATTCTTTCATGCTCTTTCCTAAGTAGTCGCTCCCATAACTGGCTGCACATATCTAGACCAGTTTTCTATAAACGTGTAATGTAACATCCCTGTATCTTAATTTCAATCTCCCCCTCTTGTTAAAGCTTCAGATGTTGTATGTTTCTTTAATCCTCATCTCAAACAGTCCTGGGTGTCCTCAATGACTCTGCACATAAACACCCTGCTCCCAGGCAACCTCTAAATTTGTCCTTCTTATTTTCCATCTTTTCTCTGCATTCATCCGACCAAAATTAACAATCCCGCAATTCTCCGCATTAAATTTCATTTGCCATAAGCCTGTCCATTCTTTGCCCTTTTACGGCTGTCTGTTCCACCCCTTGCAGTTTACAGTGTATCCAGGTTTCACCTCAGAGGTCACTCAAGGAGACATTATAGGACAGCAAGTTTATAACCTGCCTAAAAGGAAGGTGGGATTGTACTCAGTGGTAACATTTCAAACAAAAAAAAAGATTCAGAATTTCTTGCAGGGGTAAGCACTAAAGGGCTATGGAGACAGAGCAAGGTGGTGGATTGGTGACATAGCATTATTAAAAGGTACAATGGACAGAATGGTCCCCCTCTATGTTCTGAGATGCCATGACACAAAGACCCTCCTCATCTCTTACTTCAGCTTCGAAACCTAGAAAACCTCAAACTAAGCCCCAATCTGCACCATTTGGGTAGTTTTCCAACACATTCACAGTTCATACCCTTCCCTGTATTGTGGCTTGGAGGTATATGGACAGGTATAACTGATTACAGTTGAGATGAGAATGGTGCTGGAAAAGCACAGCAGGTCAGGCAGCATCCAAGGAGCAGGAAAATCGACATTTCGGGCAAAAGCCCTTCATCAGGAATAGAGGCAGGGGGCCTCCAGGGTGGAGAGATAAATGGGTGGGGTGGGGTTGGGGAGAAGGTAGCAAAGAGTACAAGAGGTGAATGGTGGTGGGGATGGAGGTGATAGGTCAGAGGGGAGGGTGGAGCCGATGGGTGGGACAGGTAGGACAGGTCACGAGGTCAGTGCTGAGTTGGGAGGTTGGAACTGGGGTAAGGTGGCAGAAGAGGAAATGAGGAAACTGGTGAAGTCCACATTGATGCCCTGGGGTAGAGGTGTTCCGAGATGGAAGATGAGGCGTTCTTCCTCCAGGCGTCGGGTGGTGAGGGAGCAGCAATGGAGAAGGCCCAGGACCTCCATGTCCTCGGCTGAGTGGGAGGAGGAGTTGAAATGTTGGGCCACGGGGCGGTGGGGTTGACTGATAACTGATTACAGCAGAACCTCGATTATCCAAACGAGACCGGCGGGGAGTATTTTGTTCGGATAATTGATCATTCGGATAACCGATCTGATCGTAAACATGCGGTAATTTATGAGCGCCAGTTATCTGGTAATGCATGCCATAATGCCATTTAACCAATAACTGAATGCTGAAATTCCTAATGCCATTTTTACAGGACCTTGAGATCTTGTTTGAATAATCTGAAATTCAGATAATTGATGTTTGGATAATTGAGGCTGTGCAGAAACTGCTGCAACATGTCAATGCCCTCAGCATAGAACCCCTACAGTGTGGAAGTAGGCCATACTGCCCATCCAGTCCACACCACTCCTCCAAAGACCATCCCACCTATCCCTGTAACCATGCATTCCCTATGACTAATCCATCAAGCCCGCACATCCCCGAGTGCTGTGGGTAATTTAGCATGGCCAATCCACCTAACTTGCACCTCTTTGGACTGTGTGAGGAAACCCACACAGACACGGGGAGAATGTGCAAACTCTACACAGTCGCCCGAGGCTGGAATCGAACCTGGGCCCACGGTGCTGTGGGGCAGCAGTGTTAACCACTGAGTCACCCCGAAACTTTTTTCCACTCCTTGCTTGCTCTGTTATTTATATTCAAACGGATGAAAGTGGGGGGAGTGATTCTAAAATATGAAGTCAGGATTACGTATTCAGGTTTGCGTGCCGATGAAATAATTTAATACCAACAGTGCTCATATTCTTCCCTACTGAAAACCACTAACTCAATGCATTTGCTCTCTCACTCTTGCCTCCTACACCCACTGAACAGTCATTGCCTCTATCAGAGCCACTGGGTGTGGAGTCAAGGCTCATACAGCAGCAATAGCCAGTGTCGTCATACGAAATAGGAGGCCATTTGGCCCATTGAGATCGGGAGGAATTACTTCCCTCAAAGGGTTGTGGGTTTCTCAAGCCTGGAGTGCGGAGGATGCTGGGACATTAAAGTAAATTGGAGGAGGAGAGGGACAGATTTTTTAAAATCAGTGAAGGTTTGAGGGGAGTGGGCAGAAAACTGGAGTTGGGGCTGAGATGAGATCAGCCATGATCGCACTGAATGGCCTCGCAGGATTGAGGGGCTGAATGGCCTACTTCCTGCTCCGAGACTCTTACGTGTTATCCACTGAGCCACAGCTATCACTCTCACTACACTCTGGAGGCCTGGCTGAAATACAAGTGCTTTCTGGTCAAATATTCAATATCGACGTCAAGGCTGACCTGGGAGTCACCCAGCCAAGCAGTTCCCTGCGAAAGAGGTGGGGAGGGGTAAGGTTCAAAGTAAAATCACCTGCAGGGCGCCAATGGCCGCACTTTGGAAGCGCAGATCCGTCTTGAAGTCCTGAGCAATTTCGCGGACAAGGCGCTGGAACGGCAGCTTGCGGATCAGAAGTTCGGTGGATTTCTGGTAGCGTCTGATTTCTCGCAGCGCCACAGTGCCCGGGCTGGGAAGAGAAGGTTATGGAGGTTAAAATGATCAAACTCCAGCTATGCAAGTCACAAGCGTTTCAGGATAGCGTGCGCGCGTTTTGAACAACTTGGACTCAACAAAAACACAACCTTCAATTTTCCTTTGGGGGAGGGGGGAAATCGAGAAAGGTTGAATTAAGGATGGATTGGGTAGGCCTTCGAGTCTGAAAGGTCTACAGCACAGAAAAAGGCCCAAAATGGACAAATGCCCAAGTTCCACTGTTTGAGCTTCATTCTCTCAAGAGCTGCCTTTAAGGCAGGGAGCTGTGACGTGGAAATATAATGTTGGGATGGTGGGAGTAGGATCAGCTCAACTGTTCAAGAGGGAATCACATAAATGCAGGAAACACATGGAGGGCAATTGAGGAATAATGGGGTGGGGGGGGAAAAAAGTGTTATTAATTGGATATCTCTTTCACTGTGTTGGCACGTATCTCAGAAAAGGGGATGGAGAAAGCCAATGGATAAAATACAATTACCGTATTTACCTCATCACCAACCCAATAAGCTGCACCTTGGCTTAAATGTGAAGACCCACCTTGAATCAAAATAGGATAACTCATTCCCAGGGACTGTATCAAGGTGGCAGAGTTCCCAAAGGGTCTCTCCATCCCCACTTACTACGAGGTTTGGAGTCTCTCAGGAAGGCTATAGACAGACATCAGTGACCCAATGTCAGGCAAGAGGTCAACATGCAGTTCACAGAGTCCTGCTGATCAAGTGACCACTTTCTCTTATGACAGTGGGGTTTGGGATTGGCTGTGATGTTGCAATATCTGCCCCTGGGGTACAAGCGAATGCCTCACCAATACTGCACCCCGACTATACACCGGGGCAAAGGAGGGGCGGGGCGGGGGTGGATGCTGAAGAACCAACTGAGATAGAGCGGAGATGGGCACAAGCCCAGGTCTACACCCGAGTCAAGAGGTCAGCCACTGACCGGTAACGGTGAGGCTTCTTCACCCCACCAGTGGATGGGGCACTTTTACGGGCAGCTTTAGTTGCCAGCTGCTTCCTTGGCGCCTTGCCACCAGTGGATTTACGGGCTGTTTGCTTGGTACGAGCCATTTTCCTTCCTCCTGAGTCGTCCTAAGGTCTGAAATATAGAAACAGGGTGCCAGATCATTTCAGAACATCCCTGCAATCAACTGCATCACTCAAGGGCAACACCCACCAGGAGTGCTTTATATGAAGTGAGGGCTTAATGTTAGAGAAATCACTGTCCTTCTAGATCAAGGTAGCTTTCCAAATAATTTTTGACATGTTGGTGTGGGATACCAATTCCCCCATCAACACACACACAGACACACACAATGGTGAACAGTAGCCCTGGTCTGTGACATCTCTCCTCTAACCCAGGTCACTCACTTCCACAGAAATGAGGACACAGCCCCATAACACAGCAGCTCCCCGGATAAATTCACTCAGTAAAAAAAAGGGGGGAGAAATACCAAATGACATCTCGCTTCCTGTCACTCAATAGGACCGCCCACTCCAAAAGGAAAACGACCACAGCAAATGTTGGACCTTCTTTCACAGAAAGTTTCCAACAGACGGCATGACTTCACTGAGAAAACTAAAAGCTGTTCAGTTCCATCTCGGAATTCAGATGACAATACAGAACCGTGGCCTCCCAAATTTATGACTGATCATCAGAATCCCTTTGGACGTTACTGGTGGAATTTTAAAAACAAAAACACCATTCATTATGATCACCAGAGATTATTTTCCAGTTCCTGATCCATTGACAATTAAAATTCCACAAACTTCCACAGTGAGGTCTGAACCCTTATCAGCAGGACATTTGTCCAGGCCTTTGTATGACTAGCCCAGTGACATTACCACTGCACCACTATGCCTTGCCAACCTCAGTTTCTGTTCCTGAATGTATCATCTCTCAGTCTGTGCATTTGGTACCTTTATCTATCCAGCCTCCTGGGCTGAAGTCACCTCTACATTCCAAGGCTGCGGTAGCAGAAAGAAGGGAGAATCAGAACCAAAACGTTGATGGAGAGGTGGTGGAAGGCAAGGACTCCCTTTCACATGGTTCAATGTGTAAACCCAACAAATTAGACCAAGGAAGGCCCTAGACATTTTTATATCTAGAATTGGGTAGACTTGGAACCCTCTTGACCATCGTTGCCCAGCGCCACCTGCTGGCAGCAGGGAATTCAGGCAGGGACCCACTAAAAACAGAAACTGATGCAAGTGTGATGCCCCCCCCGAGTCAAATAGCCTGCCACCAGCAGCTGTGCTAGCATGTGATTAAGAGAAGTGGTAGATACAGTCATCAGTGCTGCCATCAGACTTTCCTGTCCAGTGCTCTGCTCCTTTCCCGTTTCTCCCAATGTTGAAGCCACGCCCCCCTCCAACCCCAGGTCAACTCATAGAAGTTGATTAGCATCTTAGGTGAAAATGGACACCTCAAATCCCCCAACCCTCACATCCATAAGACAGTTAGAAAAGGAAACTTGTAGACCAGTGTAAAAGGTTAGTCAGTGGAGAAACAAACCTACCTGTAACAAAAACAACTTGCATTTATACAGCACCTTCTATATGGAGAAACATTCTGAGATGATTCACAGAGCACGGTCTCACACACACAAAAAAACTCTTTTTGACACCCAGTCACAAATGGGGATGCAGGAACAAATTACTGCAGACGCTGGAATCTGTACTGAAAACAAAAAAAAATTGCTGGGAATCATAGCGGGTCCGTGGATGCTGCCCGACCCGCTGTGATCTCCAGCATTTCCTTCACAAAAATGGAGACGTCCAGTTTCGGTGGCTAAGAGCTAAGATCAGTGTTAAAAATATCATCATACCATAAGGATGAAGTTCGGGTTCCAATTTTCCAAAACTTGGGTTGAAAACATTGTCAATCTTTAAAAATCTCTGCTGTTAAAGCATTGGTTAAAAATAAAAAAAAAGATGTGGGGGGGGGGCACGATCGGGACAGTGTTTGTAAACAGGAGCCACTTGCAGAGGGACGTTGATGATCATAATTGCTGTCCAGATTTCAGCAGTCAAATCGACCCCATTATACCTGACTTGTCAAACAATGAATGGGGAAGAATTAATTTAAAATTAAAAAAAAGAGAACCTACTCGAAACAAAGAGGCAGACAAACTTTTCACTCAAACTTTGTACACTAAGAAAGCTCCTGAGGAAGTAAGATCAGTAAACACCCTGCTCCAGCTAACCTAAACATTTCAGTCTTCAGCCAGCAAGCAGACACTCACATACTCATTAACACTAGCACTCCAGGGATTTCCCGTCTTCTTTATTTCTTCAAATAAAAAAACCTTTGCACCCATTTCCAAAAAAATCAAAAACAAACTGCACGCTTCTTCTTCTCCGCGGCCCCCTCTCCTGTCTGAGCGAGGAAGGTGGAAATTGCAAAGCAAATCTGTATTCTTTCTGAAAAATGGGCGATGCAAGAAGAAACATCCACCGGAACAAAGATGGTGAAACGTTGCAACAAGGGAAGGGGAGGAACGAAAGGAACAATTGAAGAAAACAAAAATTAAACATGCCTCGGTCGCTTTGGAGGAGGGGGGAATAAAAGTTTTGCGAGAAATATATAATAGTAGCAAACACTGTTTTGGAAATGGGAGGGGGGGAAACAAACCCCTTAATGGTTCTAATCAGTCGATCGGCCGTGAGCATTGAAGGCTAAATTATTTGAAAAAGGACGGAATGAAACCGGCAAAGGAGACGGACAGAGAGAGAGAGAGAGCGCGGACAGAAACGAGCGGGCGAGCGAGCGCGCGGGGCGGGGGGCCGCGCGGATGGAACGTTGACCCAGGAGCTCGTGAATTCGCTACAATGTTGCAGCCACAAAATGGATACCTTAAAGTTTGCTACAAAGAGCTGGATACAAAGTCGATGCGAAATGGGGAGACACTTCCCACTTCGTGCATCGCGCTGCCCCTTACCTGTTCTCAATTTTTTTTTGTTTCCTTCCCTGCCTCGCTTGGTTTTTTTTTTAAATTTTGTTGGCTTTTCAAGGAAAACCAAACTTCTTTCCCTTGCCCCCCGCGCGAGCCTCCTCTGCAGAATTGCTTTTTGATTTTTTTATATATATATATATCTTCCCACCAACCCCAACCTCACTGCAAAGCACAATATGGCTGACCGAGGCCTTCCCATAAGCTCCCGCGCCTGGGCCCCGTCTGTCAGAAATATACACACCCACTCCAATGGAAGAGATTCACAGCTTCTAATTGAGTGGAAAAAGGGGATGAGAATGATGGAGAATGGAGAGGGAAAATGAGCTACTTTGTCGTGCGTCCTCAGTCCAAACAGGCATTGCCAACTGATCAAGGCTTGCCAACCCCATCTGTGGCAAATTAGGACAAGAACACTTCCACAAATTAAATATTTACCTTGTTTAACAGTCACATCTTCAAGTAAACTGGTTTCACATCTAGCGCTAGCCTTTCCCTTGCCTCCTTTTCCCCATCCAGGCCTGTGTTTTAATGGTTCTTGAGGTGACACGCACCACCTTGGCCTGGCCTAGTGTTAAGGTTAAATGTGAACACTGCGGATGCTGGAGGTCAGAGTCGAGAGTGTGGTGCTGGAAAAGCACAGCAGGTCAGGCAGCATCCGAGGAGCAGGAGAATCAACGTTTTGGGCAAAAGCCAAGACGATTCCAGGGATTAACTATTCTTCCTTGGGGCTGTGATGCCAACAACAAAAAGTTTTTTTTTTCTGTTGAACACTTCTGATCTGTTAGATTGTAATGATGTCCGGAGGAATAAGGGCTGTAAGACAGTTAACAAACGTCCGACTGCATATGAGCCTATGTGTTCTCTGTTTCGCTTTGGGAAAGGTGGTGCACTGAAAACATTAATGTTCTGATAATAAGTGTCACATTTGGAGACAGGAGGTCATGTGGTGACATCTCCAGGAATAGTTAGAGGAGGCGATGACCTGGTGATGTCAATTGCTGGAATATTGATCCAGATAATTGTTATGGGTTTGAATCCCACCACAGAAGATGGTAAATTGTCAGTTCGATAGGGGAAAAAACAAACTCTGGAAATAAGAATCTAATGATGACCTTGAAACCATTGTTCACTTTAGGGAAGGAAACTGCCATCCAGATCCACAGCAACAGTTGGAACCTGGAATGTGCTGCCTGAAAGTGTGATGGAAGCATCTTCAATTGAGGCATTCAAGTAGAATTGTTGTTACTATCTGATCAGGGAGGATGTGGATGAATGACACTAGGTGATTTGCTCCTTTGGAGAGCTAGGAGAAAGTGAGGACTGCAGATGCTGGAGTACCAGAATTGAAAAACGTGGTGCTGGAAAAACACAGCAGGCCTGGCAGCATCCGAGGAGCAGGAGAATCGACGTTTCGGGCATAAGCCCTTCTTCAGGAATCCTTTGGAGAGCTGACAAAGACACAAGGGGCTGAATAGCCACCTTCAAGTGCTGTGACAATTCTTTGAGACACTGCATCAGCACCAAAGATTGGAGTGGATTGGAGGGTGAAAGAATAATATTTCAGAAGAATGGGAACGGGCTATTCAATCCCTCAGTTAGTTTGCAGCTGATCACTACCTCAACACCATATACCCAACTATTGACCCATATTTATTAATGCTATACCCAACTCAAACCTGTATGGTTCATTCTTGAATGGACCAATTGATCACCAACACCACCACACTCTTATGCAGGGTAGAACTCCAGATATCAAGGGATAAAGGGTGATCGAGTATGGGAATTAGGAAGGTAAATGTGCTCAGGACTAGTTTCCTCTCAGAAGGTAAACACTGACACAGGATGATTATGCTAAATAACTTGTTTGTGTAGTAGCTTTTAATGCATTTTTGTGCTTTCTTTCTCTTATTAAAGTCACAAATGGCATCCAATGTGACAGTGACATAAGTAAGCTAGCCCTCTTTATCCTTCTTGACTTGTCTGCAATGTGGTTAACCACATCATTCCTTACCAATGCCCCTCCACTGTTGTCCAGACAGGTGACACTCTCCTCGCCTGGTTCCATTCTTATTTATCTAAGGTAGAAAGTTTGTCGAAAAGTTTAATCTGGAAAAGGTTCTCGCGTTTCTGCACTGTTACCTCAGGTGCCTACAAAATAATCAATACTTGGCCCACATCCATTTCACATTTATAAATCACGCTTGACATCATACCAAAACATAGCATTAGTTTGTCAGACATACTGGTAACAAATAGGGTAAATAAAAGGGAACAAGTAAATGTAATATATTTGGGTTTCCAAAAAACGTTCAATTACGTATCAAGCCTAAGGCTACTTAATAAGATTGCACAGTGTTGGAGGTAACATATTAGCATCTATAGAGGTTGGCTAACTGATAAAAGTTGGGATAAGGATGACATTTTCAGGATGGCAAACTGTAACTAATAAATGAATGATTTATTTATTGTTACAGATGGAGTGCCACAGGGATCAGTGCTGCAGTAGCAATTATTTATTATATACAGTATATTGATGACTCAAATGAGGAAAGTGAAAGTACTATAGCCAAGTTTGTGAATGATACAAAGCAAATTGAAAGGCAAGTAGTGAGGATGACATGAAGAGTATACAGTGGGGTATAGACAAGTTAACTGAGTGAACAAAAACTTGGAAAATGAAATATATTGTGGGAAAATGGTAAGTTATGCACTTGGGCAAGAAGAATAGAAGGGCTGCATATTATTTAAATAGGGAAAGATTGCAGAAAGATACACAATAGAGGGATTTTGAAAACAGGGGCAAACTAACCCAAAGAGAGACGGCTGTGTTTGTTGGGGGTCAGTCATCTCAGCTCCAGGACATCTCTGCAGGAGTTCCTCAGGGTAGTGTCAGAGGCCTAGCCATCTTCGGCTGCTTCACCATTTAACATCCTTCCATCCATACGGTCAGAAACTGGGGATGTTCGCTGATGGTTGCATGCTGTTCAGCACCATGCAGTTCTCAGATACTGAAGCAGTTAACGTACGAATGCAGCAAGACCTGGGAAAATATCCAGGCTTCGGCTGACAAGTCACAGGTAACATTGGCATCTCCCGCGTGCCTGGCAATGACCCTCTCCAAAAAGGGAGATTGTAACCAGTGCCCCCTGACATTCAATGGCATTACCATGCCTGAATCCCCCACTACTAACATTTAGGCTCACCAAAATCAATGCACCAGTCCAAGGTACAACATTCAGAACAAAGCAACCCTCCTGATTGGTTACCTCTTCACGAGCACATTCGCTCCCCTCCAGCACCGACTCAGAATGTCAGCTCCAAGATGCACTGTAACAAGTCACGAAGGCCTCTTACACACTGCAAACTCAACACCCTAGAAGGGCAAAGTTAGCAGATACATCCAAACACCATCACATGACAGTTCCGTTCCAAACCTGTCATCATCCTGACTTGGATTGCTGTTCCTTCAGTGTTGCTGGGTCAAAGTTCTGGAGCCCCCTTCTTAACAGCACTCTGGGAGTTCCTACATCACATGGACTGTAGTGATTCAAGAAGGTAGTTTATCACTACTTTCAGGGATAGTTAATAAATGTCACTGAGGCTCAAATCCAATAAAGTACATGAAGAAAATGCCACATAATGAAATCATTTGAAAGAATTTTCGAGTTTTAATTGAACTATGAGCTTTTGGTGGCGGGTATGTTGGGATAATGTCTTAGTTAAGTGAAGAAACTAATGCAAACACTTTAACACATCTACTACTCATTTTCAGCTAGATCTCTGCCAAGTGCAATATTTCTCTCCTGGGATGGATATAGCCATTAAGTAAAAGTGAGAACGTCACAAAATTGTTTCTTATCTCCCAAGTGGATCATCATAACCAATTAATATCTGGGAACCCACAAAACAGTTTACAACTTTAAATGTGGTAGAAGATGTAATGAAAAGAATTAATAGACTTACCTATGATTACTCACACTTACACTGTTCCTTCATAGATTCCTAGAATATTACAGCACGGATGAAGACCAGACAGCATGTTGTGTTGGATTTTTGAAAGTGTTGCCCGAATAATTCTACACCCTACCCTTTCTCCACAGATATGCACCTTTTGCCATTTCAAGTATTTATCCAATTCTCATTTGAAAGTTATTAAGGAATTGGCTTCCACCACCCTCTCAAGTAAAGCAAGACGGCTTACTCTTCACCTTCCATTCCTTTCACCAATGTCCCAATCTGAAGCACATGATATGGGCTGTGGTGGAAGATGGCAGAGACAGGTCCAAATGCCTTAAAAGTAAGGGAGAGAAATAGTAAGGGGTGGGGGGAAAGTTAGAAAGAATGGGACCACAACAATAGAATGGTGGACATTAACAAGATTGGATGCACAAGATGTCCAAAACTGGCTTAGGAACAGGAGACAGAAGGTGGTGGTTGAAGAATGTGTGTGACAGGAGACCAGTGTTCAGTAATGTATCACAGGGATCAGTGCTGGGTCCCTTATTGGTCGTGATATAGAGTCATAGAGTCATAGAGATGTATAGCATGGAAACAGACCCTTCAGTCCAACCCGTCCATGCCGACCAGCTGTCCCAACCCAATCTAGTCCCACCTGCCAGCACCCGGCCCATATCCCTCCAAACCGTTCCTATTCATATACCCATCCAGATGCCTTTTCAATGTTGCATTTGTACCAGCCTCCACCACATCCTCTGGCAGCTCATTCCATACACGTACCACCCTCTACGTGAAAACATTACCCCTTAGGTCTCTTTTATATCTTTCCCCTCTCACCCTAAACCCATGCCCTCTAGTTCTGGACTCCCCGACCCCAGGGAAAAGACTTTGCCTATTTAACCTATCCATGCCCCTCATAATTTTGTAAACCTCTATAAGGTCACCCCTCAGCCTCCAACGGTCCAGAAGGGAAAACAGCCCCAGCCTGTTCAGCCTCTCCCTGTAGCTCAAATCCTCTAACCCTGGCAACATCCTTGTAAGTCTTTTCTGAACCCTCACAACATCCTTCTGATAGGAAGGAGACCAGAATTGCACGCAATATTCCAACAGTGGTCTAACCAATGTCCTGTACAGCCGCAACATGACCTCCCAACTCCTGTACTCAATACTCTGACCAATAAAGGAAAGCATACCAAACGCCACCTTCACTATCCTATCTGCCTGTGACTCCACTTTCAAGGAGCTATGAACCTGCACTCCAAGGTCTCTTTGTTGAGCAACACTCCTTAGGACCTTACCATTAAGTGTATAAGTCCTGCTAAGATTTGCTTTCCCAAAATGCAGAACCTTGCATTTATCTGAATTAAACTCCATCTGCCACTTCTCAGCAAGATCCTGTTGTAATCTGAGGTAACCCTCTTCGTTGTCCACTACACCTCCAATTTTGGTGTAATCTGCAAACTTACTAACTGTACCTCTTATGCTTGCATCCAAATCATGTATAAAAGATATCAAGGATTATAATAATTAAGTTTGCAGATGACACAAATATTAGCCAATGATTAATAGTGGGGGGAGATGTTTCAGGAAGATATTTACAGGTTTGTTAGACGGGCACATCAAAGCCAGATGGAATTTAACCTTGAAAAGTATGAAGTGATGCGCTTTGGAAGAAGGAATCAAACAATGGAGTCCTCAATGAATGGCAAGACACTAGGAAAGTCAGAGGGACAGAAGGATGTTGAAATGCTTGTCCACAGTTCTCTGAAGGTGGCAGGGCAGGTTATAGAGTCATAAAGATGTACAGCATGGAAACAGACCCTTCGGTCCATCCCGTCCATGCCGACCAGATATCCCAACCCAATCTAGTCCCACCTGCTAGCGCCCGTCACATATCCCTCTAAACCCTTCCTATTCATATACCCATCCAAATGCCTCTTACATGTTGCAATTGTACCAGCCTCCACCACATCCTCTAGCAGCTCATTCCATACACGTACCACTCTCTGCGTGAAAAGGTTTCCCCTTAGGTCTCTTTTATACCCTAAACCTATGCCCTCTAGTTCTGGATTCCCCGATCCCAGGGAAAAGACTTTGCCTATTTACCCGATCCATGTCCCTCATGATTTTATAAACCTCCACAAGGTCACCCTTCAGCCTCCGACGCTCCAGGGAAAACAGCCCCAGCCTGTTCAGCCTCTCCTTTTAGCTTAAATCCTCCAACCCTGGCAACATCCTTGTAAATCTTTTCTGAACCCTTTCAAGTTTCACAACATCTTTCCGATAGGAAGGAGACCAGAATTTCATGCAATATTCCAACAGTGGCCTAACCAATGTCCTGTACAGCCGCAACATGACCTCCCAACCCCTGTACTCAATACTCTGACCAATAAAGGAAAGCATACCAAACACCTTCTTCACTATCCTATCTACCTGCGACTCCACTTTCAAAGAGTTATGAACCTGCACTCCAAGGTCTCTTTGTTCAGCAACACTCCCTAGGACCTTACCATTAAGTGTATAAGTCCTGCTAAGATTTGCTTAACAGGGTGGTGAAGAAAGCATGCAGATCATTTGCTTTTATCAGTCATAGCATTGATTATGAGAGCCGGGAAGTTATGTTGGAGCTGTACAGAACTTTTCTTATGTTACAGCTGGTATGCTGGGTGCAGTTTTGGTTCTCTTGTTTAAAGAAAGATATAGTGGCATTAGAATCAGTTCAGAGAAGGTTCACTAGATTGATTCAGGGTGTGGAGCAACGATCTTACAGGAAATAGTTGAGTAAGACCATAAAAAGTAGGAGTGGAAGTAAGGCCATTCGGCCCATCAAGTTCACTCTGCCATTCAATCATGGCTGATGGGCATTTCAACCCCACTTACCCACACTCTTCCCGTATCCCTTAATTCCTTGTGAGATTAAGAATTTATCAATCAAACATTGGACCTGTACTCTTAGGAGTTTAGAAGAATGAGAAGTGACCTTATTATAACAAATATTATTCTGAAGGGATTTGACAGGGTATGTGAAAATGTTTATTCTCCCTTGTCAAAGAGTCTAAGAAGAGAAGGCGTAATCAGAGTAAGGGGCCACCCACTTAAGAATGTCTTCTCTCACAAGGTAATGAACCTGAGGAAATCTTTTCCACAGAGGGCTGATGAGGCAGGGTCAGGGCTAAAATAGTCTGATTTTTTTTATCAATAAAGGAATCAAGAGTTGTGGAGAAAAGTGGTTTTAAGGGGATTATTCATCTGCCACAATCTTATTGAATGGTGGAGCAGATTTGATGGACTATATTAGCTCCTGAATCTTATCGGCAATTTATCTCTATGAGGAACCCTATCTCAAAAATCTCAATGTTTGCAAGGATTCGCTTTGAAAAGAAAGACTTGGATTTCTATAATGCTATTCTTGTATGCAGGACAATGTGTTTTACAGCTGATATACTTTTCACTTTTGTGTTGGACCCTATCTTGGAACGCTGGGAACATGGCAGCCAATTTTCCACACTCCAACTTGTTCATGGTCAATCTGTTTTGTTGATGGTGTTTGACGGATAAATACCATTCACAACTTTGAAGCTCTTTTGTTGAAATACTACTGGATTTTGAAGAAAATCTTACATTGTCTTTTACTATTGATAAGTTAGCATCAAGTCAACACTTCAAGGACCTTGGGCAACTTGCAACATTACTGACACCAATACAAGAATAAAGTGCTGCTGAGGCAGAAAGGATGAAGAAGAAGTTCAGGAGGGGAGGTGACAGCTTAGTGGTATTAATGCTGGACTATTAATCTAGAAACTCAGCTAATGTTCAGGGGGACACAGGTTCAAATCCCAACATGGTAGATGAATCCAGTAAATATTTATCTGGAAGACTGAGAACCTACTGATGACCAATTACCGATTGTGGGAAATCCCCATCTGGCTCACTAATGTCTGTTAAGGAAGGAAATCTGCTATTCTCACTTGGTCAGGCCTACATTTGACTCCAGATCCACAGCAATGTGGCTGATTCTTAACTGTCCTCTAAATGATAGAGCCAGCCACTCAGTTGTATCAATGACTATTGTCTCAATAAAGAAATGAAAGTGGACAGACCACCTGGCATCGACCCGAAAAGACAATGGCAGAAACAGCCCTATCAGCCCTGCATGCCCTTCCTAATATTTGGGAGCTAGTGCCAAAGAGAGCTATCTCACAGACTAATCATACAACAGCCTGACATAATCATAACTATGGAATCATTACTTACAGACAATGTCCCAGACACCACCATCACTGGATATGTCCTGTCCCAGCAGCAGTACAGACCCAGCAGGGGTGGCGGAATAGTGGTATATAGTCAGTGTTATATTGCCTCCCGAGTCCTCAACATTGGACCTCATACCCCAAGTAGTCTCATCTGGTAAACATGGGCAAGGAAACCTCCTGCTGATTACCACACTGGCTGATGAATCAGTACTCCTCCATGTTCACACAGAGGGTGGTGCGTGTATGGAACGAGCTGCCAGAGGAAGTGGTGGAGACTGGTACAATTACAGCATTTAAGGGGCAGCTGGATGGGTATATGAATAGGAAGGGTTTAGAAGGATATGGGACAAATGCTGGCAAATGGGACTCATTTAGGATATCTGGTCGGCATGGACGAGTTGGACTGAAGGGTCTGTTTGTATGCTGAACATTTCTATAACTCTATATCGAACAACACTTGGATGAAGCACCAGGGATGGTAAAATGTACTCTGGGTGGGGGATTTCAATGCCCATCACCAAGATGGACATGGCTCAGCAGTAGCACCACTGATTGTGCAGGAGGGCATGCCAGGAACAGCACCAGGCATACCATAAACTGAGATGTCAACCGTTGTGCAGCTACCAAACAAGACTAATTGTGTGCTGAACAGCATAAGCAACAAATGAAAACCAAGCAATCCCAAAACCGTTGAATCAGATCACAGTCTTGCCACATTGAGTCGTGAACAGCGGTGGACAGTTAAACAATTCACTGGAGGTCGAATCTCCACAAATATCGCCACCCTCAGGGCCAGCAGACCCCAATGCATTGGTGCAAAGGACAAGGCTGGCTTAGTTACAGAAAAAAAAAACTTCAGATGCTGGAATCCAAAGTAGACAAGCATGAGGCTGGAAGAACACAGCAAGCCAGGCAGCATCAGGAGATGGAGAAGCCAGTGTTTCGGGTGTAACCCTTGTTCAAGAATGGAGGTAGGGGTAGGGGTAGGGGCAGTTGCAGATAAAATGGGAGGGGGGAGGGTTATGGGTGGGGGGAGAAGGATTATGGGTGGGGACGAGGGCAGGGTGATAGGTGAATACAGATGGTAGATACAACTGGTAGGTTGATTGGAGGAATGAATCTGCATTCACAGCAAACTTCAGCCAGAAGATTCATCTCGAACTGCTCCAGTGGTTTCCAGCATTACAGTTGCCAGTCTTCAGCCAATTTGATTCACTACATGTGATATCAAGAAACAGTTGGAGGCAGTGGATACTGCAAAGGCTACAGGCCCTGACAACATTCTGGCAATAGTACTCTAAAGACTTGTGCTCCAGAGCTTGCTACACCCTTAGGCAAGATGTTCCAGTACAATTACAAAATTGGCATCTACCCAACAATGTGGAAAATTGCCCAGTTATGTCCTGCATACAAAATGCAGGACAAATCCAACCCGGCCAATTACAGCCTCATCGGTCTACACTCAATCGTCAGTACAGGGATGGAAGGTGTCATCAATAGTGCTATCAAGTAGCATCTTTTCAATGACAACCTGCTCAGTAAAACTCAGCTTGTGTTCCACCAAGGGTATTCAGCTCCAGCCTTGATTCAAGCATGAACAGAAGATCTGAATTCCAGGGGTGAGGCAAGAGTGACAGCCCTTAATATCAAGGCTACATTTCAACGATAATGTGGCGGTGCTGGTTTTGGACAGGGGTGGAGAAAATCAGAAGTCATACGTCACCAGGTCATAGTACAAAAGGTTTATTTGAAATTGTATGCTTTTGGAGTACTGTTCTTTCGTTAGGCGAAGTCCATTGTCTTTACTTGATGAACGATCAGCATTCTGAAAGTTTGTGATTTCAAATAAACCTGTTTGGACCATAACTTGGCATCGTGTGACTTCTGACATTTGACTGAGTAACATCAAGGAGCCGTGGCAAAATTGGAATCAATGGGAGTCAGGGGGCAAACTCTCCATTGGCTGGAGTTATCCTTGGCACATAGGAAGAAAGTTATAGGTGTTGAAAGTCAGTCATCTCAGCCCCAGAACATCTCTGCAAGAGTTCCTCAGAGCCAACCAACTTCAACTGCTTCAATAACCTTCCCCCCTCGCCATCATAAGGTCAGAAATGCAGATGTTCACCACTGATTGCACACTATTCAACGCCACACGCGACTCCTCAGATACTGAAGCAATCCATGTTCAAATGCAACAAGATCTGGAAAATATGTAGGCATGCGCTAAAAAGTGCCAAGTAATATTTGTGCCACACAAATGCCAGGTAATGACCATCTCTAATAAGTAACAATCAAACCACTGCCCATTGACAGTCAATGGTGTTACTGTCACTAAACCCTGGAAAATGAAAATCTTTGGGTTACCATTGACCAGAAACTCAACTGGATTGACCACATAAACACTAGCTACAACAGCAGGTCAGAGGCATTGAATAATTCACCTCCTCATTCCCAGAAGCCTGTCCACCATCTACAGGGCACAAGTCAGGAGTGTGATGGAATTGCCTTGGATGATGAATGCAGCCCCAACAACACACAAGAAGCTTGACACCATCCAGGTAGCTGCTTGATTGGCAGTAGATGCACAAACACCCACTCCTTCCACCGCTGCCTAGCAGCAGCAGTGTGTACTTTGGAGAAGATGCATTGCACAAATTCACCAAAGATCCAAACACTTCTACGTAGAAGGACAAGGTAAAAGGAAATCACACAACACCAGGTTATAGTTCAACAGGTTTATTTGGAAGCACTAACTCCTTCATCAGGTGGTTGTACAGAGGGACCATAAGACACATAATTTATAGCAAAAGATCACAGTGTCAAGGAACTGGTACAAATTAACAGCCACCTAAGGTTGTTCAATCAACTGCAGGCATGACATGTCAGGCTTCCACCTTCAGCGGGTCACGTGGCCCCAGAGTCACGTGACCATGCATACGTACGTCCCAGCGCCTTTCCGTGACGTCACTGCGTTAACGTGTCCCGCCCCCGCGGAGGCCGCGCAGGCGCAGTAGCCGAGGCCCGCCCCAGTCCGCCGCCATGATGGAGATCTGGCTCCGTCCTCCCCGCGGGTCCCGGCCCTCGCTCCAGGCCGTGCCGCCCGGGAGCACCGGGAGTCACCTCAAAGAGCGGTGCAGCCGGCTGCAGGTAAACCGCCCGGATCACCCCCACCCCCACCCCCACCGCCTGGGGAGGGGGGGGACACTGACTGTCAGACCCCGGGGGGGGGGGACACTGACTGTCAGACCCCGGGGGGGGGGGACACTGACTGTCAGACCCCGGGGGGGGGAGACACTGACTGTCAGACCCCGGGGGAGGGGGACACTGACTGTCAGACCCCGGGGGGGGGGGACACTGACTGTCAGACCCCGGGGGGGGGGGACACTGACTGTCAGACCCTGGGGGGGGGGGGGGGACACTGACTGTCAGACCCCGGGGGGGGGGGACACTGACTGTCAGACCCCGGGGGGGGGGGACACTGACTGTCAGACCCTGGGGGGGGGGGGGGGACACTGACTGTCAGACCCCGGGGGGGGGGGACACTGACTGTCAGACCCCGGGGGGGGGGGACACTGACTGTCAGACCCCGGGGGAGGGGGGAGACACTGACTGTCAGACCCCGGGGGGGGGGGGGGGACACTGACTGTCAGACCCCGGGGGGGGGAGACACTGACTGTCAGACCCCGGGGGGGGGGAGACACTGACTGTCAGACCCTGGGGGGAGGGGGTGGGGGGGGGTGGGGAGACACTGACTGTCAGACCCCGGGGGGGGAAGACACTGACTGTCAGACCCCGGGGGGGGGAAGACACTGACTGTCAGACCCTGGGGGGAGGGGGTGGGGGGGGGTGGGGAGACACTGACTGTCAGACCCCGGGGGGGGGAAGACACTGACTGTCAGACCCCGGGGGGGGGAAGACACTGACTGTCAGACCCCGGGGGGGGGAAGACACTGACTGTCAGACCCTGGGTGGGGAAGGCACTGACTGTCAGACCCTGGGGGGAGGGGGTGGGGGGGGGTGGGGAGACACTGACTGTCAGACCCTGGGTGGGGAAGGCACTGACTGTCAGACCCTGGGGGGAGGGGGTGGGGGGGGGTGGGGAGACACTGACTGTCAGACCCCGGGGGGGGAAGACACTGACTGTCAGACCCTGGGGGGGGAAGACACTGACTGTCAGACCCCGGGGGGGGGAAGACACTGACTGTCAGACCCTGGGGGGGGAAGGCACTGACTGTCAGACCCTGGGGGGAGGGGGTGGGGGGGGGGTGGGGAGACACTGACTGTCAGACCCCGGGGGGGGAAGACACTGACTGTCAGACCCCGGGGGGGGGAAGACACTGACTGTCAGACCCTGGGGGGAGGGGGTGGGGAGACACTGACTGTCAGACCCTGGGGGGGGAAGACACTGACTGTCAGACCCTGGGGGGAGGGGGTGGGGGGGAGGGGAAGACACTGACTGTCAGACCCTGGGGGGAGGGGGTGGGGGGGGGGGGGAAGACACTGACTGTCAGACCCTGGGGGGGGGGGTGGGGTGGGGTGACACTGACTGTCAGACCCCGGGGGGGGGGGGGGGACACTGACTGTCAGACCCCGGGGGGGGAAGACACTGACTGTCAGACCCCGGGGGCGAGGGTGGGTGGGGAGACACTGACTGTCAGACCCCGAGGGGAGGGGGTGGGGAGACACTGACTGTCAGACCCCGGGGGGGGGGGGAGACACTGACTGTCAGACCCTGGGGGGAGGGGGGGAGGGGACACTGACTGTCAGACCCCGGGGGGGGAAGACACTGACTGTCAGACCCCGGGGGGGGAAGACACTGACTGTCAGACCCCGGGGGGGGGGGGGGGGGGAGACACTGACTGTCAGACCCCGGGGGGAGGGGGGAGACACTGACTGTCAGACCCCGGGGAGAGATGGTGGAGGGGGCACACTGACCGTCAGACCCCGGGGAGAGGTGGTGGAGGGGGCACACTGACCGTCAGACCCCGGGGAGAGGTGGTGGAGGGGGCACACTGACCGTCAGACCACGGGGAGAGGTGGTGGAGGGGAGACACTGACCGTCAGACCACGGGGAGAGGTGGTGGAGGGGAGACACTGACCGTCAGACCACGGGGAGAGGTGGTGGAGGGGGCACACTGACCGTCAGACCCCGGGGGGAGGGGGAGACAGTGACTGTCAGACCCCGGGGGGGTGGGGGAGACAGTGACTGTCAGACCCCGGGGGCAGGGGGAGACAGTGACTGTCAGACTCCAGGCGCTGGAGATGCTGACTGTCAGACCCCAGTTGTGGGGTTGGGGTTTGGCAGGGGTGGGTGGGGAGGCAGACAGACTGCTGCTGGTGTGAGGTGATGTCTGGACTCCCCTGTCAAAATCGCTGAGGCATTAATCTCTGTGACTGTCTTTGTTCACACCTTAGTCACCTGTTCCCTTTTGCTTGACATCTTCTCCAACTGAGACAACGGCCCTTTTTCTGATTCATTCAAACCATCACCCCCAGTGAAAAACTGATTTACTTCCAAGCTCTGAAGAGTCATCTCGACTTGTAACGTTAGTTTGCTGTCTCTCCATGGATGCTGCCTGACCCTCTGTGATCTCCAGCATTTGTTTTCAGTACTGATTCCAGCCTCTGCTGTAATTTGCTCATAGTTTCACCTGAGTGTATTGTGTTCACCACTCTCGGTGCACTCTCCCCACTCCCCTTGGGGAGAACATGTGTAAAGGTGGCTGGCTGCTTTATGGAGCACCTCTTCTGTTTGAAAACATGAACTTGTGCTTTCTGTCATCTGATTTTGTTTCTCTGACCATCGCTCTCCCCAACCTCCCACAGTGTTTGAACAGCACGTACCCTCGTGTGTTAATGACATGTTTCACAGTGCTCCAGACTCAACATGGAGTTCAGCAATTTAAGATCCCATAACACTGCCTATTATTTAAACATGTTGGAGATGTATTTTTTCTTTTGTCATGGAATAAGGGTATAATTGATACATCAGGGAGTCCTGCTGTAACCCTTCCTTCACTGTTAGCTGCTTGTGATTTAACCCTTTGAGTCCAGGTTAAATTCAGGTAAACTAATACTACAGTTCCTCCAAATATAACCTCACCTAAGATGTTGTGTCTGGAACTGTTCACAATACTCCAGATGGGTTCTGACAAGACCCTTGTATAGGTGAAGTTTGACTTCTGTCCCCTTGTATTCCACATGTCCAGGTCTCTCTTCCTCTATTAACCTGCGGTCTCTCTCACCCATCCTTTCTCACCTATCTATCTCTTCCCTTGAACACACCTCTTTTGCTCCTCTCTTGTATCTCTCAACAACAGTTTGTTTCTGTTTAATGGCTTTAATATAAGGAGGCAGATTTAATATCAAGGTGTCAAATATGAGGTATTGCAGATGACAACATCTTGATCAAAGGGACAGTTTAACTGAGAAAAGAAAGGTAGATAAGTGGAGTTTTGATATTTTCTCTTCGGATATTTTATTAGACGCTCTGGAACAGCTGGGACTTGAACCTGGGTCTCCAGTTCGGAGGTAAGACCACTACAACCGCACCCCTGGATTTTTAAACAAAGCCTGGCAGTTAACTGTCAATCAGCACTAATGTTTGCATTCTCCATGGCGATACCTCTACTAATCGGAGGTTGCATGCCAACCAATTGACACTGCGCCCTCACTCAGTGAGTTTTGTTTTCCTCTCAAATTGGTGTTCTTGTGAATTGTCCTGATGTGTGCAAGATTAAAAGCTTTAACAGAATGGATCATTTTTCAGTAATACTGAAGTACTGTCGTACCAAATGACAAGGGAGATTGGGAAATGTTTATGGCTTATGAGTACAAGTGTATTGATCGTCATACAGAAAGGAAACAGACCCTTTGCTCCATGCAGTCCATACCAACCATAATGCCAAACTAAACTAGTCCCACCTGCCTGCACTTGGCCATATCTCTCCAAACATTTCTTATTCATATACTTACCGAAATGTCCTTTTAAACGTCATAACTGTACCTGCATCACCACTTCCTTTGGAAGTTCATTCCTCTTGTAGAAAGTTAACGTGCAGATATAGCAAGTGATTAGGAAGGCAGGTGATTTGCTAGTATTTGTTACAAAGTGGTTAGAATATGAAAGTAAAGAATCGTACTCCAATTATATTGAGATAATGTGGAGCAATGGAGTTGAATTGTAGAGCAGGCTTCAATAGCCCACTTCAGTTTCTATTTATTATGTCCATATTATAATGAAGTATAAATAGAGTAATCCAGAACTTGGGAAATGCTTTCCCTTTTCAGTGCTTGAACTGACTGTATGAGAGAGAAATATACTGTGCACTCAGAGCATGCACAGATCAACTGGCAGAGGTCTTCTAAGACATTTTCAACCTCTCCCTGCAGCAGGCCGCTGTCCCTGCCTGTTTCAAGAGGTCCAACATCATCCCTGTGCCTAAGAAGGCTAATGCAGCATGTCTCAATGACTACCACCCAGTGGCCCTAACTTTGGTGGTCATGAATTGCTTTGAAAGACTGGTCATGGCATTAAGCAACTCCAGACTCCCCACTACTCTTGACCCACTCTAAATTTGCCTATCAGACCAACAGAACCACGTCAGATGCCATATCACTGGCCCTTCACTCCTCCCTAGAACGTCTTGACACCAAGAACAGCTACGTAAGAATCCTACTCATTGACTACAGTTCAGCCTTCAACACTATTATCCCCTTGAGACTGATTACTAAACTTAGTGATCTTGGACTAAGCCCCACTCTCTGCAACAGGATCCTCAGCTTCCTGACCCACAGGCCACAATCAGTGAAGATTGGGAACAACATCCTCACTAACACTCAACATTGGCGCCCCCCTGGGTGTGTACACAGCCCCCTACTGTACTCACTGTTTACCCATGACTGCGTCGCCAAATACCAGACTAATGCCATTTACAAGTTCACTGATGACACCGCCACAGTCGGTCGAATCTCAGATGGTGGCGAAACAGACTACAGACGGGAGGTGGAAGACCTGGAAAAATGGTGCACTGAGAACAACCTAGCTCTCAGTGCCAGCAAAACCAAAGAACTTATTATTGACTTTCAGCGGGATGTTATTCGTGCCCCCCCCCCCCCCCCCCCACACACATTAACAGTGTAGAGGTGGAACGAGTCGAGAGTGTCAAGCTCCTGGGAGTGGTCATCTACAATACCTGTAGATGACATGGACTCTTCATGTGAACGCATTGGTTACAAAGGCCAAACAGCGTCTCCTCTTCCTCAGGCAGGTGAGGAAATTTGGCATGACGGCGAATACCCTTGCCAACTTTTATAGGTGTGCGATCGAGAGCATTCAAGATCAGAGACGGTTACAAAGAGTGATGAACTTGGCCCGGACGATCACAAAGGCCAACCTCCCGTCTGTAGAATCCATCTACCAGGCCCACTGTCAAGGAAAGGCCACCAGCATTCTCAAAGATCCATCCCACCCTGGCAATGTTTTTCTATAACCTCTACCACTGGGGAGAAGGTACAGAAGCCTGAACATGCACCAG